>NW_027185804.1:19195848-19283791 GCF_028583685.1 Petaurus breviceps papuanus
TCTCTCTCTCTCTCTCTCTCTCTCTCTCTCTCTCTCTCTCTCTTCCTTCTCCCCACTCCTCTTGCTTCAGCTCTATACTTTTTGCCACTCCAGTCCAAATATTTGTAAGTACAGATGTAAGGATATCATCCTTCTATCCCACACCCTTAAATGTGACCCCATTGCCTAACTGAAAGTTGACTCTCTTTGCCTGACATACTAGGTCTTTGGCAATTTACCTTCTTTACACTAAGTATATGCCAACCAAGTATTATATAGTTGATGTCTGAGACTATACAGTGGAAGGCAGCTAGATGGCACCGTGGACAGAGTACAAGGCCTAGAGTCAGGAAGACTCATCTTCCTGAGTTCAAATCCAGCCTCATACACTAGGCAAGTCACTTAATCCTGTTTGCCTCAGTTTCTCATCCATAAAATGAGTTAGAGAAAGAAATGGCAAACCACTCTCTTATCTTTGCCAAGAAAACCCAAAATGGGTTCATGAAGAATCAGACATGACTAAAAAGCAAACAAATAAATATAGTGGATATAATCCAACCAGCTTAAAGATCAACATCCCTGTCCTTATAGTTGATTTGGCCATTGCAACTTTATTAAATAGGAAAAATTACCAGATAACTGGATCACCCTTTCCAATACATCTACCAAACAGCTCCCAAATTTTATAGATAAGTGTGAATTGATGTATGCAGTGAGTATATACATATATGTATGCATGGAGGTATATATATATATGATTTATTTCTTCTATAAAATGGAAATACTAATGTTTTCATTATCTACTTCACAGAATCTTTTTTAAAGAAAAGCTCTATAAACCTTTGAGCATGGGAGAGACGCATTAATATTATTTCATTACATGTCAGACTCAATTGTTTCCAAGTCTCATCCCAGTGCCAAAACTTGGGAGTCTAAGAGCTTCCAAATAGTAACTTGCAATATTATTGCTGATAGTTCACAAATATTGTTCCTATAATACCTTGATTTATTCAAAAGCTCTCAAGTCACTGGCAGGCTTGAGAGTGAGAAATTTTGGTGCTTTACATCCCAGGGTCACTTCAGCAATTAACTCCATGACCTGTCCACCACAGCACATGTGAGCTTGCTGTTCCACTGTCCAGATTTCAGAGAAGATACTTTTCATTAGACCATACTGAGGGTCAGAAAGTGGGTCCATGCAAAGCCATTCATGAATAAAAGAAATTTTGATAAACTAAATGATCTCCCTTCTAACCTTGCATAGCAATTTATACTGATGTCATGCTCATATTATATTCTACTTTATAGTCATTATATATTTATTACCTTTTTATATATGCCTCAGACAAGAACCTAAGACCAGATGAATTACCAATCTGCTTCAGTGGAGGAATTTTCCACACTGGAATTAACACATATGGATGAAATCACAGCCATGGACCAAATATGTATAATATGCTCATATTTTATAAAAATATATTGATCTATTTAGCAGTACATTTATATTACAGATATACATATATAAACGTGTTATATACTTAGATATGTAATTATATATCAAGTAAATATATAATGTATCATTGCAACATCAATATACTTTTAAATAGATAAATATAATTTATAAAATATGTACACATATGAAGAGAGAGAGAGACATGAGCTAGATTGTTACATCCTTCCTGTTTCATTATAGTAACAAAATTTTATAAAGTGTTTTAAGATTAATGAAACACAACATATTTTCTCAATTTATTCCTGCCACCAAAAAATGTACAGTAACTGATACCATCTGAATACAGACTGAAGCATGTTATTTCTTCTTTCTTTCTTTAAGTCTTCTTACACAAAATTACTAATATGGAAATTCCTTACATGATTGAATATGTATAAGCTATATGGATTGCTTATCATCTCAGAAAAGGGAAAAAGGGGGAGGGAGGGACAGAATTTGAATCTCAAAACTTTTTTTAATATAATAATTGTTTTTTAGCATATAATTGGGAAAAAACATATATATATATATGTATATATATCTGTGTGCATATACACATATGATATATATATATATATACTATGTGTTTATATATGTTTGTGTGTTGTGTGTGTGTGTATCCTTTTACAACCTGGGGGGATAAAAGAAAGAAAGAGCAATAGATTTCTGTCAACAGTCCTGAGTTTATAATACCGGTGTGACCTAGGGAAATCATTTCATCTTTCTGAGCCTCAGTTTCCTCATCTGTAAAACAAGCAATTAGAATAATAAGCATATAAGTTCTTTGTTAGTGCTAGAAATAAGATCCCATGACCATCTGATATAAGTAAAACAACTATTATTATTCTACTGGTGTGGGAATTGAGACACAACGAGATGAAAAGCATTCCCCATGGTCACATAGCTAGTAAATGTCAAGCACAAGATCTGAACCCAGGTTTCTCCAAACATGAAGTGCAGTTTCTTCTCTAGTTAAACAAAGATTGGTACGTGTTTACTCTGTCCTTCTATCTTCCACCAATCTTTATTTCAGTGTGACTGCACAGAATGGGTTAGTAATACACGTGATTGTTTGTTTCATTAGTTCATATTTATATAGTCAGAAACAACATAAAAGTAGGCATTTTTCTCAGGGAACTGAACTTAAAGAGTATCTTTGTCATTCAATCAGTCAGTGAATAAATGTTTAGTAAAAACCTATGTGCTAAGCACTCACAGTCTTTCAGCAGTGAAGAAAGAACAAAACTTTTATCAAGAATAATCAATTAAAATAGGAAACAATAAGACAATGAACTAGGCTGATTCCCCTTCCCTTTCTTCCCCACCCCCACATACTTCCCTTCCCCTTTCCCTTCTATCCAGGGTATTTTCTATGTTTTACCTTAGCTTGGTTTGTGGAACTTGCCCTAGGCCCAAAATATCTGGTCATGGCTCTGCATAGGATGGATGGATGACTAAATAAAAAGGCCAAATGAAAGGAAAGATGAAATAGGGAGTTCTAAATGCCCATTTCTTCTAGACTTCATTCTAGAGTAAGAATGCTGTATACTTTACTATAGTGTGTGTTTATATGTGTGTGTGTGTGTGTGTGTGTGTGTGTAAAACACATCCCTGGGGACCGTTGTTCCAAATTTAATAGACTACAGAAGAGTCCCCAGGTTCTATTAATTTTATTGTTTTCATTTTTGAATACTCTGTGGTTATTGAATATGGTCAGGTAGAGTCCATCTCCTTCCAATGAACATATTGATTTCCAAGACTTTTGTCTGCCCTTTGAAATGTAACATATAATGCAAAAATACTTATTGATCCAGGAAGGCACATCGGAAATTAATGTTTCTTGGAAAGTTCTTGTCTAATCATTCATCTTTAGTTACTGTAGCTTGTGGTGCCGGGACAAGACCCTTCATTTAATTTGCAGCAAAGGCAGCGAAAAGTAGCCATATAACATATAAAGTAAAGTCAGCATGGATCTTCTCCTTTTCAAATTCTATGACCCTGACACTCTGTTTTTCAAGGTTTCCCAATCAGAAATGATTCTGTGCACTTCTTATAGAAATCCTAAAGGTGAATCTTACCAGATGACATAATCCTCACTTCACATTAGCACTTAAATTTCTCTATGGATTTCCATCCTATCAGGAATATGCTCTTGCTTGTTTATTGGTCAATATGAAAAAGACAAAGTGTCATACAGTAATACCCTGACTGTTGTTCTGGTGGAAAATCTGACACATCTATTGCTCACACCATTTTCCATGAATTATTAAAAGGAAATCCTCTAATAATAAAAGAAGGTAAGGTAAATCTATACATATAATGTGGGCTCATTTCAGCTGCATAAACTCAGTTTATCCTTTTGAAAGTAGGAATGAATGAATGCATAAAAAATATTTCTTAAGTGCTTACTATACGCCAAACATGGTTCTAAGCACTGGGGACACAATCAGAAGTTTGAGGCAGTCTCTTCTCTTGAAGGGGCACTAGGTGGCGCCATAGTGCACAGAGTGCTGGACCTAGAGTGAGGAATTTCTAACTTCCTAAGTTCAAATCTGTTCTCAGCCACTAGCTGTGCGACTCTGGGCAACTCACTTCACCATGATTGTTTTGATTTCCTCATCTGTAAAATGAGCTAGAGAAGGAAATGGCAAGTCACTCCAGTACTTTAGAAAACCTCAAATGGGATCTCAAAGAGTCAGACATAATTGAGAAATAACTGAACAGTTGTAAACAGTTTGCAAATTCTCTTAAAGAATTTAAATTCTAAATTGGAGACATACTACATGGAAACATGCATACGTATGTATGCATGCATATGTGTATGTGTATATATACATACAATATGGATATAAACAACACACATATTATACATACATATGTACATCGATATAGGCATATATACATTATATACACATGCACATATACACAAAAATATATACATACATTATATGTACAAATATATGAATAAAATCAGTTGTAGATTATTTTATTATAGAACATATGGAAAGGACCAGAAACCCTATGGACATAACATTATGTCATTTGGTAGTACTCAGTTGGGGTCCTCAGGATGTACTGAATAGTGGTCACATCTTAATGTCCCCGCCTCTGGAGAATGCAGCTGCAAAGCTATTGGTAAGACCCAAAACACGATGATATTCAGGATCAGCTTGTTCCACATCTTACTGGAAGGGTTGTAATTGGTGATCACCTGATCACCAGTTGGTGCTTCCTCCTTGATAAAAACCAATATTTCACTCTTTTTTAGGGGTGAAATTCATTGCGGAGTGCCCTCCCCCCCCCAGCCCTGGCTTTTAGCAATTCTCTTTTTAGCTAGAGTCATGATCTCAACATATCCAAATAGAAGGGGCGGCCAGGTGGCTCAGCGAGTAAGAGCACTGGCTCCAGTGTCGGGATGACCTGGATCAAATCCGGGCTCGGATACTCAGCACCACACCCAGAAATAACTGGCCGTGTAACCTTGAGCAAGTTACTTAACCCCGATTGCTTTAAAAAAAAAAAAAAACATCTAAATAGAAGAGACTTTAGAGCCCCTCATTTATTTAAATCCCCACATTTTATGAATGCAAAAACAAAAGCCTAGAACAGTTAAATGAATTTTACCCTTTTCACAGATATTAAGGAACACATCTGTCATATGAAGCCAGGCATAGTTCTGCAGGAGGAGAAAGAGAAGAGGTACTGTCTATACTTACCCCCAAAGTATGCCAGTACAACCTGGTACAGACAGTCAGTGTTGTATGGATACCTATGAATATAAGTCTTTTGGCTACAGATCCATCATTCTTTTCACTCTCCCCTGCATGACACTATTGGTAAACCCAATCTAATTCAACAAAAATTGATCTACTGTGTTTTGGACAGTGTGCTAAGCACTTAAAATACACAAAAGAGAAACTATTCTTTTCCAGAAGAGCTCATATTCTAATACGAAAGAGGTTTATTATATTTTTCACATGGTGGAACCCTTTAGAAGACTGCTGAAACCTGTGGAACCCTTTTCACAATAATATGTGTGTATTAAATTTACAATTGAAGGAAGCTTCAGTTAGAAATGAGTGAAAATAAGGATATAATTTTTTCACAATACAAGTTAATGAACCCCTTTAAATCTATCTATTAATTCCCAAGGAGTGGCCCCACATTAAAACTGGATGATGAATAGAAAATAAATTCAGGAGATACACAAAATTCAAAGACAATGATCAGGGCAGCTAAGGAGGATTTTTCACCTCTTCTTGTCCTTTGTAACCTATCCCTCTCAGTGTCTCTTGAATGAATCTTCCTCTCTCATAATGGGTTCTCTAAATCCAATCTAGAAGTGAAATTCCCAAGATTCTTGATACTATCAAAGAATCATAAAATTATAGATGGCAAGGATGTTAGGATCCCACCTCTCATTTTATAGATGAAAACTGAGACCCAGAGAAGTTGTGACTTAACAGAGATTACAAAATAGTCATTCTTATTAAGGTAAGAGTAGATCTCCCACTATAATCAGAACAGTTGCCTTAAGCTACCACACCTAGACCATGGGCCTCTTTATGTCCTTGATGACTATATCACAAAGAACATTTGAATCTAATCTCCATTCTCCTGTACTTATTTACAGAGTCCTTTATCTTTTCTTACCCTGGAAACACTGAAACTTCCTATTCAGATGAGAGAGACATCATACCTGAAGTTACAATGCCCTGTACCAATAGCCCTAAAAAGATAGACATCACTAACTCATTCCCAACTGCACTGAGACTAAGGGCACTCTTGCCTGGCTGTTTACATCACTCTCTATTTTATACTAACCCCCCCTTTTCTGTTGATTTTCATTTCAGTTTCTATTTAGACTGGGCAAATATTTTCATCAATCCCACTCGATTGTGTAGAACAGGGTGTCCTGCCAAACTGTTCAAAATATTTCATTCAGACTCTTTTTCATGATCAAATAATTTTTAATTAAACAGCATTGTATAAATAGTTTAAATTAATAATTAAATTAATTAAACAGTTTAAAATAAATAACAAGAAATATTCCCAGCAGGGATACACTTTCCTATAAGTTACCATCCCATCCCATCCCATACCATACCAGACCATACCATACCATGACTGGAGTAAGGTATATGAGTATACATGTAGCAGAGATCGCACACAGAGGGAAACACAGGAAGCTACACATATATTCGATACACATGTAGCCAGGCATATAAAAAGGAGTTTTCAAATGAAGGGGCATGTATGCATGGAGTACATTCATTGATTGAAAATTTCATATTTATATGTTTCAGAGATCCTAATAATTTCTTCTAATGTGATTATGGGTTCTGCTATTCCAGGAATCATTTCATGGTATAATTTAAAGGTGTTCATGGAGGTTTTGTGGAGAGCTTAGATGAGTCACTGCCTTTTCTCCACCATCTTGGCTCTACCCTCCCATTCAAATTCTTCTTAAAAATATTTATTCCAACATCCCCAAATGCACACTATTTCCAGACCTAAATGGTTTTCAACCAGCAGAAGCTATTAAGGTACCTAAGTGCTGGCATCAATCTCTTAACACCAAACACCAAAATCACAATATCCTATGACCAATGAGAGTATTCAACTATTATATAAAACTCCTACTCACAACAATGATAGCCCCCTGGCCAGTGCAAGGCCCTTATGAAGCCACAATAATGAATCATATTTGCGTCTGCTCAGTTGAAAAAATTATGGGTCTGAGTCATATAGACTGGCTAAAATGGCTGAAGGAATGGCAGTAATGACAAAAACCTGATAGGTTGATTTTGTTTCCCTATTTTATATCACTTGAGCCCCCCGAAAAGCCTGTGAGATTAGACATAGCAGGCATTATTCTTTTTATTTCACAGATGAGAAGAACTGATCTTCAGGGAAGCCAAGTGACTTGTCCATTGTCACCCAGTTAGCCATTGTCAGTCAGAAGGTTCAAACTTAGATTATCCTGACTCCCAAGTCCAAGTGGCTAATCTTTATGCTGATTTCAAAGTCTTCAAAGTAATAACTGAAGAAAAAGATGAACAAAATATGCATTTCATAATGATTTTTGAAGGACTGACTGTTCACTGGGAGTATTAGGAAAGCCTTCATGCAAAAGGAAATACTTCTGAATACATGAATGAACCAATGAATCAATGAATCAATGATTGAGAAAAGAAATAGGGAAGCTTTTCTCAAGGAAGAAACCATGAACTGGAGGTTAAGGAAAATGACAATGAAGGAAAGCATCCCTGCTGTAAAATAGAATATTTAAAATAAAACATTGAATAATAAGTTAATAAAATGAAATTTATGCTGCATATAATAATTGTTTTCTCTGTCATTTTATTGCAAAGTGAATGGGCATGTAATCAGAATCTCCATTTTACAGGCAAAGTATCCAAAACTAAGAGAATAACTTACCCATCACCACAAAGATCCCAAGTACTAGTAATGGCATTCAAAACCTATCCATCCAGTTCTCCATCCGGTATACCACATGCCCTCCATAATAATAAAAATAAGCTAACAAGTTCCCATTAATTATTCTCTCTAAGACTCTGTTTTCATTTTTAATATGAGGTTAGACTAGAAAACTTTCCATTTTTGAGTCTATGCTCAAATAGATTCCTCACAACCATCTGGTGAACTGGGTAGCCCAAGTGGTAATAGCCCTTACCAATTGTCATATAGACAACAAAGAGCAGGAATTCAAAATTTCTGACATCAGATTCAGTATCTTTCTGCTACACATCATTGTTTCTCAAATAATGACATTGATTTTTTCATATTTTAATGCAATTTCCCTTGGAACAGGAAACACATTGAGTCTTTTATTCCTTAGGTTGAATAAGCTTATCAGAACATGGTCCTCTGGTGGGAAAGGATATGAAAGTCAAAAAGACAGGGAACAGAATGGGGAAATGGGAAGGCAACCTTCACTGATTTCACAGTTTTGTCTCAGGATAATCTTGTCTCCAGTAAACAAATTCACTTTCTGACTCCTGAAAATAAGCACTGGGTCTGATGCTCACAGCCTGCTGAAAGTTCGGGGCAAATGAAAAGAACACTGATAGAAAGTCTGATGAAAACTGATCAATGAGAGTATAAGAAACCTCCTATCTAATTCTGTTTGTGTTCACTGCTCCATAAATAATCAATAGAGGAATTATTCATAGATTTAGAAAATTTTAGAGTTATATAAGAAGCTTGAGAGTTGTTCTGGCACAAGCTCATAATTATGCAAAGAAGATTGGGGGTAGATCTAGACAGAGTAAATGCTTTGCCCAGATCATACAGATAATAAGTAGCTAGGTTAAGATTTGAATGTAGAAAACTTTTCTGGACTCAGTTTCTTTTACTGTTTACCCATAAGGCATTTTATATGTTTTCTTTGAAATTTTCAGTGATGCTTCAGATACTGAGACAGAAAGGGAGCATGAAATGGGAGAAAAGGCATGAGTTAAATAGACCCAAAGGACAATATGAAGGATCAGAAAATACCAGAGCATGGCCCTAGCTCATGGATAAGCTTTCTTCTGATTTCAAAGTCCTCAGAGCAAAAGCAGAAGAAAAAAGATGGACAAAACGTGCACTTAATAAAGACATTGTGAAAGAATTACTGGTCACTAGGGAGATTAGGAAAACCTTCATACAGAAGGTAATGCTTCTGAATGAATGAACAGATGAATAAAGAAATAGGGCAGCTCTTCTCAAGGAAGAAACTATGAATTAGAGAGAAGGAGTATCTACAGCATAGGAAAGAATCACTGCCATATAACACAAATAATAAAAATGATCTGAAGGATGCTAAGTTAGGGGATCTAATGGCAGAAACAATGATATCCTTCATAGGCATCAGCCTCTCTCAGATGAAAAATCTTCATGTCAAAATATATGAAGGAGCAAAAAGATTATCGTCATTGATTATAATAATAATAGTAATAATAGTAACTAGCATTTATCTTAAGATTTCCAAAACACTTTGTACATATCTAATTTTATCCTCAGAACAACCCTGGAAAGCAGGTACTATTGTTTTCCTCATTTTACAGATGAGGAAACAGAGAAAGATTGGAGTTAAGTGACTTAGCCAGGGTCACAAGTTAGTTGAGTGCATTGCACACCCACTTGGTCATTCAAAGGATTAATTATCAATAATATTCTCAGCACAAAAGAACAATTAGGAAATTCATGAATTGTGGTTTCTCTTCAGATTTCTGCCTTTAGGACAGCTCTGAAGACAAAGAAAAAATATTGGCATGAAATCTCTGGCGAAATTCTAACCACCTTGAGGCAATGCCCAATGGATAAAGCATAGGGCCTGGAGTCAGGAAGACCTGAATTCACATCTGATCTTACACATTTACTAGCCATGTGACACTGTACAAGTCTCTTAGCCATGTTTGCCTCAGTTCTTCATCTATAAAATAAGCTGAAGGAGTAAATGGTAAATCTCTGAAGTACTTTTGCCAAGAAAGGCCCAAATGGGGTCACGGATAGTCTGACACAACAGAACAACAACAATAATGAAATAAAAGCTTCTGATTAAACAATTAGCTCTAGGAATAGAAGAAAAATAGACACACTTCACAATTTACTAAAAATGAGAAGTATTCTGTTTTCAGTCCTGGTACTTCTTCTTCCATGGGCACTTACATCATTGTGGAATTTAGGTTGGTCCCCAGCTGGAATCAGCAAACCCATTTCTTCCATGGCAGAGAAGTATACAAACAGGTCAACTGGTTCTATTTCTATTGCAAGTGTCCCTGACCATTTTTCGAGGCACCTAGGTATGTCAACCACAAGGCACCTCTTTATAGACTGGGAAGGCTCACAATATTTCGTTTGTATTAAGATTGTAAAAAGGAATGCTATCTAGGTTTTGTTAATCAATCAATGAATTAGCTTTAATTAACGCATTGGTTTGCCTTTGCCTTCCCCAGGTCATTTTGTAGATAAAGAAACTAAGACAAACAGTTAAATGACTTGCCCAGGGTCACACAGCTAGTAAGTGTCTGAGACCAAATTTGAACTCGTCTTCCTGAATGCAGGCTTTATGCCTACTATGCACTAAGCACTGTGTTAAGTACTAAGGGAAAAGACAGAAAACATTCCCTACCCTCAAATAACTTATAGTCTAATGGGGAGATGTTTATAGACATAGTAATCCACGATATTTTCTTGGATTATTTTGTAATCATCAAAAAATTTCAGTTTTCTTATTTATTGTTTGTTGTACATTTCTTTCCCTCTTAATTGAAGAGAATGCTGACTAAGTGCTTTCCCTGGAAGAGCTACTCATCTTGAAATATGAGTCTTCTGGTTCTCCAAGCTTACTTCATAAGCTATGCATGTAGATTTCTGGGAACAGAAGCTATCTCTATGAGAACAAGGTTACACCAGTAACAGAAAGGTGGATACAATGATAAGGTCTTCTTAATCAATATTCAGGGTCACTTGGATTACCTCTACTTTTCTATTTAAGCAAGTTTATTGCCTGTATTCTAGAAGAGAGCTCTATATCAACTACCCCAAGTTAGACATTTAATTCAGGCATTAAAAAATAAGTTTTCTTTTTTAACTCCCCCCACAAAAAAATACAGAAGTGCAGTAGTTTTCCAGTCTGATATGGTGTATTTTAGATAAGAATGTGTGTCCAATAAGTCAGTAAACATTAATTAAGTCTTTACTATGTTTAAATAACTCTGCTAGGTGTTGGGGCGTATAGAGTTCTTTTTTTTTTGCTTTTTATGGAGGGGGGAAGGCAAGGCAATAGGGGTTAAGTGACTTGCCCAAGGTCACACGGCTAATAAGTGTTAAGTGTCTGAGGCCGGATTTGAACTCATGTCCTCCTGACTCCAGGGCAGGTGCTCTATTCACTGCACCACCTAGAAGCCCCTGTTCATTTTTTTTAAATGAAACAGCCCTTTCCCTTGAAGAAATTACACTCTACCAGAAGAGACAATGCGTGGATGTGCAAAATGCATATGCACATACATGCTTATATACATATCTAATACATGCATACAACATATGTGCAAAAGTATATGCATATGAATACATACACATATACATATAGAGAGGGAACAGAATAAGCATTTATATTATATTTATTATGTACCAGGAACTGTGCTAAGTGCTTTACAATTTTTATCTCATTTGACCATATACATACACATACAGATACACACATAATATACACATACATGTGTCTCACATGATATAGAGTGATAGATGATAGATATCACTAAGGCTTTATTAATACCTGCATATGTTCATCTGAAAATACATACATATGTGTATGTTTCCAAATATGAGCATGTGTATGTTTCCATATGTGAGTATGTGTATATCCATAGAGTAAAAAGAGAATGAATATAAAAATTAAAAATTATAAGGGAGTGTAAGAGGTAGTGTACTATTGATTGTGGGGAATTTATAAAAAGATTCCTGTAGAAAGTGAAGCTTGAATTATGTTTCAAAGGAAAAGAAGGATTCTGTGAAGTGAGATTGAGTAGGGTATCTAGTTCAGGCAATCAGAATAGCCAATGCACAAGTATAGATTTGAACGACAGAGTGCTGAATATTTAGCTGAGTTGAATTGTTGGATTTGTGGAAGGGGAGAAATATCTGATGGGATTGGAATGCTAGACCTTTGTCCTTTGCCATCTGGCTCCAAGCACAGAATCTAGTAAATGGTAAAACTCTGAAGAGATGTTGGTTGATTGATTCACAATTTGAAGAATTGACTGATTCTTTGGAATTACTATTTCCCCATCAGTCATTCCTTAACCTCATTTTTTTCATTAGTCTCAGTCAACATTTTGTAAGCCATCACTATTAAAGATATAGCTTTGGTCTACTGGAAAAAGTCCTGGACTTGGAGACAACTTTCTGCTCTATTTAAAGCCTCTATGAACTTGGGTGGGGAACATAGCTTCTATGAATTGTGGCTCCCCATCTGTAAAATGGGAAGGGTAATTGTTACTCCTTAAATTACCTCAGATCTATTTATATGTGATCAAATGTTATAAATGTTGGATGGATCATCATGGAGTCAAGAAGACTTGACTTTACATCCTGCCTCTTATTCATACTAAACGACCATGGAAGAATCATTTTTTCTGTCATTTCATTAATTTATGTAGCACTAGCAGATCCACAGATGCAGGCCACTCTTTGGAATAAGTGCAGGTATTTTGCCCTGGGTTCAAATGCAGCTTCATAAACCTATTAGCTATATAACCCACGTAAAGTCACTTAACTTCTATCTGCCTCAATTTTCTCCATTTTCTGTAAATGGGCATAATGGGAACACCTTTTTTCAAAGAATTTTTGTGATGATTAAATGCTATTATAGTATAAAGCATTTCGTAATCTTAAAATGTTAGATAAATGCTAGTTTATTATTATTACTATTACCATGATGATAATGATGCAGAGGAGGAGGAGGAGGAGACTATTGAGAAAGAGTAGGAAGAGACTGGTCTTGGACCTCGGCATCCCAGGCTCCGAGCCGAAATTTCCATCCGCCATAAACAGTCTTTGATAGACAAGTACACGGTAATTTCTTTCTTTCTTTCTTTCTTTCTTTTTTTTTTTTTTTAGCAATTGGGGTTAAGTAACTTGCTCAAGGTTACCCGGCCAGTTATTTCTGGGTGTGGTGCTGAGTGTGTCTGAGCCTGGGATTCGATCTCCAGGTCGTCCCAACACTGGAGCCAGTACTCTTACTCGACGGTAATTTCTTAGGAACAAAATCTTAAAGATGGAAGTAACTATAGAGGTAATCTACCCCAAGTCCTTTATTTCCCAGATAAGAAAACTAAGGTATAAAGGTAAATCTTAGATCCAAACTCAGATCCTATGGTGCCATCTAAAATCAATCAGATATTCCATTGTACCATGCTGATTAGACTCCAAACTCAGTTTTTTTTCATGGAGTTAGAACTAAAAGAGACCGTAGGAGTCTTTGAAGTCTAATCTCCATATATTATAAAGAAGTAAAATGAGCCTCAGAGACATTAAGTGACTTTCCTAGGGTAACAACGAATAAGAATCTGAGGAAGGGTTTGAAGCCAGGTCTTCGCTGACTAACTATCCTTCTGTCCACTATACCAGATTCTCTCTCTTTCAACATCACAGTGAAATGCCCACCCCTCCCCACTCACAACAAGCCAATATCAATTACTCCAGGGTAATGACAGAATGTCTTAAAGTAATAGAAGATAAGGACAAGTTATATCAGGGATATAACTAAAATGCCAATAAACTGTAAGATATGAAGTTAAAATACCACTCAAAATAGTACGAGGAGCAGGAATAGGAGGTGGTAGAAGTGTAGAACACAGTAAACACTGAAATACAGAAAGAGAAATCAGAAGTACAAATCAGAGATTTGTCAGAATAAGTCAAGAGGCCACAGAGACAAAGGCAGAAGCAACCAAGTGGAGAGAAACCAGAAAACTAATAGACAGCCTTAACATACTCATATATACCCTGGGGGTGCATCCTTTAGCACGAGCTCGCCTGTGCCAGTCATATACCATTTTTAAAGAGAAGGAGCATTCAGAGATTCACCTGAGGAGTTTTAGATACTTAAAAAATGAAACCCATTCTAGCTGAGGGTCAGGTTTGCCTGTAGCTACTTTGCAGCTGCTCCCAGACTGCAGGAACCTGAAAGTCAGAAGTTCATAGTCACTGTGCCAGGAGCTAACATCGTGCCTGATGCCAGCTGCTTGGAACTTCTCTTATTTCTGTAGATAGGAAATGGTAAGCATCTCCTCATTTGGTTAAAGCTTCACTCAGGAACAAAGCAACCCATTAAATTAAATTAATGGGACTGAAGGAATATGGGAGCAGCTTGTTACATACAGAATGGCTACTAAGCTCAAGCAGCTCTGCCATTCCATTGGCCATCCAGCTTGCAAGTGACTGGGAATGACAGCAAAGACAATTGGTGTTTCATAAGCATTATTTTTTCAAGGCATTTTAGATAGTAACCTCTTATTTTATTTGAGTCACATAATAGCCCAATGTGGTAAGTAATAAAGGTATTATAAACCACATATTACAGATCAGATAAAGAAATAAAAATAATAATGATGGTGACAAACATGTATAAAGCATTTTAAGGTTTTCTAAGCAATGCATACATATATATGCATATATTTGTATATGCATATAGATTAGGTGTGTATAGTATGTGGGTGGAGTGTGTATGTATAGATATATACACACATATTATATGTGTATATGCATAAATATATACATATATGCATTTTATCCTCATAACATATATTTTGGGCAGTAGGTGTTATTATTATCCTCATTTTACAGAATAGGAAACCAAGGCTGAGAGAAGATAAGTAATACAGGTAGCAAGTGTTTGATGCAGGATTCCAACTCAAGTTCTATTCACTCCAAGTCCAGCACTCTATCTATCCACTGTGCCACTCAGCCAATCAGAGAAGCCAAGTGACCTACTCAAGAAGATGGTCAGAGGCAGACTTTAAACCCAGATTTTCCAAACTATACATTTATTGCTCTATCTATGAGCAGATCTATGTGATCCTGCCTCTCCAGAGTGAAGAGATTGGAGACTTGTTGGTATTAGTCAGTCATGTCCAACTCTTCTTGACCCCATTTGGAGTTTTCTTAGCAAAGACACCAGGGTGGTTTGCCATTTCCTTCTTCACTTATTTTACATATTAGGGAACTGAGGCAAGCAGGGTGAAGTGACTTGCTCAGGGTCACATAGCTAGTAAGTGTGTGAGGCCAGGTTTGAACTCATGAAGATGAGCCTTCCTGACTGCAGGCCTGGTGCTCTATCCACTGATACAAGTAGCTGAGACAATGTGTGACAAAAGGAAAGGGGTGAATCTTAGGATCTGGATTTGATTCCTGACTTGCTTATTACCTATATTTAGCTTCAGGTTCTTTTAACTGCAAGATGAATAGATTGGACTAGATCATTTCCTTGCTTCCCACCAATTGTAAATATATTATCTAAGGTTATCCATGAGCTTCATTGCTGCAAAGTGAACATTCAATTGATTCCAAATCTGTAACTGAAAATATGCATCACATATTGGTATGAAAAACCAAATGAATGAACTGAATAGTTAATAAATAAGTATTTTCCCTAACCCCAAGGAGCATATGGTAAGGTTGGGAAGACTAGACAGATGAACAAACATAAAATACATGTACTATTTTCTATGCTTAACTATGTCAGATGGACCAGGTAGACATTAAGAGCTACTGGAGTTGAGAAGAACAAGAGATTGGTTACCTTGGTATGTGATGGGTAAAGAGTGTTTCACAGGGGAAGTGTAACCTGAACAGAACACTGAAGGAAGGACGGAATTCAGATAAGTTGAGAGGATGAAAGAAGATGACAAACCACTTAGCCTAAGGAAATACTAACTGTTTAACCACAAAACTCTACCACGTCTATTGAAAGTCATTAGCTGAGGCACGCCAAGGGTCTGGAAGGCCTTAACTGATTAAGAACAACAGCCAATCAGTCAGGTAGTTCGACTCTTGTATCCTTCTCATGTGCCAGGCACTATGCTAGTGCTGAGGATACAAAGAAAGGTGAAAGGGAGTTCTGGCTCTCAAGGAACTCAAAGTAACAGAAGGAGAGGGACATGCAAATAACTGAACAACCATAACAGAATACCTTAAAAATAACTATCAATGGAAAGGCAAAAGGGCAACTAGGGGATACAGTGGAGAGAGCACTGGGTTTTGGAATCAAGAAGACTCATCTTCATGAGTTCAAATCTAACTTCAGACTCTGGACAAGTCACTTAACCCTATATGCCTCAGTTCTTCATCTATAAAATGAACTAAAGAAAGAAATGACAAACCATCCTTGTAACTGTCAAAAACACCGCAAAATGGATTCTGGACAGTCAAAAACAACTGAAATGACTGAAAAACAATGACAGTGGGAAGACGATAGAATTAAGAGGGGCTGAGAAAGACTTCCCATTGAAAATGGGTTGCTTGTTGGGGCATGAAGGAAGCCAAAGAAGCCAAGAAATGTAAATGAGGATGGAAAGTATGTGTACTTTCAGAAAGTACATGTCAGAACATGAGTGACAGTCATTTAAAATTTCCAGAGTTAGGAGATGGAATGTTGTGTTCAAAGAGGATCAAGGAGGCCAGAATTACTGGATCAAAGCACATATGAGATGGAGGTTTAAGGAATAAAAAGGCTGGAAAGGTAGGGGTGAGGTTGCAGGTTGTGAAGTGTTTTGAATTCTAAACAGGACTTTATATTTGGTCCTGAAGATGAAAGAGAAGCACTGGAATTGAAACATTAGGAGCTTTCCTCCTCTCTCTGTCAGATTTCTGCCACCAACAATGGTGCAGTACCATTTGAGAAAAGTGTTTTTTTTAGGCAATCAGCATTCATACTCATGAGCCATTGGCATATACCTCACTACCACTTTCATACCCACTGTAGCCTCCTTTCCAACTCATAGCCTGAACTGAAATGCCTTAGAGTAAGGGGGGGGGGGGGAGTGGAGAAATAGCCAAAAGGACAATAAACATTTACATAGTGTTTTGAGGTTTGCAAAGCAGTTTTACATATGTTAATTAATTTAATTCTCACAATAGCCCTATGATGTAGGTGTGGTTATAATATCCATTTTAGTCATGAGAAAATTTAGGCACTTAGAGATTTAGTCACTTGCCCATAGTCACACAGAGAGTAAATGACAGAAGTAGGCTTGAAACTGAGGTCTTCCTGATTTCAGGGCTTGTGCTCTACCCCTTCTGTCACTTAGCTGCCTAAAAAAAGTTTTGATACTCATGTCCCTAAATTTGATTTATCCATTTATCCTTCATCTTTGAACCATCTCCCTTGAAGGAACTGAAAAACAAAACCAAAATTGTTCCAGCAAACCTTGCTTTATTTAAATTCTCATTAGTAACACTCTTCCCAGATGGGCAAGCAGCTGTCCAAAGTGCTGAAGAACTGTTGCTTGTTTTCTTGCCAAAGTTAGCAGCAGCACTTTCTAATGCAATCTGAAACCATTTACAAAGAACACTCCACTTTAAATCTTCTCTGGATGGGCTCACTTCTTCCTCAGAACAATCACTAAATGTCTCAACTAATTAATTATTCAGTGGTCAAGGAATCATAGGGTTGAATCCTGTAGCCATTTCATTTTTACAAGAAATGCCTAGACAAACTGAGAAGCCCTGAGGTCTGAGCTGAATGCTTGGGAACAAAGTTTCTCTGTATTTTGCATTCAGAGAATGCTTTATCTGTAGAGAATCCTTGCAGAAAGCGTTCACTCTCCAGACATTTCAATGTTTTAACCAAACGTATTTGTAAATTTCCATCTGAAATGTGAGTTGTCTCTCCTCCAAACTCTGATATAATTGTCTACACTGTGTAGGCCCAGCTGGTTAACAATATTTTCCTTTTATGGGGGTGGGGATGAAATACATGCATTATTAGTCTACATGAGAATGAGTTTCAGGACCACTAAAAAACAGCAAAAACTGACAGCTAGTAAGCCCCCTCCTATGGATTGTTTTAGTTACCTGGTTTTAAAATCTCTTTTAATTTCAATGTATGCTTGTCATCATTCTTGTTTTAGTATATCTCTACACAATTTCCTAACTGAGTCCTCACTCCTTTTAACATAAGGAAAATTTGGTTCCTACCCTCCCCAGGGCTTGAATTGCTATTTTCCACATCATTGATCCAAATATAGATTTACAACCATAACTAACCCTAACCCCTACCAAGACTGGATCCATTTGGTATAGTTTACTGCATCATCTTTTTAGTTGTCTATTCATGAGTACATATCCTGTCTCATCAGTCAAGCTCCATGAAGGAAACTGTCCTCTGCCATCCTTGTATCTTCTAATGAGGTCAATCACATGTGAGTTATTTAGTAGAATTACAGAATTTCAGAGTGAGAAGGAACTTTGAAAATCACCTAGTCTACATCATTTCTAAATTAGAATCCCCTCTCCAATCTTTAATTAAAGACTAATAGTGAGAAAGCACCAAACACCTTTCTAGACAGCTTATATACTATATTTTTGTTGAGTCATTTTTCAGTTGTGCCCAACTCTTCCTGATCCCATTTGGGGTTTTCTTGCCAAAAATACTGGAGTGGTTTGCTATTTCTTTCCCCAGCTCTTTTTACACATGGGAAACTGAGGCAAGCAAGGTCACACAGCTAGTGCATATATAAGCCAGATTTGAATTAAGGAAGATAAGTATTCTTGACTCAAACACTGTACCACCTGGATGCCCTATTCTAAGATACTTCTAATTTTCAGGAAACACATTCTTACATCAAAGCTGAAATTTATATCTATTATTCTTAGTTCTACCTTGTAGAACCAAGAACAAAAGGAATTCTTCTGCCATGTGATTATTCTTCATATGCTTGAAGGTAGCTATCAAGATCTTTCCAAAGTCTTTGCTTCTCTGAATTAAATACCCCAAGTACTTTCAATTAATCTAATTACATAGTGTGAATTTAATACCCTTCGCCATGCTGGTTATCCTTCTCATGTTGCTTGATAGCTTGTTAATAGCCCCCTAAAATGTGATGCTCAGAAATGAATATAATTCCCCAAGTGTGATCTGATGGTCAAAAAGTATAGAAGGGTTTCAATTTCTTATCAGAGGATGGTATGTCACTATTGATATAACCTAAGATGTCATTAACTTTCTTGTTTGTTATATCACACTTACTTTGTTGCTCTTCCTGAATTTACAGCACAGTGAATTCCTAGATCTTTCATCAGATGAATTGTTATCCACTTATGCTCTTCCTATCTTGTGTTTGTGGACTTGATTTGCAAACCTATGTAGGGCTTCGTTTTTATCCCTCTTAAATTTAATTTCAATTCAGGCAAATGTTCTAACCTGTCATGACCTTTTTGATTTCTGACTACACGTTAGCCATCCATACATAAATTAAATAAATATATCTTCTGTCCCTTTTTAAAGTGATTTAGAAAATTTTTAAACAGTATGGGGAAAAGCAAGGATTCCTGGCAGACTCCATTGGAGGAGGTCTTCCATACCATTTTAGGACATTAACAGTGAATCTTGAGATCAACTCATTCAACTAGTTGAATCTACCTAATTGTTTTTGCCATCTAGTAAGCATTTCTTCATCCTTTCTACAAAAATAGCATAGAGGGATTTAAGACCTTTCATTTGTCCTTTGTGTTTAGTAACCCTTTTGAAAAGAGAGATAGTTGCTCTATATGATTTGTTCTTCCTGAAACTATCCTAGAAAATTGTTATTTTTGCTTCCTTTTCTAGATGTAGAGTAACCATCTTTTTTAAGAATTCAATTTTGAGTTTTGCCAGGAATTGAAGTCAAGTCCACTGGCCTATGGTTTACTGACTATATTCCCTTTCTTCAAAATGGAGAAATTTGTTCTTGTCCAGCTATTCATTGCTCTATTTATCAAGTATCCTTCAAAAGGCATTGACAATTGTCAGTCACACTCAGTCAGTTCTTTAATATGCAAAGGGATAGTATCCCTTGGCCAAGTGAATCAAACTCATCTTGGACAACTACATGTCACCACTCGCTATCTACAACTTTGCTTGGTTTCAACTCCATATAATAAGAAGCCTGTCCAGGATAAGCTGATTACATATCAATTCATCACCATGCTGCTAACTTAGCCTTGGATACTTAGGCACTTTTTCATCTCCTTCATCCTCCACTCCACTCTGATTTAGAGGGCCAGAAAGTGGAGTATGAAAATCCTTCCTTTATAGAGGAAAGAAACTGGACTTCCAGTTCACTCCATTCTCCATTTTCTGCTCTGCTGGATTCAAATTCTACAGATACATGTTCTTACTTATCTGATGCCTTCCCTCCCCCACCTTTCCCTTCCAGCTTCTCTCATTAGATTTTAAGTACCTTGAGGGCAGAAACTGTCTTTGTTTTTTTTTTTCTAATTTGTATCTTAGCATATTAACTGGAACACAGTAGGTACTTAATAAATGTTTATTGAATTTAAGTGAAATTGGATGCACTTGTGCCTATTTTGTATATCAACTCCCTAATATCTATTTTAGTTCCCTACCTTCAAGTCACAGACCTTCCCCATAGGCAAAGAAAACAAAAAAATACAATAAAAGTTGAGCAGTTCTTCTTTACTCTGTCATGTGCTATGATCAACATATCCACCTTGGCTTCCCCAGTGGTGCAGTTTCCAGGATATCTTCATGCTCCACTTTTGTCCATCAAATGTGATCTTTGACCTCTCATGCTACCAAAACACCCTGAGTCCCTTAATTTCAATTGGGCAAGACTTCGTTATTTCTAAATCAGTTGAACTTCTCATGCTGTTGTCTCCCAGCCATCTTCATGTCATGCCACTGTATGAATATACATCCTGTCTCCTTACACCTAAAGCTCTAGGAACAATAATTATATACCACCATTGTTGGAAAAGACATGTCAAGTGATTGTTTTATGACTCCATGTAACCTCCCTCTGAATTTCCTGAACAATACACTTCTCTAGTATATGTGTTTTCATCTACTCTCAGAACACAAGTTCCTTAAAGGTAGAGAATTTCTTGAATATTCTCTTTCTATCTTTATTGTTCAGGTAATACCTTTAAATAGTAAAATTATTAATAATTTCTTATTCATTTATCCATAACTAACAAAAACTCTTCTCCATTCCTTTTTTTCTAATGTATTTAAAGAAACAACAAACCCCCATTTTGTTATCCTTAAGTTCCATTGTTTGTCTTGGACTATTCTTAACTGTGATACATCTTATATTATTCTTACATGAATATAGCAGGCTTTCGTAGTCATACTGTACTAAGATTTCTTGAATCATCTGTGTTTTATTTAACATCTAAATTGGCTAATGAGTTCTCTGTGTGGCTGAAACAGCCATTTCAGGCAACATTGCTCTTTCCTCATCATTGGAATTATTTCTCTTTGTATCTTCATAATTTCATTTTTTAAATGCCCAGTCCATTCTCATGTGACTACTGATAAAGAATTTCATTCAGTGAAGTCTTAACTCATCTCTCAAAATCAAGTTTGCATGTATCAACTTTCATCTGGGCTATCACATATTCTCAGTTGGAATAGTCACCTCCCTGTCAAGGTTCCAATAATTTCTATCCTAGTAAACAATCCCTATTATCAGTGAGCATTAGCTATAGAAAATGTAATTTGCCATTGCTTATTGTTCCATCTATTGCAGGATAAAATAATTACTGAATCAAATCAAGAAGGTATTAATTATTCTGCATTTTGTTGGAGGAGAGGGGAGAAGAAACACAGAGAGACAAAGAGAAACTGAGAGAGTATTCTCCAGTCTATATGATATAAATTATATATTATCCCTCTACTCCATTTATTCATGCTCTATTCAAGGGTTATGATTTTTACCAAATTCCTCATTTATTTACTCTTCCTTTCCAGGTATAGTGTGGTTTAATGAAAATATTGCTTCTCTATCTGCCTCTGTTGATCTTCACCTAATTAGTTTCCACCACACATCCTGTCTCCACACTACACCCATCCCTTGCTGCCTAGATATTTTCAAATAAGGATATCTTCTTAATGAACAATGCTATTCCATTTTGTTACTTGATTTATGACTAAATCATATAGAAAAATTCAATGCTTCCTGTTTAAAAGAAGGATGAGGTAAGTGAAATAATATCAGAGGAAGAAGAGACAAGCCTGTCAGTAGAGAAAGCAAATTAAAAAATAATAACAATAGGGGGGCAGAGCCAAGATGGCAGAGTAAAGACAGAGATTTGCCTGTGCTCTCCCCAAACCCCTCCAAATACCTTTAAAAATTGACTTTAAACAAATCCTAGAGCAGCCTAACCCACAAAAAGACAGAGTGAAACAAATTTCTAGCCCAAGACAACCCAGAGGATTGACAGGAAAGGTATGTTGTACCAGGCTGAGAGAGGAGAAAAATTCAGCACAGGCTACACCTGTACAAACCAGGCCCAAGAAAACCTGGAGCAGTCTGAGTCACTGGCAGCTTTGGCAGTTTCCAAACTTTTCAGTCCACAAATGCAAATGTGAGTAGGAAAAGGTCAGTAGGAAAGGTCTGTCTCACCTGGGTAAAAAAAAGGAGCACAGTCCACCCTGGCCCCAGAAAACCAGGAGTAGGCCTTGGGAGTGACTGGATCAGTAGTAGCACAGGGCACAGTAGTGGCTGCCTCTGGAGCTCTCATCTCACAAATGTTAAGAGAAATGAACAACTGGCAGAAAGGGATTAGAGGAGTCTCTTCACTAGCACTCAGGCAGGACTCTGTTGCTTTGCCCATACTTGGATCTGAATGGCAGTCCTGGTTGGCATTCCTGGGGGAAGGAGGAGAACTGGCATAGTGGAGTTTGTGGCAGCAGTAGAGAGAGGACTCTCCTTATAGTTTGAGGGTAGAAGAGAATGCTTGTGGTCACTCATAGATGACAGCACAGGCAGGACAGGAGTAAACACCTCTCCTTAGGTCATTCTCCCCTTGGAAGAACTGAAAACTTACAGGCCCTTACAAGTATCTCTGAAAACAGCTGTACAAAACCATTAGCACAGTTCACCCTCCATACTGAAAGCAGAGCCCTACTTTAACAAAGAGCTAAAAAGTGTAATAATAGACTTGGAAAATGAGCAAACAAAGGGAAAAACACCTCAGACTATAGAAACTTACTTTGGTGATCAGGAAGATCAAAACATATACTCAAAAGGAGACAAAAAAGTCAAAGCTCTTAATCCAAAGTCTCCAAGAAAAATATGAATTGGTCTCAGGTCATGGAAGATCTCAAAAATGATTTTGAAAGCCAAGTAAGAGAAGTGGAGGAGAAATTGGGAAGATAAATAAAAGTGCTACAAGAAAATCATGAAAAAATCATCAACAGCTTGGTAAAGGAGACTAAAAAAAAAATACAGAAGAAAATGTCACCTTAAAAATTAAACTAGACCAAATGGCAAAAATGGTCCAAAAAAGCCAATAAAGGGAAGAATGCCTTAAAAAAGCAGAGATGGCCAAATGGAAAAAGTAGGTCCAAAAGCTCACTAAACAATTTGATTTGGCTTAAGAAGGGAATAACATGCACACTCAATTGGGTATGAAAATCTATCTTAACCTACAGGAAAGTAGAGGGGAATGGGGTAAGAGAGGGGTATGGTGATAGAAAGGAGGGCAAATGGGAAGAGGAGGTAATAAGAAGCAAACACTTTTGAGGAGGAACAGGGTCAAAGGAGAGAATAGAATAAATGGGGGGGGCAGGATAGGAGAGAGGGAAATATAGTAAGTCTTTCACAATATTACTATTATGGAAGTGTTTTTCAAGCCTACACAGGTATAAATAACCCATACCAAATTGCTTGCCTTCTCAATGAGGGTGGGTGGGCATGGAGGAATTGAGAGAACATAGAACTTGAAGTTTTTTAATGAATGTTAAAATAATTTTACATGCAGTTGGTAAATAAGATATACAGGCAATGGGGCATGATAGAAAGCTATGTTAACCTACAGAAAAATTGAAGGAAAGAGGATAAGAGAAGATGGGGAAGGGTGATAGAAGGGAGGACAGATTGAGAGAAGAGGTAATCAGAATGCATGACATCCTGAGGGGAAAGGGGAGAAATGGGGAGAAAATATGGAACTCAACGTCTTGTGGAACTGAATATTGAAATCTTTAAAAATAATAATAAAATAAAATGGTGAAAAAAGGAAAAGAAAATGATTCCCTAAAATTTAGCATAGAGCAAAGGAAAGCTAATGACTCTATGAGAAATCAAGAGATTATAAAACAAAACCAAAGGAATGAAAAAATAGAAGACAATGTGAAATTTTTCATTTGAAAAACAGCTGACCTGGAAAACAGGTCCAGGGGAGATCATTTTAAAATGAATGGAATATGGATTGGTAAGTTCACAAATTGTAGGCCAATTTGACTGCTATGAAAGTTTTAAAGAGAAATAAAAGAAAAATCCAAGACAGCACACAACTGAAGGAAAATCAGTGAAGCCCACAATAAGGGTTATAATACTATGGAAGGGAAAGATCACTGTGGGTTGGTGAACTTTGGGAAGTCACCATGGAAGAAGGAGAGTTAGAGATAGGCCTAGAAATAAGGGCAGAAAACCCCAAGGCAAAGAATTCCAAGTAGGAGGAACATTAAGTGGGACAATTGGACTGGATTGTAGTATGTGTGGAGGAAAGAAATATGTAATAAGGCAGTATAGAGTAATTGCAGGTTAGGGACAGTTTGTAAAGGTCTTAAATGACAGAGAAATTTTTTTTAAAGCAATCAAGGTTAAGTAACTTGCTCAAGGTTACACGGCCAGGTGTTTCTGGGTGGATGCTAACTGTCTGAGCCTGGGATTCGATCTCCAGGTCGTACTGACACTGGAGCCGGTGCTCTTACTCACTGTGCTACCTGGCCGCCCTGACAGAGAAATTTTTATTTGATTACAGAAGTAGTAAGAGCCAATGGGGATTATTAGGTGAGGGAATAAAATAGACAGACCTGTGTTCTAGGAAAATTAGTTTGGCAATTGTGTACAAGATAAATTGGATTTGGATAAGACTGAGTCAAAGGGACCAATGGGGGGCTATCGCAATTGTCCAATGGAGAAGGTGTGCTGGAAATATGAGTGGGAAGAAAGAAATGGATATAAAAGATTCTCTGAATGTAACAATATCTGGCATCTGAGTGACTATGTGGGACACATCCATGATAAATAGTCACCCCTAGCCTTTTTCTGAAAAACCCCAAGAAAGATTAATCTCTTTAGGGGTCAGTGAGAAGATAAGTCTGGTAAGTGTAATTAGTAAGTCTAATGAGATAAAAGTGGAAAAGTGTGTTGGAAGTAGAGATGGAATCTTGAATGTCATGACAACAAATGTTGTATGCTTAAATCTATGGGCAAGGTTTTTTTGGGGGGTGGGTTAAGCTCTATAAAGATAAAAATATTTCTTTGGGGGAAATTGACCTAATTGAAGAGATTATAAAGAAGCAAGAATCTATACATGATGTGGGGAAAGGCAATTGGGAGGATACTGCAACCATCCAAACCTTGCATGAAACAGTATGGAAATGAAGTGGTGCCAGTAAGCCTAGAGGTGAGAGAAACCAAGGTGGAAGTAGAAATAGTATCTTCCAAAAGTTGACACTCAATTGAATAAATTATTGAATTGAATTGATGAATCAATAAGACAGTTAATAATTAACTATATAGTGACTGGTTAGCCACATAGGGATGAGGGAAGGATAGTAATCCAGAATGATCTCAGTGGGTAAATCATGTACAATTGGGAGAATAACGGGTGCTTTTGTCAGAAAGGGAGGAATAAATAAGTGGGACTAGCTTTAGTCAAATGATGAATTTGGTGAGATCCTGATTTTCACTTTAAATATGTATTAACTTATCTATTTTAACTTAAAGTCAAGAAAATAGTTTTATGATAGTTCAGCTATTTTATTTTTTGCAGGGGAATTGCGGTTAAGTGAATTGCCCAAGGTCACATGGCTAGGTTGTTTTGTGTGTGTGGGGGGGGGGGAGGGGGAAGGTGTGGGTGTGGGTGTGGGTGTGTGCGTGTTGTGTCTGAGGCCAGATCCGAACCCAGGTCCTCCTGACTCCAGGGCCAGTGCTCTATTCCCTGTGCCACCTAGCCGCCCCTAAGTTCAGATATTTAAATAAGGATTGAGCCCAACAAATGCAAGATCCTAGAACATGCAACTCCAGAAGTGACTTTGCTAAGTGGTATTACTCATATATCTTGGTTCATGTTCACCTTTATTAAGCAGTATGATGAAGAAGCCTGCTGTGTGCAATCTTCACTGACCAAAGATATAGCTCAGTTACAAAGAATAAGATATAAGCACCATTGGCCAAATCTGACAGATATTTATCTCAGATTCTCTCTCAGTTGTCCTATGCATGCAAATTGCCATGTACTACATGATATGACCAGGGCAGAAACAGCAATACCTATGTGGATACCTAGACATGTTACATTTGTGATTCCAGCAAAAGCTGGACTTGGCACATCAAGATGCCCCAGTTTCAAAAGCACTGCAAAATTGCCTTGAATATGTATATTTTCCTTCTTAATGGGCATGGATGAATCCTTCCTATGATTTGGGTTTTACATACTATGTTTTTCAGCTGTGTTCTTCCACTTCCGTGTTGTTGTTGAATTACATCAGTCATGTCCAACTCTTCATGATCCTATTTGGGGTTTTCTTGGCAAAGATACTGAAGTGGTTTACCATTGCCTTCTCTAGCTCATTTTACAGATGAAGAACTGATGAAAACAGGGTTAATTGGCTTACCCAGGACCTCACAGCTAGTAAATGTCCAAGGCCAGATTTGAATTCAGAATCTCTTGACTCCTTGGCCAGGACTCTATCCATTGTGCCACCTAGATGCTACCCCCCACCTCCATATCCACTGCTAATATCTCCTAGAGGTGTATGTCGTTACTAACGTTCATACATTGTGTACTGTCCCAAGTAAACTCCTCTCCAAACCCCAGTATTCCCCTACCACCTATTGCTTACAATCTTCTCAGTAGGAAATGAAAGTACCTGCACGATCCCATCAGCAATAAGCTACAGGAGCTAGGGGATATTTCTTAGTAAGAGAATGTGGCAGTTTTAAAATTTTGATATAAATTATCAAAAATGTTAAACGAATTATATGAAAGGATTTTAATACTTTTTAATCTATCTCCCTTCAACTCTGCTAAATGGAGAAATACAAGGTGACAGTCAGCAAGGAAAATGCAGGAATAGTATCACTCATTTTGTTAAAGAAGAAATTATGCATACACATGTACCAAGTTTCTCCTGTGATTCAACTGTGGTTGTCCAGCAGTGAGACATTTCCCTGGACACTGAGAGTACATTATAGGCACTTGTTAAATGATGTGTCATACAAATGCCAAGCCCCATGGCTTCTCAGCCTCCCCTAGTCATTTTTATAAACAAATCTTTAAAGTCAATTGGTTTAATTGAACCATCAAAGTAGGTCAGGCTGAAAGGTTGGAGAGTGTATATAAATAGTCAAATGTCTGTCAATCTCAGAGAACTCATCATTAAGTTTCAATCTGATCATAATTAATAGGTTATTAGAAAATTCTCAAAAAACAAATTTTGTTCCTTTATATTACAGAGGTGAAGTCACTCATGGGTAGGAGTGAAGATGGGATGATGAGACTGTTTGTTCTTTTTTGGCATGTGAAAGTTTGTCAGATCATAGAATGTTGTTATTGGAGGGATCATTTAGTCAAATTGATATATGGACATACAAAGTTGTCTTTCAATCTGAAAGGGAACCAGCTACCTCCCAATGCAACCAATCACAGGCTTTGAATAATTTTAATTGCTTTTTAAAAATTTCACATATACCAAGCATTAATTTGTCTCTTCTATTTATACACATTGCTCTCCATTCTGGTCTCTGGGCCCGGGAAGAAACAAACTATTCCTTCTTTCATTCTCTCTTTCTAGTACTTGAAGATATCTTTTGTTCTAACCTTGGATTGCTTTTTTTTCCTCTACCAGAAAAACTTCTAAATTTCCTTCAACCACTCCTCATATGAAATTATCTCAAGGTTCTTCATCATATGGGTGGCCAATATCTGTACATTTAATTAATGTCTCTCACAAAAAAACTGATTTCAGAAATAAATATTATAATAAAGTTCAGTGTGATGATGTATATATAGAGGGACTAGGTTCACTCATCTGGGAAACTGTTTTATTCAGACTAAGGTCACAGTAGCTCCCTGAGCACCTAGGTGGCTCATTAGATAGAGTACTGGACCTGGATTGATCTTGGCTGAGTAACAACCTTTGATTGCTTAAGTTTGCTTATCTATAAAATGGATATAATAACAGCAGCTACCTCTCAGGGATGTCAGTGCAGCTAAGTGGCATCATGCCTGGTATCAGGAAACCTGAGTATAAATCTGGTTCAGATAGTTACTAGCTGTGTGATCCTGAGTAAGTCACATAAACCTGTTTGCCTCAGTATCCTTATCTGTAAAAAATGAGCTGGAAAAGGAAATGGAAAACTGATCTTTGCCAAGAAAACCTCACATGGTGTCATGCAGATCTTGTCATCACTGAAAAATTACAACAAACCCAGGGTTATTGGGAGGATAAATTGAGATGATATTTATAAAACACTTTACAAATATTAAGGAGTCAAATAAATTATATCATTATAATTATTATTGTCGTGGCTGCTATTTCAAACTGCTGAATTAATTTGAACCTTTTCTTAGGGATTTTATAGTTAAGGGAGATTGGATTCCTCTCTTGCTATAAATCTCAACACATTAAAAGAGAAGCACTGGTTCTGTTCCATGGTCCATCCAATCAAGGAATTTGTCTCTCAAAAAGACATACATCAGTGACAGTATTGTTTGTTTTTTTTCTGAAGTGACCCTATAAAGCTATATATATGCACTAGCCATATATACTAAGTTTCTAGAATAATCTAAATTGGATCTTATTTGACTTTCTTTAAAATTTCCATCCTGCAGCTGCCAAAACTTCTATGATTCATGAAGTCCATATATTTATTAGGGTGAAAAGTATGATTTTTCTTTCATTTCACTTAAATAACCTTTTCTTGTCTCATACTGGTATAGAGGTGAGTCTGGACTTTTAATAATTATTGCAGCATAACCTGAGTTCAGGAAGTCCCTTTACACCTCAAAGGTTTTTAGGATGCATCAATGATTATGTACTTTGCATCTAAGTTCCAACCTTATTCCTTTGGGGAAGACTCATAACAAAGTTGGTCGTAAGGGCATGGTTTTATTCTTCTTGTTATGGGGAAGGGGTCATCACAAGTCATCTACAAAGATTCTTAGGTCAAATAGTCTACATTGCAAAAGGGAGTACCCACATTGGTAAGATATTTGTTTTTTAAAATGTTGAAGGAAGTCTTCAAAAAGAGTCCTGTGAAGTCCAGCCAAGTAGTTAATTAGCACTGCTATCTGCTCCAAACTCTAGTAGTGTATTGCAGAAATAAAATCTGCTGTGTAACTCCAAATATGTGGAAACCTAACTTAAAGAAGGGCATATGGAATGTGTGCTACCAATGTAAGATGTGTATGCACACATGAGTTTTCTAAATGTTGCTCATAGGGGGTCATCGGTAGTTGACTAACTGGATTTTTGCTTACCTCTCCCCAAAGGAGACTTTGATTCTTACCTGGAAGAGAGCGAGAGAAGGGACCATGGGGATAATTCTTCTATTTTCCTCTGAGAAGAAGTAATGGAATAGACTTACATCTACCTGTCCCACTAAATATTGTTTGTTTTCCAGCATTTTTATAGATTCTAAAGCAACAAAACATCTAGCTTCTTTGATCACTATGTCTGAAAGGGGAAGGAGAACTAAAGTTTATATCCATGGATATGACTCTGTTCCCACCAAATGCTAATTATTCCAAAGACCATCACAAAGAGTGAATAGCAAATAAATCCATTTATTCAAGAAATTAGACATATTTTATAGATTTGCATACATCAGCAAATGCATGAAAGTGAATGACGTCTTTAGATGGGAAAAAAAAACTGAATTATTCCCCCATCAAGAGAGAGATTCTAATTGCACCCAAGGGGAAATTACCCAAAGTTTCCAGGAAAGCAAGATGAAAATCAGGTACATGTTAACAACCCAACTTCCCTTAGATATCTGCAAGAAAGCATTTCTGTGTCTCCTCTTTGGAGTTGGTACTGAAAAGGGTATGGAAATATATAAATCTTTCTCTCAAATAAGAAATGAAGAATAAAGATCCTCTCCAAAACTCTTACACCAACTCTGTTATAGTCAAGATGAAATATATCATCATATCCTGACACAATTCTAGCAAGCAAGCAGGGATGTGACATCATTCTCTTCACTCAATTAGAATGATGATTAGCATGTAGAACGTGGCTCCCTCTCTCCCTTCTATCTGGATTAGGACTTGTGGAATGGGCATATTTAGAATGCATGGACACAAGAGAAACCCTCATTTATTTTGGAGGATACAACATGGCCAAACTCATCAGAAACTATCTATGCCACCTTAAAGCAGTTTGCTTAACTATGTTAATCATCTTGAATTTCATCATGAGTGTGTGGGCCTGGATTAAGGGGATGCTTATCATATTATAAGCTGTTTTTTTTTTGTCTTTTCTTTTGGGAGGGGGGAAGGAAGTGCAATTGGAGTTAAGTGGCTTGTTCGAGGTCACAAAGCTAGAAAGTGATAAGTGACTGAAGCCGGATTAGAACTCAGGTTCTCCCAATTCCTGGGCCAGTGCTCTATTCACCATACCACCTGGCTGCCCATGATATAAGGTTTTAAACAATGAGAGTAGCATATAAGATTCTAATAGGCTGGAACTATTTAGTTTTTGTCTTTGTATTCTCAGTTCCTAGAATTCATTAGTTGCTTAATAAATGCATAATGAATGAAAACTTGCATTTATTGGTTTATTCATGCATTCAACCAATATTCAACTATATGCACTTAGTATCACTTAACTATGTATAGGTACCCTCCTCAGCACTGGATAAAATGCAAAAGTAATTAACTCTTGGTTTCAATCTCTAAGTAGTTTACAATCTGGTTGGGGAGAATGGACACAAAGACACATAAATACATTATAAATACATCATCATTGTGTTTATAGGATCTAAAAATAAGACAAAGCCTTGTCCTTTAAATCTGCAGGCAATTCATTTGCATGATTTTGCCAAAACCAAATGCCATTTCCAAATGCTAATTATATCTAAGGCAGTTATAAACCAACATTTTGGAAGTAAAATGAACATCTTTTTAGGCACAAATACTAGCCTCTCCATTGGTTTATATAAAAGATGTTGAAAATATAAAACCACAGGGTTGATGTGAGGGAATAGAGCAATTTTGCAGTCCAACTCTGTGGCACATATCTCAGAACATCAGACCTATTATGATAGGTTTCATTGCTATGTGGCACCTTATTTTACAATGTTTCATGTCCTTATTATGACTTCTATCCTTGCCAATGGCATCATGAATGCATTTTACTAGTGGACTAATCAACGCTGCAGGCAGTACAATTCAAAAATAAATATGATACTGATAGACCAGTGGGATAATCCCAAGTACATTAAAGTAGAATGGAAACTCCTTGAAGGCAGAAATTGTTTTATTTGGGTCTTTGAATACATAGTGCACAGGCTAGTGCTTTGAGTATAGTAGGTATTTAATAAACATTGATTAGGTTGAACTTAAAAAAAATATTGATTACTGAAATATAAAATCTTTGTGAATAGGGATTGTTTTTCTTTTCATTCATTGCATTTGAATCTCTAGCACTCAACTCATGGCTTGGGGTACATTTGTCATTGTTCTTTAGTCAATGCAGTCCTGTCTGACTCTCCTTGACCCCATTTGGGGTTTTCTTGGCAGAGATACTGTCCTTTGTTTCCACAACTCATTTGACAGATGAAGAAATAAAAGCAAGCAAGACTAAGTAGCTTGCCCAGGATAACACAGGTAGAAAGTGTTTGCAGCTTCAGATCTGAGCTCAAGTCTTCCTGCCTCCAAGCCCAGCACTCTACTGACTGAGGCATCTAGCTGCCCTAGAACATCGTAGGTATTTAATAAATATTGTCAATTGATAGATTATTCAATCATTTTGCCTCCATGCAATATATGTGAAGTACCCTGGTTTCTGCTGAAGTTTCCTTTCTCTGAATAATATGTTTTGATCCCCCATTCCACTATTGAGTCCAGTACAAAGCAGGAATTTAATAAATGTTCAATGGAATTGAATATAAGAAGAATGACATCCCTCTGTGCCTCTCCATCAAAATTCTTAATTTGACCTCAAATTAGAACTATGAGTGAACAAGATTAGTTGGCATCAAGTGTTTGAGGAAGAAAGAAAGGCATTTTATATGAGTTTTGTAAGAAATAATGAGTTCTCATTTCAATTTTTTCAAATTCCCAAGAGTGGAAGGGAATTGAGAAATGAGAAAACCTCGAGCTGTCAAGGATTGGTGTGGCCAAAATATGAATAATGTTGGGAAGAATATCGAATAATCAGTGTTCATTTCAGTATTGGCAATCCTTATTGTAGATAAAGCAAGGTTTCACTCTAGGCTGTTACATCCACATTTCCTTAAGCTGTAATAAGACAAGTCATACAAAAGAGAGCTTGATAATGGTAGTCATGAGCTCGTTTGCATGGAAAGATGTTCACTTTGCTCAGATTTAAGGTCAATTTCAATAGACCCCTGTTGCCCATTCACTATGAATAATTATATCAAATCTTGAGCATTTTTGAAGAAATATTGGACATTGCAAAATAGCAAACCCTTTCCCTAACCATGTATAGCAGACCCACACATCAGAAACTCACTTTCAAAGACCACCCCAGTTATTAGGGTTCTTTTCCCCATATTACTGGATAGTTAGTTTCCTATGTATTTACTGACTCATTGAGGAAAATAAAAGGTTCTTAAGGATAAAAACAATGTCTCTTTTTGGCTTCATAATTCCAGTGCCCAGAGTACTGCTTTACACCTAGTAAACACAATAAATATTTATTGAATTCAATGAATACAAAATTATTCATCTTTTTAAGCTCAAATCAAGAAATACAGCCTAAATAACCCATGTCCACTGATATTACCTTTCTCTGGATGCCTCCTTCATCTGCCCTTTCAATTCTTATTATATGATGGCTATAGTGGAGATACAGATATGTACATATAATCTCAATTAACTCTTTTAGGATAATAGAGTACCATTCTTTGAGTCTACTAATGTATAAGCTAACCCCTCCCTGCCAAGATGTCAATAAATGTTATTGGTTTAGGACTCAGGGCTAGGGAACCTGCAGCCTCAAAACCATATATGGACCTGTAGGTCCTCAAGTGTGGCCCTTTCATGAATCCAAACTTCACAAAATAAATTCCCTTAATAAAAGGATTTGTTCTGTAAAACATGGACCCATTCAAAAGGTCGCACCTAAGGACCTAGAAGGCCAAATGTGGCCTTGAGGTCACAGGTTCCCCACTCCTGGTTTAGGTTGTGTCAATTGTGTCAATATATATGTGCCTAGTATGCTCTGACTTACTCTCTTAGAGCCAAGCTAACTACTTCTACCCCTCAAGATTTTATAATCATTTGAGAAATCTGGGATCTTTTATTCTCTACTGCCATTGGATTGAATCCCCAGTGTCAGGTACCTATAAATAGCACTCCTATTCAATTTTGCATCAATTAGCTTTTACAAAGAAATATTTATTTCAAAAATAGAGCAAGAACAAACATAAATATCCCCCATAACCTTGGGCACACACTCTTAGCTTCGGTACTGCCTAATGTTATTCCTATAAAGTTCACATCATGATGCAACCTGGTTGAGCTATGAGTACTTGTTTCTGATACTGCAGTCCAGCATTCAAAAAGTCATTAGTTGCTTCTTCTTTTTAAAGACCGATTTATTGATTTGTAGCATTCTTTTTGTTTTAAATTTTGATTTCCAAATTTTCTCCCTCCATCTAATCCTTACCCTACTCACTGAACAGGTAAGCAATATAATATTCATTATACATATGAAGATATGAAAAACACATTTCTATACTAGCCACATTCCCCTTGCTTCGAGAGGCAATGATGCTATCTTTGCTACAGACCCATATTCTTCAATGCTGGAATGTTAGAGTGCCCTCCCAATCTTTTCTAAAGTTACTGGATTTAAGGCTCCAATCCCTTCGCCTAAACTAGTAAAGGAAATTTGCAAAAGCCAAGAACTGAGGCCCGTTCACAGGGTCACATGGCTTCAGAAGGGGTAAGAGCCCCCAAAATCAATCCTGTTGCAGCACTGTCTCCCACAGGATGTCATGATTGAAGATGAACCAAGAGTGCTAAAGCAAAGAAAACCAAAGAGCCGGCTTAGATTTGCTGAAGTTTGCCCTGGGCCTACTTTGCAGCCAATATAAAAGCCCCTTGGGGGGCTCACTTTGAGAAGAGTTGATTTGACCAGATGAGACTCTGGGTAGCTGTTGAGACCCCCTGGCTTTGAAAACCTAGATGTTGGTGCTTCCCTATCTGGTAACTGAGTAGGTATGGATGTAATGGTCTTACAGTTGGAAGCCTGTCTTCTGATTTGTTTCTCTGTCTGTATTTTTTGTCTGTTTGTAACCTTTGTATTCTCTGAAGTTCAGGGTGCTCACCTTTTTCTCCTGAACTAGGCATATGACATATGTTTGATTAAAGCAAGATTGTTAACCCTCAAAAATAAATAAAAAAGCCTTTCTAGCCACAGGTTAAGCAAAATAGAACTGGTTAAAGAATGTCTACACATGCCTTATAGACTCTCCAAGATACTTCCATTCCAATTCTGTATGACACTCCTAGAATGAGGCTCCACCTAGGAAAACTGCATCAGTCAAGCAAGTTGTATGTCTGTCTGTATGTCTGTCTGATCCCCCCCCCAATACAAACAATTCTATTATCCTGGACCAAGACAATACAAATTTCCTCTTAAAATATAAGCTATTTGGCTAAAATGATCAACTATTTGAATGACATTCAGTACTGCGATAGTCATAGGTTTGAACAGTTTACAAGGCTTAATATGGGCTATTTCTGACTTGCAAACAGATCATGTTGAAAATGTATTTGTTAGTGGAAGTATTATCCGGTAGGAAAAAGCCCTAGACAAGGAATCTCTCTATATCTGCCATAGTGACCTTCTTCTCATAAACAACCATCCTAATACCTCAACCTTTTTGACCTCTTCCTCCAAATAATGAATTCTTCCACAAATCTCCTCGAGGAAGCACCCAACTCAGCCATAATGCTTTCTTCAATCAAGGATGAATCCATGATGCAATAGACTTTCAGACTATCTCAACACTATTCCCTCATATCAGTGCATTTGTTCACTTTAACCAACTTTTCAGCTCTCTTTTATATGTCTTTACCCACCTGCATATAACTTTTTCGAGGCCTTTGCACAGTGTCAGGCATGTATTTAAAAATTCATTGTCTCTCTGTCTGTCTGTCTGTCTATCTATCTATCTATCTATCCATCCATCTATCCATCTGTTTATCCATCTATCGTTGAGCTTTGTCATGTAGCTATCTGTATGATTCCAGGCAAATCTCTGCATCTCTCTGGCACCCTCATCTGTGAAATATTTTATTTAGATTAGATGCCTATTATAATTTTATCAAATATTTATGTATTGAACTGAATTTTCTCATTCCACAGCAAAGGCCATATTTTACTGGTGTAATTATATTTTTGTTGTTGTTTAATTGCTTCAGTTGTGTCCAACTCTTCATGACCATCTTGGGGTTTCCTTGAAAAATATTTTTGCCATTTCCTTCTCCAGCTCATTTTACAGATGAGGAAACCAAGGCAAACAGAGCTAAGTAACTTGCCCAGAGTCATAAGCTAGTAAGTACCTGAGGCTGGATTTGAGCTCAGGTCTTCCTGGTTCTAGGGTTGGAGCTCCATCCCCTGCACCACCTAGCTACCCCAGTAGAATTAAATAAAGAAACTTAAAATGTTACATTTTCATCTATAATATGTAAGTTTAATAATAATTATAATGATAGCAGGATCTAACATTTAAAGGGCACTTTAAGGCTTGCAAATCATTGTACATTTTTTCCCTTTTAACAAAAGAATTCTGTGAAATAGTTATCATTATCATGCACATTTTAGAGAAGAAAAACTTTGTGGCTAAATAGAATCCTCAGTTACAGAGAAAGTGTCAGAGATAAGATTTGAATTCAGCCTTTCTAATTCCTGAGTCTGACCTATGTAACCCTAGGTAAATAAAGTAACCTCTCCTGGCTTCAGTTTCCTCATGTATAAAATCAGGATGCTGGATTAGATGATGTCTGAGGTCTCTTCCAGCTCTGGAATCTGACCCTGTGATCCAGTACATGTATTCAAATTAGCAATTTATCCAAAATTGTCCAATTGTAAATCTATGATTCTAGCATTATGGGAATTGGATTGCAAATAAAGACCTTCTCTATTTTCAAATCTGCTGCATTTTAATTTATTCCTCCATTCTTGCTCTTTTTAAACTGTCAATTTGGTTCTCCATCCCTTCCCACTGGATGGCCGCCAACCATACTCATGGCTGGAGACACCTCAAAGTAAAATGAATGATTACAAAGGCTTCAGAGTTTTCAGAGGCAGTTTCTCCAGTTGGCCCATTTGTCACCCGCCTTAGTATCAGTGCCAGATTTGAGTTTGACAATCCAAAGAGAAGCTTGATTTTATTTTCCATGTAGGTCCAGCATCCCTGGCTAGAGACATCTTGGCACAGTGGATAGACAACAGCAGTCAGTCAAATCTAGCTTCACATACTTACTAGCTCTGTGACCCTGAACAAGTCACTTACACTCCCTTAGGCTCAGTTTATTCACATGTAAAATTGAGTTAAAGTATCTGAAATATTTTATCACAGATTTGCTGTGATGATCAAATGAGAGAATCCATATTCTACACTTTCATTATATTCTATTAATTAATGAGATGGGATTTAAATGGTAGTTGTTACGGTTATTATTGGGGAAAAAAAACTAAAAGGGATAGGAAGTCACCAATGTAGAAATTTCATCTGGAATTCACCTTACGTGGATAACCATGACACCAAAATACAAGGAACAATTTCCTAATTTTGGCCAGGAATCTCTCAATAGGCAAAATCTACATCATTTGTGTCCTACCCTTTATAGCCAGAACCAAACAGGCAATAATGAATTGTCAATTTTAAAGTTTTGTTAATGAATTTTCTGTTTATACCACATTTGGCTCATTTCAATTTATTAATCCTCATCCCATCATTGAACTCTTTTTTTAATAAATAAAAGCAGTTTAGCATAGATAACCAATGCAGAAACTATCTTTGTGTAGTATATTCTTCATATGTAGACCCTCATTGAGAGAGGGAGGGAGGTTTCCTCATCTGATCTTTGGGACTGAGTTTGGAGTGCTGTCAAACAAATGAATTATCATCACCAATCTTTATTGTTGTTGTTTTTTTAACAGAAAAAAATCTTTCTTTCAACATATCTCTTTCCCTATCTTTTAGAGTTGGGGGATTATGGGTATGGGCTGATACATCTACCATGAGGTAGGTTTGTCTCAAAGCACATACTGTGAGACAGATTTGTTTCATTGTTGGGGTTGGTGACAACCTTTGTCACAAGGATGAATTAAATGAGATTGATATCTTGGAAATTATTATGATGGAAAAGACAGGAAATAAGTCTTTAACTGAAGAAAATCAAGAATAATTCCAGTCCTTCATTATTACAGACTTTGTGCACATTATTTTCCTGGTTCTGTGACTTTGTTCTCCATGATTTTATACAAGCCTTCCCCTGTTCTCTGAAATACTCATATTTATTATTATTTACAAGTAACAGTCTTCCATTACATTCATGTAACCCAATTTATCAAGTCATTCTATAGAAAATGGGGGTGCATTTCAATTTTGTATTTTTGCTTCAAAGAATTATATGAATATATACGTATACCTGCATAGATACATGTTATACATACACATATATACATGTGTGTATATTTACATTTTGTTAATTTTTATTTGTTAATTTCAGTCATTGGTCTCTTTGGGGGATATGCCAAGTCATGGAATTATTGAGTCAAAAGAAAATAATAAATTATTCCAAAGGACAGTCATAATTTCATTCTCAGCTTTCCCTATAAATTTTAAAATTTTCATTTCAAAAAGTTTTATTGATTTTTCTCACCTTTATCTAAGGTTTATCTGACAAGGAAAATAGCTAAACAAAACCAGATAACACAGCAAGAAGAGTTGATGGAGAATATAGTATTCTGCACCTTCTATCAAGAGCCTGGATGTTTGTTTCAGCCCTCTGGTGGGATTTTTTTTCTGTTTAATTTAAATTTATTTACTTTTAGTTTACAACACTCAGTTTCACAAGTTTTTAAGTTCCAAATTTTCTTGCCCTCCCTCTTCTCTCCCCCGCCCCAACCCATGGAGGCATGCAATCCAATATAGGCTCTACATATACCATCACATTAAACATTAGTCAAATTGTAAAAAGGACTTATAACCAATGGAATGAACAACAAGAAAGAAGAAACAAAACAAAACAAAAAAGCGAGAGAGCAAATAGTTTGCTTCAATCTGCATTCAGACTCCGTAATTCTTTATCTGAGAGTAGATAGCCTTTTCCACTCTGATGGAATTTCTAGTGTCCTTTAGTGTTGTATGCATATACATTGTGGTAACCACTGTGGGAATTGTTTTGTATTTCCTTTCTTCATTCTATATTCATTCATACAGTCTTAGTATGTTTTTAGAATCATTTATCATCATTCCATATAGACAATTAAACCTGATTTTTCTTGGGAGGAAATGGGAAGAGGGAATTTGTCTTCTTTTAATTTTTAGGTGGCACATTAAAAAAAAGCAACTCTAATAAAATCCCATTTGTAGAAATGAAAAATGAAAAAATCCAGTACACAAAGCTTCATTGTAAAACTGGACATTGCATAAGCTCTCTCAGAAGGTGACAATCAATCAAATTGAGGTTCCATTCTTCCAAATTTTCACATAATAATAAATAATGGAATATAATTAAAAATCTCACTATCAGAAAAGACTGTCAAAGTCACCTACACATTTTTATCTCTAAAATTTACGTATATTCATTTATCATCTTCTGAAAAAGAAGCTTTTTCTCCATAACATGGAGGCTTGATGTAATTTCCTATATTAGTATCCTATTTCCTGAAATCACCAGTGCCTGATGATACAGGGACAGGACTCACCCACCAGTCACCACCTACAGTCACTCTCCCCTTCATCAGAGTCCTTAGGAGCCTGAAGCATGACATTGGTTGTGACCGGTTGGAATTCTGCGGGAAAATAACTTATCTGTTGTTGTTTTAAGATGACATTTCTCAGACAGGTAAGCTTTAGCAATGTGAATTTCAGGAGGACTGCAATGGAAAAATCCCAGTGAAACTGCCCTAAACTGACCAGAAAAAAAGTCCTCTAGTTCAATAATATATTATTGTTGCATTGATCAAAAAAAAAAAAACTCAGAAGATTTAATAGAACTGTGAAGAAATAGAAAAGTTTCAGTGAACATTACACTAATATTTGGGTCACCAGGTCAATAGAGGAACTATTTACTCCATAAACTGATGGACCTTGCCTAACTCTCTTCTCACAGTTAACCAAATTGACTTTTGTGCCTTTATTCCCATACCACAGAAATCTTACTCTAATTTTCACATCTTTTCTGTCAATTCTTTTCCATTCTTTGAGTTGTTAAAGTATGGACTAATCTATATATTCTAGTATACATGGTCATGTATGTATTTCTACCTATATATATATATATATATATATATATGTCTATCTAACACATATATTTTAGCCATGTCTGACTCTCTGTGACTTCATTTCTGGTTTTCTCAGCAAAGATACTGGAGTGATTTGCCATTTCCTTCTCCATTTTATAGATGAGGAACCTGAGGCAAATGGGAATATGACTTGCCCATGGTCTTTTTTTTAAAGCAATAGGGGTTAAGTAACTTGCTCACGGTTACATGGCCAGTTATTTCTGGGGGTGATGCTGAGTATCTGAGCCCAGATTTGATCCTCAGGTCATCCTGACACTAGAGCTGGTGCTCTTTACTCACTGAGCCACCAGGACGCCCCTATGGTCCTATGCCTAATAAGTGTTGAGATTGAATTTGAACTCATGAAGATGAGCCTTCCTGATTCTACATCCAGTGCTCTATCCACTGTACCACCTAGTGGTCCATGGAGCCATAGGGATCCTTATATATGGTTTAGTAGCCCCTATTTCTGTTTGGGTTTGGCACCACTTGTCTCATAAATAATATGCATGTATTAGATAGAGTAAGCACACAAACCTTCTGTGCACTATACAATTTTGCCTTTCCATCGATGATAGTGAGTTTTGTAGTGTTTGTTTTAAGTATTCATATTTTGTCCCCTCTTCCCATCTAGCTTGAAAGCCACTTAGAGACAATAATTGTATTTACACACTGTTGGGGTAGGCATAATGTAGGCACTCAATGAGAATATGTTGATTAGTTTTGACTGGCATAATCCTAAAGCAAAATTATATAACAAGAAAAAATTGGTATCAGGTGCTTAAATCTCTGAATTCTGAAGATGCATTCCCTAAGATTATAAAGTCATAATACCCAGTGATAGATAATATCCAGCACCCTAGTATTAGTATTTCACAACCACTGACAGTAATCCTGTGAAACTTCTAGCATATGCACAACTAACGGAAGGAGAAACTTCTCATACAGAACTGGTAAGATGAAATGGTCTGTGCCCTTTTGAATTTCATCATCAGTCAGCCTTCAGCCAGTCACCTTCAGCCATCATCCACCATCAGCCAGTATTCAGGAGTTGTGGGCTTTGGACAGCTCCCCTCTACCCACAAATACATCTAGGGGCATGCAAAACATGTTTATGGGGCCACAGAACAAGCCACTCAGGAAAATTAGGTTCCTGAACCTGAACTAATATACCATGCTGGAGGTTAACCTTACTCTTCTGCTCTCTACCCTTCCAAGACATTGATCTCTGTAATTTGTTATAGACCAGCCTATAACAAAACACAGAGACAGAGGTGCTAAATCTCCTTGATTTTATGTGCTGACTGGAGGAAGTATCAGAGGGAAAGGCCCTTGTCTCTGTCAGTACTATTGTCTCCAGAAGTTCCAAGTTCATGTCCCAAAGTTCTATTTCCTGCCTCCTTTATCCTAACATCTAGCCTTAGACATGAGGGTTTCAGGAGAAAAATGAAAGGAATAGGGATACTTTAACTGTAAAAAGAGGATGCCAGATTCCCTGAGATGCCCTTGGCTCATGTTTGCTGGGGACAGAGATATTTTCAGTTATAGCTAGTTGAGCAAAATATTGTATTTTCTCATACTTCCTTGCCACTTTGGAAATCCTGAAGTCTCACAGGAGTGCCCTCAGCCTATGTTTTATGCATTCTCAGTGTGATTACTAGGTAAATTCTCATAATAGGATTCCATGAAGCAAGCTATCTGGTGGTAATGAGTCATCTGGGGACAAAGTCAGGGGATAACCCAAGTGACAACACCCCATGAGCCCTATGCAATAGATATCACCACCCACTCTTAACAAATGAGTAATAGTAGAACCTTGGAGTCATTAAAGTCAAGGTTAAAATTTTGACTGTGGCTTATACTAGCTGTAAGACCCTTGGAAAATTACAATCTCTAATTCTCCCCCTCCTCCAAATAACTCTCTAAGACTGTACTTTACAGAGAAATTGTGAATCAGCATTGGCAAAATCCATTCAAGACTACAAGAATTTATTTGGGTTATTTTTTTTCAAATGCTTTATTAACTTCTGATTTACATCATTCATTTCAGCCAGATTTTGAGTCACAAATTTTCTCCCCATTTTCCCCTACCGACTGCCCCAAAATAGCAGTCCCACAGGATATCCCCTCCTCCAATATCCTCTCTCCAATATTTTCTCCCATACCCCTTTCGATCTTTCCAGAGGATCTCTACCAGTGCCTGTATATCTTATTTTCCAATTACATGTAAAATAGTGTTAATAACAGTATGTATATATATATATATGGATGTATGTATATATATACATATATATATGATTATTTTATTTTAAAATATTGAATTCCAGATTCATTCCCTTCCTCCATTGTATCCCACCCACACTGGGAAGATATGCAGTTCATTATAGGTTGTACATGAGTGGCTAATGCAAAACAATAACATAGTAGATATATTGTAAAAGACTGACTATATTCCCCTCCCTCCTATCCCACCTCCCACTTGCTTTATTCTCTACTTTGTGGGTGCTTCCAACTTCCCTCCCCCCAGCCTGCCCTCCCTTCCATCATCCCCCCCTCTCATTCCCTTCCCCCCTACTCTCCTGGAGGGTGAAATACCCTATTTACTGTGTATTTCATTCCCTCCTCAAGCCAAATTCAATGGGAATAAGGTTGACCCTTTGCCTTCCTATTTTCCCCTCCATTGTAACCATTTTCCCTTGCCTCTTCTATATGAGATACTTTACCCCATTCTCCGTCTCCCCATCTCCTTTCATTACATTCATCTCTCACCTCTCAATTTCACCTTTTAAGTATCATACCTTCCTGTTAAATTGGTCCTGTGTCCTCTATGTATACCTGTAAACACATATACACACATTCACATATGTATTCATACGCCCATATACCCTCATACACACACACACACATATTCCCTTCAACTACTGAGAAAGGTTTCATAAGTTACAATTATTGTTTTTCCATGTAGGAATGTTAATAGTTCAACTTTGATAAGTTCCTTATGGTTTCTTTTCCCTGTTTACCTTCTCATGCTTCTCTTGCTTCTTGTATCAGAATGTCAAATTTTCTATTCAACTCTGTTATTTTTTCAGCAAGAATTCTTGAAAGTCCTCTATTCCACTGAATGACCATATTTTCCCCTGAAACATGATACTCAGTTTTGTTGGGTAGGTGATTCTTGGTTTTAATCCCAGCTCCTTTGACTTCCAGAATATCATATTCCAAGCCCTTCGATCCATCAGTGTAGAAGCTGCCAGATCCTGGGTTACCCTGATTGTGTTTACACAATATTCAAATTGTTTCTTCCTGGCTGCTTGTAACATTCTCTCCTTAATCTGGGAATTCTGGAAACTGGCTATAATATTCCTAGGAGATTTCTTTTTGGGATCTTTTTCAGGAGGTGATCGGTGGATTCTTTCAACCTCTATTTTTCCCTCTGGTTCTAAAACATCAGGGAAGTTTTCTTTGAGAACTTCCTGGAGTATGATTTCTAGGTTCTTACTTTGATCATGGTTTTTAGGTAGTCCAATAATTTTTAAATTATCCCTCCTGGATCCATTTTCCAGTTCAGTGGTTTTTCCCATGAGATATTTCTCATTGCCTTCTATTCTTTCATTTATTTGGGTCTGTTTAATAGCATCTTGAATTCTCATAAAGTCATTAGCTTCCATTTGCTCCAGTCTAATTCTGAAGCAATGGTTTTCCTCATTGAGCTTTTGAGATTCTTTTTCCGTTTGGCAAATTCGGCTTTTTAAGGCATTCTTCTCCTCATTGCCTTTTTAAGCCTCTTTTGCCATTTGAGTTAGTCTGTTTTTTAAGGTGTTATTTTCCTTACTCAGGCTGATGAATCTCATTTCATAATTTTCTTGCATTGTTCTCATTTCTCTTCCCAACTTTTCCTCTACTTCTCTTTTCTGCTTCTTAAGGTCCTCCATGGCCTGTAATCAGCTCGTATTTTCCTTTGAAGCTTTTGGTGCAGGAGTTCTGACTTCACTGTCTTCCTCCTGTTCCATGCTTTGCTCCTTTTTGTCCCCAAAATAGGAATCTAATGTTGGAATCTTCTTTCTGCTTTGTTTCCTTTGCCTCATCATGTCGCCCCTTAGTCACTTGACCCCTGGGCTTTTTGCCACTGTAGGACTCTGCCACCAAACAGGGTAGCTTTTATCCCAAACCCTGGGGTTTTCTCAGCTGCTGGAGTTATTAGATGGGTGCCCTCTCTGAGGTCTCCACATGCTCTGGCAAGCTGGACACACACCCAGGAGCTTCACCCTAGACTGCAATCCAGATCCAAGCAGGTTAAAGCAAGGGCGATTACCCGTCAGACTGATGCTTGGTCCCCCTACACTCTGCAGGACAGGAGCTGAAGCTTCCACATGGCACTGGATAGCTCTGCCAGCATCTCAGCAGCTTGTTGCTCCAGGGGCAAAAGCCAGGCACTCCCACTTACTGGGACCCAAAGTCCAGATTGCACTCACCTCTCACTTTGTCCTTCGCATCTATGTGTTGATAAATCTGGAAAAGGCCACAGCTGCTACTGATCTGGAGTCCCTCTGGCCCGTGGCTGGTCAGGCCCACCCTGGGGCTAAAGCCTTTTCATGGAGCTGGGCTCGGCTCCCAGAACGCTGTGCTGGCCAATTCCTGCCAGCCTGCCAGGCTGTCCTCAGTGGGAGGTTAGCTTCTCTGTGTAATTTTGTGGGTTCTGCAGCTCCAAAGTTTGTTTAGAGTCCCCTTTTTACATGGATTGGGTAAGGTGGAAGCCAGAGCAGCAGGGAGGTCCTGCTTCTACTCCACCATCTTGACTCCACCCCCTACAAGTATTTATTAAATACTTACTATTTGTCATGTACTTTGCTGGATGGATAAAGCAAGGCAAAACCAGGGACTGTCCTCAAAGTGATCACTTTCTATGAGGGAAAAAACAAGGAATGATTATATATATTGAAAATACAAAAGGGGTAGATGAAAGCTAATGGAGAGGAGATGCTTTTAGCACATTGGTTGGAGGTAAGGCAAGAAAGAAATAGAACTGGAAAACAATTCCTGCAGCGAGTAAGATTTGAGCTTACTCTTGAAATCTGCCAGAGAATGTAAGAGACAGAATCAAGAAAGGAGAACATTTCCAAGCATGGGGGGCTGATGTTGTGAAGGAACAAGAGATAGCATATGAAATATTCTGATCTACAAGCAGATCAGCATTGCTGGATCATAGATTACATGGATGGGCATACAAGAACACTGGAAGGGCAGGAAAGGTGCGGGTTGTGAACAGCTTTAAATGCCAAACATATATTTATCTAGGATTCTAAACATAAGAGGGTGCCATTGTAGTGGGGAGACCCATTCAAAGGTTATTACAATAGTACAGACAAGATTGAGGACCTATCTTAAAAGCTATCCTCAAATGTTCTCTTAGTTTGAGATCAAGTTATGCCTTATTCATAAAGGCCAAGTGGCTGTTGATGCAAGATAGAAATAACCCAAGTTCAGTCTATCTTCAAAAGGTGTTATGTAACTGCCAGGAAAAAATCAATAGAACAACTTCTGTGACCAGATATAATCACACAAGAATGAATACACAGCTTTTAAGACAAAATTTGGCTCATTGATTTCACAATATGAACATTGAAAGAATACTTCTGACCAGTGTCATAGGTCAAAAAGAAGGTGTTCCATGGGGCAGGCATTGGACCCAGGGCTCAGTGTGAGACAGGTTATTATCATCCAAATTTGGTTCTCAAATGAGAAATCTTGCTGTTCTTCTAAACTACTTATTGACTATGGTCCCTGTACTCAGTCAGTGACAAGAACTACAGATTCTTTTTTCATAGTGAAATTTTCATTGGTCCTATCCTCACTAGTGATGTTGTTACTTCCTTTATGTAGGATCTTTCTATCTTTTCACATTCCTTTCTCTACTTACATAGTAATTATCCTAGTTCTAGCTTCTTCTCTCAACAGCATCCAAACGGGATTCTGATGTGACTGTGTCTCCCTTCTCCAGTCCCTCCTACCTTAAATTGATGAAATAATTTTTATTTTAATTTTGTTGTTGTTGAAGGTTGCCTCTTTGTGACTCCATTTAGCATTTTCTTGGCAAAGATACTGGATTGGATTGCCACTTCCTCCTCCAGCTCATTTTAGATATGATGAAATTGACACAGAGTGAAGTGACTTGCCCAGGGTCACATAGTGATCAAGTGTCTGATGCCAAGTTTGACTTCCTGATTTCAAGTCTGGCACTCTATTCACAGTGTCACCTAGCTACCTGAAATAAGGTTATTAAATACAAGTCTATCTGTATCACACCAGTGCTCAACCATCTTCATTGACTCCCTATTGAATCTAGGATAAAATCCCAATTTTCAGCTTGGAATTTAGTGCTTTCTACAATCCAGTATCAGCCTGCCTTCCCAGATTTTTTTAATACTAACTCCCTTCATACACTCTGAATTCTGGCCAAACTGACTTATTCATTATTCTTCCAACTTGGTATTCCATTTCTCTTTTCCATATCTTTGTACATTTCAGTCCCCATATCTACAATGGACTCTCTTCTCACTCCTGTCTCTTAGAATCTCTAATTCATGTGGTACCTCCTAGAGTAAGACTTTATTACTATGTGTAAATGTTAGTGATTTGTTTCCTCTTCAAATCATCATATGTGTGATCTGTTTATATGCCATAGAAATTAAAAAGAACAATTTTAGTTTGACTTTGTCTTATCACTATATAGCATAATTTCTTGCACCTAATAGTGCAACATAGTTTGATTGAATTGGATTGGATTGAATTAGAAGGAAACTCTCTCTCTTCTGCCTAGCAAACTGCTTAATATTTCATCCAATAACTTAAGTATTAGTAACTCTATAGAAGTTTCATAAGGCAGGATATGAGTAAGGCATGGATTCCAATATAAGCTCAGAGTTTCATTGATACTGAGGCAAAAGGTCAAGGAAAGTCTGTCCAAAAGAGTGAAGGGCCATCCATTGTATTTGAAGTTAACAAGAATATGCACACTCTTGAAAGGATCAGCTATGGGAGACATATTTTCTAAAGCAATGAATCCTCAGCCATAATTTAGAGACATATGCTTGACAAGATTAAAGTGCTTTCCCATAAGTTAGCAGAAAGAAGACACCATCAAGAGTAATCTTCAATACTTTAATGAATTCCTGAACTCATTAGTGTGGACACTTTCTCCCTGGTACTGATTGCAAACAATCCATTCTTTCTCATCTTGTATTATTTTTGTCCTTGCCTTTCCCCAAATTCATCTTAGAGTAGAGATATAATATATTAAAGGTCTTTCTCTCATTCATTTGCTATTTTGAGGGTGATAGTACAGCTCAAGATGCCCATCTCTTCTCACAGAGGCAGGCAGCTTGGAATCATTGAAAGCTATTTCATAATTTCCCCAGTACAATTCAGATTGCTCTATTCTTACTACTGTTCAGCTCTGGACCTAGCTGATTATCAATCAGCAGTGTCTCTCTGTGACATCTATCTATACTAGCTGAACCTTTTTTAACTAGCCCATTCTGCTTCAGGTCATGATATGGACAAGATGCATTTTAAACTGTTTGGCATTACAGTGTCCATAGTTTGGCCAATTTTTTTCATGTAACTATGGATTGCACTAAGGGAGCTTTCTAGTAACTTAGGACTTGAAATAATTTCAACAGAACAGGGTCATCTTAAAATGGCAGCCTTTGGAGAATTTTGCCACTGAGAGTTTTGGGAGTTTTGTTTGTTTGGGGTGGGTTGTTTTGTTTGTTTGCTCCTTTGGTAGAACATCTTTCAAGACACTGGTAAATACATTCAACAAAAGCCAGTTAGGGAAGGCGCACATTCAGATTTTTCCTAGTAGGATGGAAAGTTCAATCATGAGCTAAATAATGAATTGCATCCCTGCTTAATCATTGGCCAGGTTAGCTAGGTGTATAGAAGGTGAGATGAGCTACCTGGTGCTGAACAAATTTAATCTCAACAAAGGAAACCTACTACCTACTACTCTCCCATGTTCCTAAGAGCCTCTGGACAGTCAGATATTCAAGAAGGAAATAGCATATCAGGAACTCTCTGGTTCCTGTGAAGAAGAGGATGTCAGCTCTCTCTGACTTTGATCTAAATTCAGTTACAAGATATTTGACATCCCAATCTCAGAGATTTACAGTCTGTAGGGATGCCAGGAAGGAAAATAAATTCATGTATGGTTGGGCTGGCAAGCAGGAAAATAGACATGGATTCTCAGTGTTAACCATGAGAGGGATTTAGGTGACCTCACCATTTCTCTGTAATCATTTATAGGAAAGGAATATCCCATGATGCTGATGCCCTGAATTTCTGCCCTACCCCTCTAAGTATGGAGGGTTCAGTTCAATTTAACTCTATACTAGGTACTGTTCTAGGTGCTGGGCATAAAAGTCAAAAGTGAAGCAAATGCTGCCCTCAAGGAGATTAAAATATACATTGTGGATACAGAATATGCACATATAAATACAAAGTTATTGGAAGGGTAGATAATATCTAAGGTAAGGAAAGACACATCTGAGCTAAGCCTTGGAGAGAGCTAGGTATTCCAAGAGAAAACCTAATCTCATTAGGCCTCTTCCCCACACTTCCTAGGGAACTTGTGACTATGAGCCCCAAACCAGTATTTGGCTTGTCCTCCTGGCAGCATTGGGATTATATACTACTCCAGAGTACAGCTGCCATTCTCTTGGTTCCCAGGGCAAGCAAATGGCTGGCAGGGCCAAATGCTAGATATCTGTGTCTGCATTAACTGGGGTGTTCATCCAGATAGGATTAGCAAAATCCAATGAAGATTTTTTCTCTTAGCTAAGGCTGATGGACCAACATATTCAAAATCCTACTGAGCCCTATGATAGAAAATAGAATACCATTTCTGAGAAAGTAATTTGCAACATAAATGAAACCAGTCTCATATAGGGAAAAGAACACTGAAATAGGCATCAGGAGATCTGAGTTCAAAGCCTGACTCTGTAGCTAATTGGTTATTTGACCTTGAGCAAATATCTCTCTCTCCCTTTCCCTCTCCCTCTCTGTCTCTCATCTAAACTACAAAATGAGAGGTTTTGCTACATGATCTCAAATTGTCTTCTGCCTATAACATTATGAGACTTAAATGAATATCATGCCTCGTTCACCTACAAAAATCCTTTACTCCAGAAAGACTGGTCTGTTGACTCTCTGAAAGACATTATGAGTAGTCCTGCCTCTTTATCTTTGATGATACTGTTGCCTCTCCAACTATTTCCTGCTCTGTTCCATTTCCAGTTTTGCATATTATTATATATTATTATTCTTACTACTATTACATACTGCTACTGCTGTTGCTGCTAATATTTCTATTACTGTTACTACTAATACTATTGCTACTACTTACACTGTTATTACTGCTACTACTATTGTTTTTACTACAATTGCTACTCTGTTGCTGCTACTACAAATGTAATTACTACTATTTATAGCATAACTACTGCTACTATTACTCTTCTTACTACTATGACTAATACTGCTGCTGTTGCCATTACTGCTATTATCACTACTACTCATTACTACGGCTGTTACTAATACTGCTATTTCTATATCTTTTATAACTACTTTTAGTACCATCTCTACTACTACAACTATTACTACTGCTACTACTATCACTTACTACTAATTTCACTACCACTATTATTATTAATTCTATGTTCTAAAGATTTTTATATCTGCACCTCAGATTAAACTCCCCATCTCCACCTTTTGAGACCTATATGATTTAAAGAGTCCACAGTATTGACTTGAGGCAAAAGATAAGCAGAAAATCAGAATTCATGACCTCATCTTGTAGCTGAGGTATAAAACATGCACAGAAAGTGGGAAAGGTTGTTTATGGGTAGCAGAGAGATTTGATGGTCCCTGTGCAGTCCAGGGATGATGATGGTGGTAATGATGGTGGTGGTGGTGATGACAGTGATGATGATGATGATAAAAATAGCAACGTAAAGTCACCTAAAACTAATATGTTATTTTTACAAAGCATTTTCTTGATCACAACCCACTAAGGTAAGAAGTGCATGTATTGTTATGCCTATTTTCTAGATGAACTGACTAACACTCTGAGAGGGTAGTGACTTAACTTTCCTATGGACAACAGAAAGCAATTATTTGTGTCAGAACTTGAAAGCAACTCTCTTGACCCCAACTCAGACATTCTTTTATATTAAGGACCTTGGAGAGCACCAATATGATATCAATTTACATGGGAGGAAACCATGACCCAGAGAGAATTACTCAGGTACTAAATAGTAGCATGAACAACTGCCCAAGGTCATAGAGCGAGAGATTATTGTAGTTAGGATTTGGATCCAAGGCTCCTGATATCAGGTACAACATTCTTTTTTTTATTGTTCTTCCTTTTAAAGATTTCCATAGCAGTAGTATAGTATAATTTAAAATAATAATAACTAACATTATATTAAGGTTTTTCAATGGTTTTACATATATTATCTTATTTGATCTATAGTGGGAAGAATCCTGGAGTTTAACTCAGGAAGAAATCAGGAAGTCCTCAGTTTGAATACTGCCCCAGAAATTTATTAGTTTTGTGATCCTTGGAAAGTCACTTGACAGATCCGGGAATCAGATTCTTTGTCTGAAAAATATGTGACTTAGATTATATCAGTAATACTTAACATGAGAATCTGCGATTAAGAAACATTTATTATTAAATTTCAATATAGGGCAACTGGGAGGCACAGAGGAAATTGTTACTATTACTAGTACTACTGTTATTGCTGCTACTACAAACTACTACTAATACTACTATTTCTGCTGCTACTACTACTACTATTAATGCATCTATTGTAACTACTGCCACTGTTACTACTACTTACTATTCTTACTACTACTACTACTATGCTACTCCCACTATGTTCTAAAGGCTTTTATATCAGCTCTTCAGGCTAAATTTCCCACCTTTTTGAGCACTACAGGATTTGAAGAGTTCACACTGTTGAGTATAGGCAAAAGTTCTGGCAAGAAAGGGGAATGTGTGGTCTCATTTAGCTGAGCTAGATGTATATCTAGATGTAGATGTGGCCGAGTTCATGTAGAGAAAGTGGAAAAGGGAGTTTATGGGTAGCAGATAGATAGGTGTGATGTCAGGATGATGAATTCAAATACAGACTGAAATACTTCCTAGCTCTGTGACCCTGAGCAAGTCACTTAAAACAGTGACTGACTTAGTTTCCCCACCTGTCAAATGGAGATAATGATAGCACCCAATTACAGAGTTGTGAGAATCAAGATAATTGTAAAGTATTTAGCACCATTCCTAACATAGCAAATGCTATATAAAAGTTAGCTACTCTAATACTATTGATATCCTTTCTAATTCTCTTTATTTTGTTTTCTACTTTTAACAACACAGTTCTGAGAAGTGTTCCATGCCCTTAACCAGTGTGCCAAAGGGGTCCATGACATCAAAATGCTATACAGTCCTGGCCCAGATTATCTCAAAGGTCTCTTTATGTTCTCAATCTGTGATCCTCTGACCTTCTGTGGGACCATTATTAACTCCTCCTGGTCATCTCCTATCTCCAAATACCTTCTCCCCATACTTGCCCAAAACAAAGCTAAATACCCTACAGCTTTTAAATAAAAGAAAGATGTTATTTGTTACCTACTCCTCTACCACCAAAGCTGATACTCCTGTTGAGCCTACCCATTGCTTCCTGTTCTACAAGGCAGCAATTTTATAAATGTTGTTGACTTCCTGGTTGGCAAGTGAAGTTTACTGAGAATGAACAAATCCAAGAGGTGTCAACAGATAGCCAGAAAAATTCTACCAGTCAAACATCCCCACCAGAAGCAATGTGAAACCTTGGGCCTTAGTCCCTCTTGGGAGCACCCCTTGTTTTGCCATTATGGAACTATGCATAGCTCATTTTGTCCTGGCCAGGCCCTCTCTGGCAGTAAATTAGAAGAATAAACTCCAGGGAATAAGTTAAGTGCTTTTCAGGCCAGAGAAGTAGTAAACAAGTTGTCCTCCTGGGTAAAGGCCTGATCTCCTGGTTCTTTGGACTGCAGGAGGCTGCCTTGAGAACAGGGCTGTTTTTTGTCCCTGTGACTGACAACTTCAATCAGATGCTCCCCTGAGGAAGGCCTGATTTGATGTGGAGAGCCCTTGGAGGGGACAGGGGATACAAAATGGTCTTATGGGTTGCAATATACCACATACAGACACATTGTGCTTAATTCACAATCCCTTATTCTCATTTGAAACAGAGGTCAGGCATATTTTTTTTTGCTTAATAACATGCAAAAGGGGGAGAATGCATTAGGGATTTATTTTTGTTTTTGTTTTCTTTCCTTGCCATAATTTTTTTTAATTTAAAAAAGGAATATTCTTTTTAAATTAATTTTTTTATTTTTTTAATTTATGGAATAAAACAAGCCTTTCCATAACAGTACAATAAAAAAGATGATTGTACATGAAACTTCAAATTCACTATGTACAACTTGTTACTCCTTTTAAATATACGATAAAGAAGCATTATTCAAAAGAAGTATTCTTAAAATGCACATTTTCTTGAGTTGTTTTGAAGAAATTTGAGCCCCTTTTATCCCCCAACAGGAGATGATCTGCAGAACATGATACAGGTTTTCCAAGGAATTTTTTCTTTAATTTTTATCAAGATGTCACTTCATACACTAGATGACAGGCTGAGCCTTGCTTGGGGATTCTTAGGTATAGATTTCCTCCCTGCTTCTACATGTAGCTTATCTTGAATTTGCAGCTCCCTGCATTAGACAGATGCATACCTATGCCAGAGAAAGACCAGAGAATTACAAGGCCAGCCAAGAATAAAGTAGTTCTATTGGCATAGACTAACGAGAACCAAGGGGCTTGGGGAAAAATTTTTGCCTCCATTTGTGATTTTCAATTTGAATTAATTTCTTCTAATCCTTCAGGGCCACATAGGTAAACTTATCATTTTTTTCCATCCCAGACATCTAGCTTTCCATTTCTCATAGAAACTTGACCATGAACTGAGTTAGTGAAGATACAGCCTTTCATAAGAATGAATTATATAAACACATATATGCACAATTATAAGGAGAGGCATTGTGCACAGGATAGAGTGCTGGAATCAGAGTCTACAGGTTCTGGATTCAAATCCTGCTTCTGACACATACTGATTGTGTGACTTTAGGCAAGATTCTTAACCTCTCAATGCCTCAGGAAACTATCTGACACATATTTCAGATAAGGTACTGATCAACACTGGTAGAAAAATTATGATATGATATAGTATGATATAAAATGATGCAATGTAATATAACATGATAGGCTGTATAACATGGCATGACACAACAATAAAATATGGCATGATTTAATATAACATGATGTGACATAACATGACAAAATATGGAGTAATATAATATGAATAATAGAACAGAGTAATTATTCTATGCTATAGGACAATATGAGATATGATATGATAAGATGTGATTATGATATATGGCATGGCATGGCATGGCATGGCATGGTATGGTATGGTATGGTGCGGTGTCATGTGGTATGATATGGTAGTGAACCATATGGTATCTTATGATATCATATGGCATAGTATCATATGATATGTTAATGTGGCAACATGGAGGTTGGGGGCAGGGTGTAGACAGACAGACTGAGAGTCTTGAAGACCTGGGACCAAGTCATGTCCATGATACATTTTAACTGTATATATTGTCTTCGGTAAGTCATAATTTCTTAGCACCCTAAGACTATAATTCTAAGACTATAATTTTGAGACCAATTCTAATTTACAGAGGAAGGTTTCTCACTGGTAATTCTTTATGGCAATAAAATCACAGGTCTAAAAATATAAGACAAACATATACCATATACATATATTTTTTAGTTGAAGTTTTATGTTGAAATTTCCTCTTAGCACAATTATGACCCAGCTTTCTCCAAGGCCTCTCCCAAGGAAGAACAAGCTTTAATGGGGTCTATCAAGGTGGAAAGGCTTCAGAAATGGAGATAATGATGTATTTCATTTCTATTTTCTGAGAAATAGCCTAAATTGATGGAGGTTTACTTTTCCCTAAATATTTGTTTTTTGATTAACAAGTATTCATTTTCTTTCCCTCTCACTCCACTCCACTGTCATTTGGGAAAAAAAAGAAAAAACAAAACAAACACTTTTTGAAAGAAACAAAACACTTTTTGAACAAAACTGCATATTTTAACAAATAAATGCCTACAGTGACCATGTCTTTAAAATTTGTATCTCATTATTAATTTTGTGTACATCACTCCTCTATCAGGAGGAGGGGAGAATGATTCATTAACAAGTCTCTGCAATCATGGTTGGTCATTGCAATGATCAGAGTTCTTAAAACTTTCAAAGTTGTTTTAGCAATGGAAAGTTCAGAGAAACTCATCTCCCCATTTGCCTTAGGATTCCTAATTTGTGGCAAGAGGGATGGTGAAATAACTCTTGCAGTTAGATGCTGAGGCCTAAAGATCTGCACTGGTATATGGATTCTCCACAAATAGTTGAAGTATGTATGTGTGTATGCATAATATATGCATTGGCAATGTATATGTGTATCTATTCACATGTATACACATGTGTATATATAATGCTTATATATAAAATTATATTATCTATATAAAATTACAATATCCCCATGAACATATCTTTACATCTACCTCTATATATTTCTATTTCCATCTCTATCCATGTCTATAGCTATACTCATACTTATAGCTATATCTGTATCTATAAATTTGCACTATCTATAGATACATCTGTATTCATACCCATATCTATATCAATACCTTCATCTATATCTAGATCCATCCATATTTTTGTTTGGTCAATTCAAATCAAACCACTTATTAAGTACCTATTCTTTCAAGTCACTCTTTTAAATTACAAAGATGAAAAGAGTCCCTGCCTTCAAGGTGCTTAGATTTTCTTTTAGAGACACATGGTTCAAATCCACAAGAAACTTACCTAGTTATTATTTATCCATATCAAAAGAAGGCATACATCAACCAAGTATTATTGCCCTGATTGAGGACATTCCACAGACAAAATGAAGTCAAATCAAGAGCTGATCAGCTCGGTAAGGTTAGCAGAGAGGGGCTATCAGAGGTCACTCAATACCGGCCTTAACCCTGTTTTATATTCAGGAGGGACTTTTCTAAATACATAATTCCCATGAAAACAGGCACTAGGAACCAAAAAATTTACTAGTCCTGAGAACATTATATACACCAAGGAAGATGTGGTTGCTTTTGACTATGTCCCTTCCCCCATTTTTTTTTTCAGGTTAGGGCTTAAATTTGACCATATGAGGAAGAGAGGGAGAGAGAGAGAGAGGGAGGGAGGGAGAGGGAGAGAGAAGGAGAGGCAGAGAGAGAGACAGAGGGACAGAGAGAGAAACAGAGACAGAGAAAGAGAGGCATAGAGATAGACAGAGAGGGAGACATAGAAATAGAGACAGAGACAGAGAGACAAAGAGAGATGGATGATAGAAGCATATAGAAGAAAATCACTGTACATTTTCAAACATGTTAAAGAAAAATTGTGGAAGAAGACACAAAATAAATTTTCTTTTAACTGAAAACATGACTGTTCTCCAATTTAATTATTGATTTTTCAATTACTACACTAATATTTAGCAAGCACTTACTATATTCCAGGAGCATTGAGGGTACAGATAAAAGCAATAACAATCCCTTCTCTTAAGAAGTTCAAACTCTAATAGTGGAGGCAATAAGTAGATAATAATATGCATATAAGAACTCTACAGAGATGAGAGGTGAACTCAGAGAGCAAGACACTAGCTGTTGGCCGGGGGGCGGGGGGGGGGGGGGGGGGGAGGGGGCGGAGATGGGAAAGGTTTCAAATGGAAGGTAGCATTTCTTAAAGAAAGTCTTAAAGGAAGCCAGAGCAATCTTGAGACAGAGGTGAAGAGATCACTGCAAATGTGTATTGGCAGTCACTATAAAGACATGTAGGTGAAGTATGGAGGTATGGAGGGCAGTGTAGAGGTGAGTGTGCTGGGATTTTGGCTGTCATCAAACACAGCAAAGTACAAGAAAACTGGGCAGATAGAAAGGTGGTAGGTTTTAAGGAAATTTAAATGCCAAAGAAAGGACTTTTCTTTTTGTTCTGGGAGGCAGACACTGCAGTTTATTGAAAGTGACAGACTTAGATTTTTGGAGAATCATTTCAGCCAATGTGTGGAGAATGGATAGGAGTGGGGAGAGATTGGAAGCAGAGAAACCTCTAGGTAGGTTAGTGCATAATAAAGCCAGGTGTAGATATATTGAAGAAGCTCTGAAGTAGGTTGTTTGCTGTATGAGTAGAGTGAACAGTAAATATAAGTGTTGTTATTGTCACTCAGTCATTTCAATCATGTCCAACTCTTTGTGACCCCATTTGTTTTGGTTTGTTTTTTGGGGGGAGGATTTCTTGGCAAAGGCATCAGTTTGCCATTTCCTTTTCCAGCTCACTTTACAGATGAGGAAATAGAGGGGAACAACAGTAAGTTATGTAATGGCAAACAAATGAATACTTAGCACCTTGTTTCAGTTATTTAATTATTTAGCACCTTGTCTCAGTTCAAGTTTCTTTGAGCCTTGCCTGGGATTATATCAAGTCTTTGTTAAGAAATAGAACCTGTAAATCCCACAATGGGAGGGACTTGACAAAGACAGGAACAGGAAGGACATAAGAAATGGGCAAAACAGGGAGAAGCTAAAGACCATATAAAAATCTGAGCACAGCTGGGACAGAGCAGAACTGAGAAGGGGAATGGTTTTGGTGGCTGGCACTCTGTTCTGTCTGTGTTGATTTGTGTCTGTGACACTTTGTACAGAAGCCCTGGAGCCTTACTAGAAGCCCTGACAGAGGATTTTCTTGTTGTCTGTTTACAGAAGTCCTGGAGTAGGGTTTCAGAGGTCCTGGGACGCTGTTGATGATTTGTGTTGAATTTTCAGAGCTTGCTTGTGGATCTGTGTTGATTTTTATGCTGATGATTTGTGTTGACCTCTCAGACCTAGTTTGTGGGTCTCTGTTGATTTCACAGGCAGATAGTGAACTGATGGTAGTGCCGGCAAAGTGTGTGAATGTTGTTTTGGCTCTTTTAAGCTTTCTCTTCCCAGAAACAGAAACTGTGAAGGACTTGAGGGGGACTTGACACTGAGCTTCAATATGGAATGGGAGCTGGATGAGGGGCTGGACAAGAAGCTGTATGAAGAGCTAGAGTAGGAGCTGAGAGCTGCTTGCCTGTGAATCCAGGTGAAAATTGGGCAAATTCAGGCAAGAACTGGACCCACGGAAGAGAAACCATGGAATTGGAGAACCAGTCTTGAGCCAAGATGAAAAGACCTCTCCTTGGGTACTTAGTGCTGACTGGGAAGACTGCGATTTACTGTGGTCTAGGGTTGGGAGAACTTTGTACTTTGTACCTTGTACCCCTTGAGGATGATTGAGTTAAGGATGATTGAAAACTAGTCTCCAATTAAGGAGAAAGAAGACTTTTCACTGAAGAGATTAAGACAATGTGACCTAGGGGTGGGAGACCTTTGAACTTTGTATCCCTGAAGGAAGACTGTTTCTTATGGATGATTGAGTTAAGGACTTACAGAATGATATCTTTTGTTTAAAACTTTGTGGCTGCTTTAGTGATAAGTTGTTAGGTTATATCATTATGAATGCTGTACTTTGGTTTATGTGAATGTTTTGCTTTAGTTTATTGCTGAATAAATAGAGTTCACTATACTATGTGATCAAACTTTAGAGCTATTCACAGCAGTAATCCTCTGGAGAGCTACTCATCCTTGGGTTTACCAATAACTTGCCCAGAGTCACACAACTAAGGAGTGTCTGAGGCCACATTTGAAGTCAGGAAGATGAGTCTTCCTGACTCAAGGCCTGCCATTGTGCCACGACCTCTCCTAACATATGATAGAGATGTTGCTAACGGTGAAAACAACAAATTGAAGGAAAGTCAAGGGTGATACTAAGATTGTGAGCTGGAATGCCTGGGAAAATTTGGGTACCTTTAACATTTTGAATTAAGGAGCTTGGGGGAAAAGGTAAGGAGCTTTGTCTTATACATGTTGAATTTGAAATTTCTAGGAAACATTCACTTCAAAATATCCAAAGGTAATCACTAATATTGGTCACTGAAGTGTTCACATAATCATCAAAATCACCATCAGAAGCATCATTAAAATTCATGAAAAATTGAGCAAAGAAATGCAAAAATACTTTGGAAAAATTAGACATCACTGTTCTAAATGAGAATAATGATTGAAAGCAAGTACATGCCATTGATTTTAGGTTGTAATTAAAAATGTTTTATCTCTAATTGAAGCCCATGGAAACTAAAAGATATTTTAATAGTATCAAAGGGCCCCCTGTGATCAACATCTTCATAAACTCAACTAGAAATGTGCTGATAATGAGCAGTAGATGTTCCAGTCATGAGAAATTATTTTGATAGAAATTCAAGAATGGGTCATTGAGAGGCGTCCAAGTGGTGCAGTGAGTAAGAGCACCAGCCCCAGAGTCAGGATGACCTGGGATCGAATCCGGGCTCAGATACTTAGTACCACACCCAGAAATAACTGGCCTTGTAACTTTGAGCAAGTTACTTAACCCCAATTACTTAGGGGTGGCCAGGTGGCTCAACGAGTAAGAGCACCGGCTCCAGTGTTGGGATGACCTGGATCAAATCCGGGCTCAGATACTCAGCACCACACCCAGAAATAACTGGCTGTGTAACCTTGAGCAAGTTACATAACCCCAATTGCTTATACAAAAAAAAAAAAGAATGGGTCATTGACATGAAAAATCACCAGAAGGGGAGGGATAAATGACTGAACAACAGAAACAAAAGATCCTGTTATGTATCAGACACTGTACTTCACATAAATATCATGTCTCATTGGATTCTCACAACAACGCTGAGACGTAGGTGCCATTTTTATCTCCATTTTATAGTTGAAGAAACTGAGACAGAGAATTAAGCGAATTGCCCAGAACTACACAGATAGTAACAGTCTGAGGCTGGATTTGAACTCATGTTTGACTGACTTCAGGTTTAGCAACTTTCCTCTATGGCACCAACTGTGTCTAAGAAAGGAACAGAATGGTCACTGCAATTAGGATTGTCCTTAAGGATCCTGATCTTATTGATCAATATAACTTGTGCAAGGAAATGTTAGAACATGCAATACATTATTACAGACTGTAAAGTTTTTTGGGGGTATATGGGGTGTTCAGGACCTAAATCATAAGATTGTTGTGGAGTTCACATGAGAGAGAGGGTAGAGGCTGAACCTAGGATTTCATTTCTTAGGGGCTCTCAGGCCCTCCTACACCTTCTATCAATGTAGGCCAGTGCCTTTTCTGCCACTTATCATCAAAAAACTGTCTTAGAAAGGTGAAAAATCTAGTGATTTGCAAGCACTCATATACTGAGCTTGTATCACAAGTTGGACTAGAACCCAGGAATTTTTTGGTTTTGACGCCAATTCTCTATCCATTATGGCACACTGTCATTCCAGTATGTGTGCACACATATACATACACACATGTAGACATGTGTATAGAATGTGTACGTGTATGTGTATACAGTGTGTTGCTTATGTAATGTGTGTGTGTGTGTGTGTGTGTGTGTGTAAAGTGCTTTTAGGGATAGATAGATAGATAGATAGATAGATAGATAGATAGATAGATAGATAGGTAGATAGATACGTAGGTAGGTAGATAGATAGAGTGTATAGTGCTTTCCAGTCCAGAAAGCATTGTATAAATATTAGCTATTAGTTGGGCTGCTGGGTGGTGCTGTACATAGAGCACTGGGCCTGGAGTCAGGAAGACTCGAGTTCAAATCTGCCCTCAGACTCTTACTAGTTGTGTGACCCTGAGCTAGTCATTTAATCCTGTTTGCCTCAGTTTCCTCATCTGTAAAATGAGCTGGAGGAGAAAATGACAAACTATCCCAGTGTCTTTGCCAAGAAAACTCCAGTTGGGGTCATGATGAGACTGAAATGACTTAACTCACACATTAACTATTATTATTGCTAGTAGGAATTGACACAAATCCTCACTGATCATTCTTACAGTAAAATTCACATTCACAAAATCATAAATTTAGAGTTTGAGAGAAAAAATAGAGACTAATGAGTCGACTGCTCCCTCCTTATTTTATAGTGGGGACAATGGAAACCCACAGAGATTAAAAGATATGTCCAGATTCCAACAGGGAGGAAGTTACAGAGCTGTCATCTGAATCTGTGTCCTCCAACTTTAAATCCAATGTTTTGCTTCTATATAAGGCTGACAAGAAGGTTCCCCATTACCTGCTCCTTTAGAAAGCATGTTCTGGTCCTATATCTGAGCCAGCTAAATTATGTCCCTGAAACTAATGGAAACTTTTCAAATCACCATCCATACTTCAGTGTAGTCTGATGTGCCCAGAAGCTGCTCACAGCACTAAATGATAATTGAACATATTAATATTAACCAGGAAGAAAACTGCTACCCCATGCGTTTTATTCTAATTACATATTGTACAAAGATAAAAAGGAAAGAGGCCAGGGTAATTGCATTGTCTGAAAGAGAATTTGGCTTGAAATATGTTTGTGTGACTGTAACAAAGCAAAGACAGAGACAGAATAATGACAACATTAACAACAGCAAAAATGTTCATTTTTATAATGTCTCCCACACATTATCTCCTCAGAAATTCCTAACAGTCTTGGTAGGTGAACAGTGTGTATGTTATTATTCCCTTTTGTAAATAAAGAAACTTAAGCCCAAAGATTTTAGGTGACCTGTCTAAGTTCCAACAGGCTATACTTTTCAGCACCAACATTTGAACTCATGTTTCCAGTGACCTTTGACCTCCACCTTGCCACAGTAATGAGGGCATCCTTGACATGAGTATGTTTACATTCTCAGGACCAACATCCCATCTCGCAACATCAATTTCCTACTAGACCTCTCCACCTCAATGTAGCTTAAGGAATCTCAAATTAAATAGATCCAAAATTGGATGCATTACCAGCATTCTACACAGTACCACCTAACTGTCCACTAAACTTCTAGTCACTTAACTTCAAAACCTTGTAGTAATTCATGAATTTGCCTTTTCCCATCCCTCATATTCAATCAGTTTTCAGGTCTTATCAATTCTACCAACCCCACATTTCTGCCATCTTTATCCTCTATAGGCCCATGGCCATTACCTCTTGCCTTAACAATCCCAAGCCTCTAATTGGTCTTCTGGCCCTAATATCTCTTCCCTCTATGCATTTACCATGTGGTTGACAAATTATTATTCCCAAAACAATCTGGCCATATCATTCTCCTAAATTAAAAGATTCCGTAGCTACTGATAGCCCCTAGGATAAAATACAGACTTTATCTGGTATTTAATGTCTTTGACAATCTTATTCCAGTCTACCTTTCCAGGTTTAATTCTCATTACTCTCAGCTAACAGTCTTCATTCCACATAAAATGCTATAGCCTTGTATTCTTTGACTCCTCTCTCCAGCCCTGTTGTATCATCCCTCGGAGTTCTAGGGTAACAAGAAAGATTAGGGACAGTACATTTACTCTCCTGCCATATACATGAACCCTACATTGGTTATGTTCCTCTCATTCTTAGGAACCATTGACTACTCTATGTTTCTCACCCAAAAGAGACTTAAATACATCATTAGTTTTTATAAAATGATTATTAATTCAAAGATAAAGCTAAAATAAATATATAAATATTTTCCCCCAGAAATTTGAGGGCATAATATTTTTCATACCACCTCAATGGAGAATTAGACTGATAACCTAGATACATTCCTACTTAAAAATTATTACATCAAATACAGTGTCTCAAAAGTCTTCTTTCCTATGTTTTGAGGCCAATGAAGTTTCTAAATACACCAAGACTTTTGGGACACTGTGTATATATCCAAATACAACAGCTTCTGGGTGACTTCTTCCATGATTTCTGGAATTCTGAAGATCATATCTTATTCCTGGGGTCAATGATACTTTACTGAAGGCAAAAAAAAAAAAACATCAGATTCTGAGTTCTGGATACTTGTGGCTCATTCTCCCAATCTCAGTGGTTGGAAACTCCATAGTCTTCAATTAGAACAGAAATAAACAAGTGAAACTAGGTTAAAAACTGAGTCCCTCTTGTCAGGGTACATGTGACTTCAGAAGGGAAAGACCCTAAAGAGGTTTGAAACTCCCTGGCAAAATCCCCTAGTGCACTGAACCAGGTTAAAATTTAATTGAGAAATGTTTAACAAAATCATAAAAATCTAATAACAACATAGATCATATTAATTTGTAGTTTTCTAAGTCAATATGCAACCTGCAGGGATCCATTTCTTTTTTAGTTTGAAACCACCCTTCGAAGGCATATTCTATCGTCTCTCCAAGACATTTCCCTTACTTAGCATGATGATTCGCCTGGAAGCCATCTTGCCCACATCCTCCCCACATGGGGAGGTTGAATCAGCCAAGCAAGCTGGTGGAGTCCATATGTGTGCCAGATCTGCATGCCACTGAATTCACCATAGCCTCCTTTCTATGCAAGGCATGTCTCCCTCCTTATTCCAACCATTCAGAAAATCAGTGCCCAAGGGCTCACCTTGGAAGACTTTCCTTATTAATCCCAGTACTTAGCCCTCCTGACCTTGTTAATTGTGTTGTATTTACTTAGCTATATATGTATTCTAGCCAATAAGAAAATATAAGTTCCTTGAGGGCAAGAAATTTTTCATTTTTCTCTTTCCAATACCTTGTCATCCTTATTAATTATCCCATTATGTAGTTGTTAATAAATCATTGCTGGAATTAACTAAATAAAATTCATGAGAGAAAAAAAATCTTTGTTTATTCTTTTTTTTTCTAAATAGATGCCAAAATAGGACACATTACAAATTGTGGGAATGTATACATCAAGGAAAAATTATCAATAAATGACTGTGCTACTTGTACAAAGAGAAACATTCTTGAGACATATTGCATCATTGCCTAAAGAAATACCAGGGAAACACCTTATTCCAAGCAAACATTATACCATAGTAAAAATCATTATTCCAGTTCCCTCCTCTATTTGTGTTCAGGTAGCAGCCCAGGGGGAATCTCTAGTGGTCCTAAGTAGTGAATATAGTAATATTTCCTATTGGAATTTTTATCTTTGAAATTGAAATAGGGTTATGGCACATCTCTGAGTGAAGCACTAATCATGCTTTGCCAGTCAATAGGTAATAATGTCTGCTGTCCCAAGCTAGCTTAACAACAAGCAATGGATCTGTTCCCCAAGTATTTCTGAGAAAGAAGGCAAAGGTTGGAATCAGGATGGAAATTGCAAGGATTTAGTATACTAGCAATGTATGAAATATCATGGGGGGGTTTTGGTGGGAAAGGTAAAAATCTAGGAAAATGGACATTGTTATCCTATCAATAATGGATTTCACTTCATTCAGATATGGATGAGAAAGAAGTTACATTACACACCTCATTAGCACAATTTTGAGTGTCCAAGAGCTTTTCTGTTTTTAACCTAAGTTTTATGTTCTATTAACAAAGTGAAAAGGCAAATTAGATTTTCAGCTTTTAATCTGTGGGTCAACTAATCCCCTATTGGACTCCAGTTCTTTTAAATAATTGAAGGTGTAGTGTTATTAAAAGGGCATTAAAGAGAGTGAAAGGAAAAGATTCCATAGGACCTTGTGGTCCAAAGTGTGATTCTGATTTAATCAACATAAAACTCTATGCTTTAGGTAATTAGCTACTAAATTGTTTGTGGCTACAATGGAAGGAAATGTGAAAGTTTGTTCATTTCTTTGCTGAGCTCATCCCCAAATGGGACAGGAGGCTATATCTTAGAACACTGTGATACTATGGAGCTATGGATCCCTATCTCCAGAGAGTGTTTGGGAGGATGGAAAATCCAAATCATTCAGGATGGCCTGTGGATTGGCTGTGATTCAGGGTGTTATGGAAAGATTACCAGTTTTAGAAACAGAGGATATAGGTTTAAATCCTGACTCCACTACTTACCTTTGACCTTCAGCTAATCACTCTCACTGTCTGGGCCTTAATTTCCTTATCAGTAAAATGAGAGTATGGGCTAAATGGTGCATAAGTCCCTTCTAATTTGAAATCCATGATTACATGGCTACCAAAAGAGAGTTTTAGCTACCAAAGTTGTGGTAAGGAGCGTACCTAAGGTCAAGGGGGAGCAATCATTTACTCTTTGCGTGACATTAGAGAAGTCACGTAGCTTCTCCCAGACTCAGTTTCCCTATTTATAAAGTGAGGGAACAAATTATTTGGTCTTTGAAGCCCCTTAGAGAGATTTTAGTGTCTGCATGTATAAAATGCTACCACAAAATAATTTTTTCATGTACTTTTTGTCTTTCAGCACAAAAATGAAAAGAAACAGGATCAATCCTTCATAATAAAGATAAAGCTAGGGAATAATAATTATAAATAACATTTATAAGGTACTTCAATGTTCCCCAAAGCATCTTACATATATCTCCTTTGATATTCAAAACAAGGCTATAAGACATTTATTATTTCCATTTTATGGATGAGAAAACTGAGATTCAGAGCCCAGCGTCACAGAACTATCGTGTAGCAGAGGTTGTATTTAAACTCAGGTCTTTCTGACACCATTTCCACTGCCCCTTTCTATTTTCCTTCAGGTAGAGCAGAGAGAGGAATATTATATTATTATTTTATATCATATTATATCTTGTCATATTATAATGTGATTATATATATATGTGTGTGTATATATATATGCATACATACACACATATTTGTATATGTATGTCTAAAGAACTTTATAAACCTTAAAATGTTATATTGTCATTGACTAGTTTTCAGTCATGTCCAACTCTCCGTGTCCCCATTTGGGATTTTTGTGGAAAAGATACTGGAGTTGTTTGCCATTTCTTTCTCCAGATTATTTTACAGATGAGGAAACTGAGGAAAGCAGGGATAAGCTATTGCCCAGGGCCACAGAGCTAATAAATGTCTGAGGTTGGATTTGAACTCACATTTTTCTAACACTAGTAGTGGAATTCCCTGCACCCCCTAACTGCCAAAAATATTATATATACACTAATTTTTTTGTCATGTATTTTATGACACATTATGACATTGAAGTAGCATGTGGACACCAGAAGATTATTCTAGAACATTCCCAGAATATTTTAGATTGTACATGGTGGGAGGGAAAAAATGCTAGGAAGTATAATGGAAGTGACACAGGTCCAAGGACCTGCATTTCATTTTTGACTTGACCACTTTCACAATCTGTGTCACCGGGGTAAAAAACTGAATTTCTCTGGGCTTAAGCACCTAATCCACAAAACGAAGGGGTTAAACTCAGTTGTCTCTGAAATTCCTTCTGACTTTAATAATCCAAAATGGATCATGAGAGAGTCCTCCCTTGGAAAAGTTTGTGTGCTATGTGTCATCCCTGTCAAACAAAATGAAGAAATAAGCTAAGCAATACTTATAGCCTAAGGATCAAGTTGTTCTGTGCTCCCAGGAGGCATCAGTAAGAAGAGGACATTTTTGCCTCCTTACTTTGGGCACCTAGTGCTACTGTCATTGACTCTTTCCTGTCCTAACAAAAAGGGCTCTGATATGTTCATTTTTCTTTAACTGAAAGATCTTCATTCAATGTGTTGACTTTCCCAATCCATTTGCATCATCATTAGACCTTTTATCACTCATGGGGAAAAGGAGGTTATATGCCTAGTTAGAGGAATATTAGTGTTCATTAAACTTGCATGATATAGCTTTCTGGGTCTTCAAAATACTTTCATTTTTTTTTTCTGTAAAGTAGATGGGGTAGGTATTCTTCCATGTTACAGACATAGAAAAGAAAGATCAGAGAGATTTTAGGATTTATGCACTGTGCTACTGTTTTTTAAGTGGCAGAGTACAGATGAGGATCTAGCCATCCTGATGACAAGTTCAGTATTCTTTCAAATATGCTTTCGGCAAATAGATAGAATTTTAGGAGTGGAAATAAGGAATGGGCAGGAAGTAAGAAAAAAGGGACTTTTGACCCCTCATCTTAGTGTAGAAAGGCTCTGGAGTTATTATCTTAATGCCCAAAGTCATTGACAGGTCAGATACACAGAAGGTGACTGCTATATCTTCCATCAGTTCAAAGGTATCCCTAAAAAGTTTAGGTCTTGGTTTTCTACAATTATATAATTCATGATCCCAAGTACCCTATTATTTCCATTGGTATCAATTAGTTGGTCAGATCTAATTAGCTTATAGAAATGAGGATTTACAATAGTGATATGTTAAGAACTGCAGGCACAACATATTCCTCCAAAAGTCTAGGACACACTCTCCCACTGATATATATTACACATAGAAAAGTGGGCTCAAGCTTAGAAAGCACATGTGACAAAGAGGTAAGTCATAGTTCTTGGCTGCTGGAAGTCTTTCTCTCCCTTTTAGGAGGTACTTATGTTCAACATGGTTATGGCTTAGTTTTATCCATGACTCTTTGCAGTTATGAAGTATCCTTTCATGTTTATATCTACTTTGTTCTCAGCTCCTTGCAGACTTCACCACCAGTCATCAATGTTTAGAGGCACTGCTTGGGTGCTGATGAGAAGTGGAAGCTTTCTGACTGCCCAGTGTTTATCTTATGGTCTATGAGATACACACACAAAAGGCTTTCTTCACCTTCTAATCTCCACCACCCCCTCAAAAAAATAATAAACAATTCCCTCTAAGTGGCTTAGCTATAAATGTTCTCTTCTGACTCAACACTGGAATATTAGGATCTAAACCTTTCTCCTAATTGGGATCAGTCCCACAGATCATATATTAGCTTAATGCTTTTGATAAATCAATTTATTAAATTAATGATTCTGCAGATGTTTTCTGACTTAATATATAGATATAGATCTTCTCATTTGATAAATGTCCAGTATCTTTTCAGTTTATTTAAGTGGAGTGGGTCAATTGCTCTAATAGACCCCCACCCTTATACTCATATCATAGGAAAAATAATTTAGAACTATAAGAGACCTTAAATGATATTAAATGAAATCTGTCATTTGAAAGAACAGTAAATTGAGCCCCAGATATGTTAGTTTATATCTGGGGTTAGAATTGAGCCCTGGTCTTCCTGAATCTGTCTACTGCTTTATCAACACTATCAGTATTTGATCCTCTATGGTATCTCAAATGTCAGCTAATTCATCTCTTCAATCTACAAATGAAGAAACTCGAGAACAAGAGAGATTAAGTGACTTTGCTAATGCCACGTGGAGAATAAGGGATGTCAGCTTCCTGAAGGATAATCTGCTTACATTTTCACATTAGAGTCCTCTAAAATGACTGAATTATGAAGAGTAAATAGTAAGTATTCCTTTGCAAACCAACTTGGTAGTTTTTGGGTAAAGAGAAACTCATCCCAGCATCACTGACTTCTTGCACAAATAACCTCTGTACTTTGTTCTTAAAAAGTCTTCCAGCATACCCTTGGACTAATGACTTCAAACCCTTAATATATGGAAAGATATATGGATTTGGAGTCAGAATGCCTTGGTTCACCATCTCAATTCTACCAGTTACTACTTGTGTGATCTTGGATAAGTTACTCTCCATGTTTCTAAGCAGTTTCCTTCTAAGTAAATCAAGGTGACAAGGGGAAGGGTGTTTACTAGATGGCCTTTAAGGTCCTTCCCAGTCCTATGGCTAGCATTCCATTGATCCCTCTTTCCTATTCCCAAAGGGATAAAGTCACCCTGACTTAGCTCATGTCTTTGTCTTTTCCATTGGCAGTGAGAATTTTTAAAGGATTAACCTGGATGCTCAGAAGGAGCTAAGAAACTAAGATCCTCAGATCAGAGTGCAACAGATATGAGAAATATACATATATGTATATGTGTGTATGTATGTCTGCATGTGTGTATTTATGAATACACACATAAGTACATTTCCCCTGAATCACCTCTATCCTTCCAAACTAGAGATCCCACAGAATAGAAATTTCTCTTTTCTACCAGTATTATATTGTCTAATGAAAGTATTCATTTTCCCCTGAACTCAAAACCCTATTAAATAAAATGTCCCCAAAGGATCTTAACATATCAGGGGGGATCTTTAGTAACTTAATGATGCACTTCCATTGAATAACACATCTTAGGGAATTCAATCTTAAATGTGACTGATTTTAAAGCTGAAATTAAAAATTGATCAGTTAGAAATGTAATTGTGGTAGGCTGAAAACTTGTTCTGTGTGGCACCAGAAAGAACTATAAACAAAAGACAAGAGTTACAGAAAGAAACATTTTTTGGTTCAATATTAGGAATAGTTTTCTAAGAGTCAGAAATTTCTAATGATTGAATATGTCTTCTTATTAGATAATGGTCTCCCCTTTATTATTGATGTCAGATTAGGTATGAGACTGGATAGCACTTGGAAGAATTGTTGATGGCAAAAAAAAAATTACAGAGAAAATTCCTTCCTTGGGTAGCAGGGGTTGAGCAGGGAAACGTAATCAGTTGAGTGCCCTCCCCCTTTCACTTGATGAAATTACAGGAAAAAAGATGAAAAAATTTTAAATTTTTGTCTGTTACTTAACCTTTACATCTTATAATTTCACCAAGTAGCTAATCAATTGAGTTCCTCCCAGTTCTCTTCTAAAAGTTATAGGATGTAAGGGACAGAAAAAAACAACAACAATGAACTGTAAAGTTTAATACCTTTTATGTAATAATTTCATCAAGTAAATTGTTCTAATCTAATTAGTAGATGGCAGTTATATACTTGGTAATTTAGACATTTAAATTTTCCTCATCTCTTTATAGGATGCATAAATAGTGGGATATATAGTTTTAAGTGGCTGCTGTTCTCATTGAGAAGGCCATGTAGTTTTTTTTTTTATGAAGTTTAATGAAATCAACACAGTGTTATCCACCAAAAAGAAATATCTGGCAGAATTCATTTTCTGTTGGGAATTCCTCATTTTTTTTGGTGTAATGGCAAGCGAAGAAATACTTAGCACATTGTTTCAGATAATTAAGTTTTTAACACCTTGTTTGAACCCTTTTAAATTTGAAGGTGGGAGGAACTTTTTGACCAACAAAGAAGGGTGGGACTGGAAGGAGAACCACCATATATAAGCAGGAGCACAAGCTGGGACAGAGCAGAGCTGAGAAGGAGAAAACTTGTGGTGTATGGCACTCTGTCTGTTCTGTCTGTGTTGATTTTTTTTGTGTGTGATACTTTGTACAGAAGCTCTGGGACCTTACTGTAGGCTTATAAGCCCTGAAAGAGGTTTTCTTGTTGTCTGTTTACAGAAATCCTGAAGGAGGACTTCACAGGTCCTGGGACTTTGTTGATGATTTGTGTTGATTTCTCAAACCTTGATTGTGGGTCTGTGTTGATTTTACAGGCAGATAGTGAATTGATGATGGTTCTGGAAATTCATCTGGCAATGAATATTGTTTTGGCTCTGTTAAGCTTTGTCTTCCCAGAAACAGAAACTGTGAAGGACTTGAGATGGACTGGACACTGTGATTTTCAATGTGGAATTGGAGCCAGATGAGGAACTGGATGAGGAGCTGGAGTAGGAGCTGAGAGCTTCTTGCCTGTGAGTCCAGGTGAAAGTTTGGTGAATTCAGGCAAGAACTAGACCCATGGAAGAGGAATCATGGCGTGTGGGAAGCAGCCTTGAGCCAAGATGAAAAGACTTCTCCTTGGGTACTTAGTACTAACTGACAATATCATGATTTACTGTAGTCTAGGGGTGGGAGAATTTTGTACTTTGCACCTTATACCACTAAAAGATGATTGAGTTAGCGATGATTGGAAGCTAGTCTCCAGTAAACAAGAAAGAAGACTTGGGAGACCTTTGTGTTTTGTATCCTGAATAACATCTTTTGTTTAAAACTATGTGGCCTCTTTAGTGATAAGTTATTATATTATAACGTTGTGAAAGCTGTACTTTGATTTCTGTGAATGCTTTACTTTAGTTTACCGCTGAATAAAGAGATCACTATACTATGTGATCAGAACCTTAAAGCTATTCACAACAGTAGTCCTCTGGAAAACTGCTCATGCTTGGTTTTACATTTGGACACTAATGAAACATATATTTTTGCATACACAATCAAGAGAATTTTTTTTACTAGACTATGCATATTTGTTATAAGAATTGTGTTTTTCTTTCTATTTTTTTCCAACAGGGTGGGAAGTAGGAGGGAAAGAACATAAGATTTCTTACTTTTTAATATGGGAAGGTGAGACAGATGTGATATTTTCTGATTTGGTTATTATATTATTAGCTTTACTCAAACACTCTATTTATTACGAGAGACCTATCATGAAGCAGATGTAATCTACACTTGTTTTTTATTTTAAAAACACATCAATAAACTTTAAAAAGAGAAAAACAATAAAAATGGACAGCCTCCATTATGGTGGCTAATGTCTTTGGTGAACATACATCATCTTTTTTTTCTTTATTTGATTTTAAAAACCAGAGTGTCATCAAGCAAACTTACCTTTATTGTTACATCTCTCAAGCAATTTTGAATCATTTTTGCCATATGAATGGGAGATACCTCATCAAAGGGGAAGCAATGAGACAACATTTTACTCTACTGAACAAAATGTCTTTTCCGGTCATAATGATATCTTCTTTTCTTTGCATCTCTCAGTCAAATTGTATCTATAAAAACATGGACTGCTATAGAATATCATTTGCAAAAATCAATGGTTAGCATTGGCAGCAAGAGACAGTGTGGTATAGTAGACAGAGTGTTGGTCTTGAAACAAGGAAAACCTGAGCTCTATGACTGATAAATATGAACTGGGTGACCGTAGGCAGGTCACTTAACATCCTTAGTACTCTAGTCAAATCTCTAAAAATATAGTAGCAGTGAAAGTGTCAACTTGAGCTAAAGGAGGGAGTTTCCTCACCTTTAAGTTTCCTATACTGATGAAGAAAATGCAAAATCAGTACACTATCTTTGCCAGGCAAACCACAAATGGGGTCACAAAAAGTCATACATGACTGAAATAATGGAACACCAAAATAGGTCTAGTCAATGTCCCTAATAGCTCTCATCCCACCTTATTTTGGTGACTACTCATTTACTTTTTCTTTGTGTGATTTGTTTGTTTTTTAGTTTGTTTGTCTTGAGAGTGGTTCTCTCTATGTTGCCCTTGCTGAAAGTTCTGGGGCTACTCACATAACCACCACCAGTTGTGATTGGCATGAAAGCTTTGATTTGCTCTATTTCTGACCTAGGTGGATCTGGACATCTTTAAGCATGCTGGTGCCTACCAATTCCTAGAGGATCCCCATATCAGTGCCAGATATGATGCTTGCTGCACCTCAGAATTCCTGAATTCAAGAAATCCATAAGCTTCAGCCTTCCCAGTAGCAAGAAATGCAGCAGTATACCACCAGTTTTGTCCACTACTCCAGTTTACAGTGGTATAAACTATGTACTTACTACTCAACTTATTCCTTCCTAAAACTTCATTGATCTATTAGGAACATAGAATTTTATACTATGAAGTTATATTCCAGGTTTCATTCATTCATCATTTTTTAAAAGACTAAACTACTAGGCAGTTTAGGGGATAAAGTGTTGGGTCTGGAATGAAGAAGATCTGAGTTGAAATCCTGCTTCAGATACTAGTAGTGGGTCCCTGGGAAAATTAATCAACTCACACCTGCCTCAGTTTCCTCATCTATAAATTAGGAATAATAACAGCACCCACCTCACAGAGTTGCAATGAGAAATGAGAAAATTTTAAAATTCTTAGAACAGTGACTGATATTGCTGGCACTTACTAAATGCCTTTCCCCTTCCTCCCCTCCCCCAACCTTGAAGGCAGCTCTCTTATATCTCTCATATACTCTAGCTCAGTTTTGGGTCTATGAACATTTTTCAATAATCATTTTGATCTGTACAGAATAAATCTCAGAGTTTAAAAGGATAATAATGAGAATTTATACAAGGGTCACTTATTACCAACTGTCTCATATGTAATCTTTTCCTTGCTTTTTGATGTTTCCTCACTATGCAAATATACGAATATCAGTATGATAAATGACACACCAAATTTACCTATGAGAAGTCAGATAAACAGTCAGTGGACAAGCATTTATTAAGTATTTATTATGTGTCAGGCACTGTGAAAAGCATTAGGGATACAATAAAGACAAAATCAGTTATGGACTTCAAAGGGTTATTATAAAATAAGGACAATTGAGGAATAAGATATAGAACTAGATTCATTTTCATTTCAGACATGAATTGAGTACAACTTTGTTCTTCAGTTGAATTGTAGGCTTTTCAACCAATCAGCAAGTAATTATTATTTATTAAGTATCAAATGCAGGCACAACAGATACAAAGGAAAGCAAAAAATAAAAGAGCCCCATCTTCTAAGAGAAGACGGACAATATGTAAGTTATTCTTATATGCAAAATATAGCCAGAGTAGATGCAAGGTAATATAAGAGAAGAATTCATTACCGGTAGGTGCTATATAGAGACAGGGGTAAATAGATAAAGGAGAGAGAGAGAGAGACAGGAAGGGAGAAGAGAGGGAGAAATGATAGATTGATAGATAGATTGATAGACAGACAGATGGTATTTTAAAATCATTTATTTCCTTTTTAATACCCTGTATTTTATTTTATGGATTTAAGATTGTTTTGAGAAAGAGTACATAGGATTGACCAAGATGACGGTTTCATGACACAAATCTAGCAAGGGCTCCTGTCAATTACTACACTTTTTGCACTACTACACTACACATTATATAATAGGGTTGATTTCTGCCCATAGTCATTCTCCTTCACCAAACAAACAATTCTAAATAATAGAAAGAAAAGAGAAATAAAATGGGTAAGATGTGTGGGTTTTTACTTCTATGCCTTTGGAATTATCATAGATGCCATTGAGGAAGCATGTAGTCTTTGAGACTTTTGCCATTTGTATAATGGTATCTTCCAATGAGAGAATGCAGAAGACCTTACCATCCAGAATCTCTCTTCCATTTTGACTTTGGGCATGATACCCCAATAACAGTGGTGATCATATCTGGTGAACATACATCCACATGTTTTCTGCCTTGCTTGAAGTGAACAATCAGAAGATCTCTAAAGAGAGTAACCTTCATGATAGAATTGACCATGTCACTCCCTATTAAGTTAATTTCAATGGCTCTCTATTGCCTCCAGAATCAAATGTAAAATTGTCTTTTTGGCTTTTAAAATCCTTAATAACTCGGGGCAGCTAGGTGGAGCAGTGAGTAGAGCACCAGCCCTGGAGTCAGGAGGAACTGAGTTCAAATCCGACATCAGACATTTAACACAAAACCTAGTCATGTGACTTTGGGCAAGTCACTTAACCCCAACCGCCCTCCAAAAAGCAAAAATAAAAGAAAATAAAATCCTTAATAACTGAACCCTTTTTCTACCTTTCCAGTTTTCTTACTCACCCCTTGTTCTCTGAGGTCCAGTAACCCTGGTCTCTTCCCTGTTGCTCACATGTGAAACTCCATCTCTTAATGCCAGATAAATTGTTTTCTTGGTGTCCCCCAAAATAGTATTCAATAAACCTTCCTCAATAAGTCTTTCACAGTGTTCCTTAATCTTAATGCTTTTGCTCTGAAATTATTTCCAATTTACCCTATATAAAGCTTGTTTGTACATAATTGTTTATATATTTTCACCACCATTAGATATCAGCTCTTTGAAGGCAAGAAATGTTTCATTGTTGTTGTTGCTGTTGTTGATGTCTTTCTTTGTCTCTTGATGATTAAGACATTTCCTGGTCCTTAATAGACACTTAATAAATGCTTTATGACTCAACTTGATTTGAATAGTTAAGAAATAGGTATATACAATGTGTGTGTGTGTGTGTGTGTGTGTGTGTGGTGGGGGGTGTTCATATGGGGTTCTCCTTCTTAGAGGATTGTGTTTTTCTCTGTTGAATCTATTACTTTTGACTTATACAATGTCTCTCCCAGTTTGCTCATCATGACTGGCCTTGAAAACACTATGCTATCTCTGCCAGATTCAACTATGTTAGAAAAGATTTGAGGATAGTCCTAGTAAAAGAATGAATCTATTATTTGAGACCCAATGTAAATATTCCCATCACAAGTTGTTTGATAGTTAAGTGATCTAGCCATGGATTGATCCATGTACAGATAGATTGATGGAAATCTATGTAACAAAAAAATAAAAACCTAAAGAACTTGACCTCCATTCTGAACCTCTCTGCTTATACAGTGATATCAGAGGGGTGGAAATTCGTGTTGAAGACGCTAAGAATCATATAAAAAAACTTCAGAACCTCTATAACTATTAACTATTATGTGTAACCCTAAATACACGACCTTTGTCCAGTGATTAACAAATTGATATGCCATTTAAATAACTAGACCATATCAATATTGGGATTGCTACCATAAAAGAAAGCAAAAGAAAGACACAGATAAATTTGTTGTTTTTTCAGTCATGTCAGTCATGATAGAATCTTCCTGACCCCATTTGGGGTTTTCTTGGCAAAGATCCTGAAGAGGATTGCCATTTCATTCTCCAGTTCATTTTATAGATGAAAAAACTGAGGCAAACAGGGTTAAGTGACTTTCCCAGGGTCACACAGTTAGTAAGTGTCTGAGGCCAGATTTTAACTCAGGAACCATATATATCTTATAAATGCAAACAAAGGATTCTATACTTGGTTTTAACATGGACCCAAAGTGAGTGATTAGGCAGTAAGATAGCAATTATTAACTGCCTACTATGTGTCAGGCACTATCAAAAACAAGAATTAGAATAACTAATGGAAATACTTAAATATCTCATCTTCTAAAGCTCATGAATGAACATAAACAACATAACCAACATGAATATATTTGTAGCTTACAAATCTGACTATATCACCCTCCCCCAATATACACACACATACATCCATATGCATGTATATGTATGTGTGTATATATGTATATGCATATGTGTGTATCCCTCTTAACCTCAACAAACATGATCTTTCATTTGGAATTTAAATTTCTCCTTTTAAATCTTTAATTTATATCTTCTCATAATCTATTCCTACCTTTTTATTCTTTTTGTATTTTATTTTCTTCCATGCATTCCACAATCTGGCAACACTAGCTTACTCTCTGCTGCTTAAACACAACACTTCCATCTCCCAACTCCATGTTTTTACCCTGGCTGCTCCCTATGCCTGGTATCTCTTAATTCTAACCTCAAACTCCTGGCTTCCTGGGCTTCCTTAAAGTCTCAGTTAAAACCTTATATTCTGTAAAAAGCATTTTACATGTTGTCCCTGAGGCATCCAAAGACAGTGCCTTTCCTCTGAGGTTATTTCCAATTTGTACTGTCTATAGCTTATATGTATGTGTTTGTTTGTATGCTGTCTCCTCTATTATAATACAGCTCTTTAAAGGAAAGGACCATGCATTTCACCTTCCTTCTAGGCCAATGTTTAACACAGTACCTGGTATATAGTAAGGGTTTAATAAATTTTTATTGACTGGCTGACTAACTGACTAAGATCTGCTGCAGAGGATGAAGAAAGAGTTAAATGACATAAGAACTTGACTGAAAGATCCTTCAAATCCAGTCAATATATACCTTAATATTTGGTAACTTCAATCATTTTGAATAACAATGAGGGTGGTGACAATTATCACTTAACAAAGTATTATAGATTTTGCAAGCTACCTGATAGTTACTATATGATCTGATTCTCAAAACAACCTAATGAGGTAGTTGTAATAATTACCTCCCATTTTACAAATAAGGAGCCTGAGATTAAGAGTATTTAACTGACTTGCCCAATTGATACATGTCTGAGGCTGTATTCAAGCTCAGGTCTTTCTGACTCTAAGTTCAACACTCTAGGAACTATGATTCAGGTTTGAGAAATGCAAAAGGCCAAAGGCTACTGGATAAGTCAAAAGCTTCATGCTTATACAATATTAATACTGTATTCCATAAGACATCTGAAAATCTCTGGACATAGTAAGAAATAAGCAAAAACACACACATATGTGTGCACACACAGTAAAACTGAAGATATTTTAACTGACATGAAGCAATCAGTCTTATGTGTGGGAGATAAATGCATAAGCTGTATGTATACAGTCAGATCATAGACTAACTCAGCAAGGGTAGAAGTCAACAACAAAGCACAAGGAAGGCTAAAGATGAGAACAAAATTCTCAAATATTGAAATGGTTCTTAGAGGAATTAGTATCCCCCACAAGAATGCCTATCACAACTTTTCCTTCTGTACCTAGTTTGTATGACTCACTGTCATTTTCCAATGTTCTCCACAAGGTAACCACCCTATATCTTTCTCAATTTTTTCTTGGCATCACAACAATAGCAATGGTGGAAAGGGCTTTTCCCTTGATTATTCCTCACTTTTGCCACATAACCATACCATCTTTCTTTTTATTTTTGCATTTGATTCCCTCTTTTTTGTTTTTTCTCATTTGAAATTGCTTTGCTTAGCAATGTTATTGAAGCTCTTGATGCCTACCATGATCCTATCCACCGACCTTTGGATGATCTGAAATTTTAATTCCATGATTCATTTTCATAAAACAAAAGAAGAAAATTTCTCTAAAATACATGGAAATGTACATACATATGTATACAAATATATACATATAAACGTACACACATGCATATAATAGTTTCAACCCAACATATGTAAAAAAGATTCCTTTTCCTGATTTCAAATGTTATGTAAGATGCTTACTAGACGTGTGATCCTGAAAGACAGACAATTGCATTTGTCTGTTTCCTTATCTGTAAAGTGGACTGAAGAAAAATGGCAAACCACTCCAGTACCTCTGTTAAAAACAAAACAAAATGGGATGACAAAGAATCAGAAAGGGCTGAAAATAACTGAGCAAGAGCAACTCAACACATCAGCATCATCAATTCCCTTTCCCCTATGATTGGAAAATTGGAGAATAGAGCAATAAACTCCTCCCCAAACCACCCTAAGGTAAGTGGCAAGGAGATGGAGTTCTGGACTGGGAGTCTGGAATATTCATCTTCCAGAGTTCAAATATGGCTACATGACCCTGAGCAAGGTCATTTATCCCTGATGGCCTCGGTTTCCTCATATAGAAAAGGAAATATGGCAAACCACTCCAGTATCTTTGCCAAGAAAACTCCAAATGAGTTCACAAAGAGTTGGACATGACTGAAATGACTGAACAGCATCCACAGCCTATGCAATGAAGCTAATACCCCAAAGTATGGGAAATGGAAAATAAAGGATAAAATATTGTCATTGTTTATAAGGATATAAAAATTAAGAAATAAAAAGCAGTTGCTGAAATGAAGAGGTCAAAAGAATCTAGAAAATACCTTAACCAAGAAATACTTTCTCATCTTGACAAGTAGGTGAATGAAAGCTCAGAATAACACTGGGTTAGACCTCAAACTCATTTGGAAAATAGTACAGAGAATGATTGAGAGCGATTAGGAGCATTATCTGCTCAAGAGAATGAAAATCGGTGGGTGAGAGAAGTCTACACTAAAGGTCAACATGAGATCCAAACGAATGGCACCATCCCCAGAATATTTCTGAGGGAAGTTTTGAGAAGAATGCTAAAATGGAATAGTTTCCCCAGCTATTTCATATAATGATTTATTTTCACCTTTGGTAATAGTGTAAACACCACATTTGGATGCTAACAGCTCAGGCTCTGATTTGCTTTATGATGAGGTTGAAATTGAAATGAAAAAGATGAAGTCCAGATGAGCCTCTGGAAGACATGAAGGACAACCCAAGGACATTGATGCTGAGAATGTCAGAATCTTGAAAGCATGAAGATATTGTTTCACAAGCTACAGGGTTGGTACAATTATAAAAAATGGAAATATCATAAATCTTATAATTACCAAAAAAGTAAACTGATGGCATTAATATCTACCAATGCTTATATTTACTCTCTTAGTTGTATGGATGTTTAAATGAGATGATCAGCACAAATATAAAAGGTGTGCTTGCTGAAATAATGAAGAGGGAATCAGCAAGCTCTTGGTTCTTGTAAATGTCTCTGTAAGGAAGACTATATTTTTCTAGTTCCAGAATTAACTAAAATATGAGAAATGAAAATATATGACATATATATTAATATCCTTTGTGTATCTATACCAATATATAATATTGACATAATTGTATATAGTATATGTAAATTTACATATAATTCCCTAATAAGTTGAACATATATGTCTAAAATAGTATTTTTTTAGAGAAAAAATCTAATGGTACAAATTTTGGTGAATATGTGGGCCTGAGTGTGGAGTGAAGAATGAGGCTATTCTGACTAAGCTGTCTGCCTGGTGCAGAGGAAGGACAGAGTTTGTGTATACCTTAGGCAAATTTTGAAAGTTGTGTCCTTTGTGTGTTTCTTTCTCCCAAAGGCATTGAACCTATAGTATAACATGTTCAACTTGACTTGTCACAAAAAATAAATCCCTATAAACCACAGATAACAGAATTTTCTGAATAAGAAATCTGCAGTTGTACCAATCTCATAATTATGATTCTGTATGATCACCACTCCCTATTGCTGTTACTCATTCCTTTGGTGACTCTCCAACATATTCCTTGTTTCAATCAGGCTTTATGTGCCACTCAAGATAGATGACAGAATAGGTTGTCTATTTCATTAACATCATTCCACATACTTAAATCCTAAGGAACTAGTTTGGTATTAAGAGACTCGTCAAATGCTAGGCTTGCTGCTGGATAATACAGGATCCTGGTCTGACATTCCAACTGCTACTTTGGAAACTTCCTCTGATGTTTTCTCCCCAGTACAGATATGGAACTGGAAATACAACTAAGGGACCACATGATGCATGTCCAAAAGACAATTTAAGTTTAGAGAGAAGACAAATTGTCTGAGAAAAAAGAAATTTGCTCATTTTTCAGCTGCCCCCGTAGTTAATGAACAGTGGTCCATGTAGAATAGAATTTAGACAATCTTGAGGTTTTCTAAATGAGAGATGGATCATAGTGAGTGGAAAAAAACAGACTAAGAAAGGATATTATTTCTATCCCAACCTATTATGACAGACACAGTAGGCAAAACAGAGGAGACCTTATCTGGTCCCTTGCCTTGTTAGGATCCTATCAGATAAAAAAGTTATGGGGGAATGAAGGCTCCCTCTACAAACATTTCTCTGAAGATACTGCCTTTGCTGGAAGCTCTTGGAATGGAATCTGGCATTAATCATGGAGGATGTTCCAAAAAACACCCTGGAGCTCTTCTTGTTCCCTTAATTCAACTAATAAGTTGATAACCAGAATGTGGCTGGGATTTGCCTCCAACTCTAAAACAGTGCTGGGGTTCAAGAGGGAAGATGCCTGTAGCCACTGAAAACTTTCCTTTCTTTCTGTTTTTATTAAAAAAAATTCCGAGTGTACCTACAGCTCTTTGTATTTAGGCTTCTGCCAGAACCTGGCCCCATCTTGTAAGTGTCTCTTAAGGACCAATTCCAAAGGAAAGCTAGCCTCCTTTTTTTCTTATTTTCTTTCTGGGAAACTCACCACAATTATGGACAAACAGCTCAACTCTCTGCTTGAAGACAAAAGAAAATCTGGATGCTTTTGATGATAATGGTGGTGGTGGTGGTGATGGTAAGGATAATGATTTATAATTGTTGATATTCTTTTATATCAATAATAATCATGGTTCCAGTGCCAAGAATTCTCTCTCTCTTCATCCCTGCCTCCTTATTTCCCTAGCTTCTATAAGTCCCAACTAAAATCCTACCTTCTAGGGCTAGTCTTCCCCAACCCCCTTAAGCCTGGTGCCTTCCTTCTGAGACTAATCTCAATTTATCCCTTCTATATCTTGCGAGTTACACACCCAATAGACAGTAAGTTTCTTAAGAACATAGGAATTTTTTGGTGGTGGTGGTTCTCTGTATGGCCAAATCTTAGCAAAGTACCTGGAACATAGGTGCAGCTAGGTGGTGCAGCAAATAGAGAACTGACCCTGGAGTCAGAAGGACCTGAGTTCAAATCCAACCACAGACACTTGACACTTACTAGCTGTGTGATCTTGGGCAAGTCACTTAACCCCAATTGTCCTGCCTTCTCCCCCTCCAAAAAAAGCACCTGGAACAGAGCAGGCATTTTTTAAATTCTTATTGACTTGACTCAGAATTTGCCATACATTATCTAATTTAATCCTCATAGTCACCCTGTAGAATACATGGTACAAGTATTATCAACTCTATTTTTCTAATAAGGAAACTGAGGCTCAGAAAGTTCAAAGACCCCTAGGTTCATAGATCCATAGTTTCAAGGGACCTCAAAGACTATCTAACTCAAACTCCTCATTTTAAAGTGGGGAAAACTGAAGTCCAAGCGATCAAGTATCTTGCTCAAGGTCACTCAGTAACAGAGCAGGAATCCAATTCAGGTCCTCTATCTATAAAGACACCATTCCTTCCCCTGAAGTTATAAATGTCAGAGCCTAATTAATTAACTACAGCTGAGGGCAGAGCATCTTCTCTTCACTACCCTTGCCCCTTAGATGCTAATCAGGGGATTACTGGGATGCAACTGGGGGGAAAAGATATTCCTTTTCTAAAATTATGCTTTCCATTTTGAAGGAGAGTCCAAGCAACATATTCAAATTCAACTTGGCATTAGAGTGCCATCACTCCAAAAAAAAAAACTTTAAAATGATGTTCATGCCTGTGGATAGTTTAAACAGATAAAGTCCTTGCCCTCTCATGGGCTCAGAGTCCAATTCTCAATGGACTTCTTGTCCATAGGCAACCAGATATTCTTAGGTTTTCTTGAAGGATCATGTGTCAGACCACCAAAATGGGATGCCATTTTAGGAAATTTCATGGTCCTAAATACCTTCCTCTCAGGAAATTTGCACTTACTCTACCCACTCCCCATTATACATCCTGCCTTAAATACCCTCTCAGCCTAAAGAAATTGGAGAAAAAAGAAGCAATTCTGCTATTCTGTGAAAGATAATGGATTTATTAACAGCCTGAATTAGAAAAAGCTGGGGAGATGCATTTTATTAAGTGTCTACAGTTAATCTAGGTACTAAGCTAAGTGCTGTATGCAGATTCTATTAAGGATTACCTAGGTTGGGGCAGTTATGTGGCACAGTGAATAGAGCACCAACCCTGGAGTCAGGAGGACCTGAGTTCAAATCCAGCCTCAGACACTGAACACACACACACACACACACACACACACATCTATCCATGTGACCTTGGGCAAGTCACTTAGCCCCAATTGCCCTACCTTCTCCCCTCCAAAAAAGCAAAATTAAAAAAAAAAATTTAAAGATCGCCTAGGTTTAGGGGTGGGAAACTTGTAGATTCCAGGTCACATGTGACCTTCTAGTTCTTCAAATTCTGAAGTTTGGATTCAGTCCAAGGGCCAAGGACCTCACTTGAGGACCTAGAGGGTCACACATGGCCTGGAGTCCACAGCTTCCCCACCCGTGGCCTAGGCCAACTGCTTTATTTTACAAATGTAGCGACTGAAATTCAATGAAATTGTAAATTTCCCTGAGTCATATGGCTAACAGAACAATATTATAAACTTTATACCTGGGTTCAAATTCTGCCACAGACACTGGCAGTTCAACCCTGGGAAAGTCACTTGTCTAATCATTTCAGTTTTTTCCAACTCCTTCTGACTTTATTTGGTATTTTCTCAGCAAAGATATTAGATGGGTTTGCCATTTCCTTCCCCAGCTCATTTCACAGATGAGGAAATTGAGTCAAACAGGGTGAAGTGACTTGCTCAGGGTTACACAGTTAGTATCTAAAGCTGGATTTGAAACTCAGGTCCTCCTGACTCCAGGCCTGATATTCTATATTCACTTCTCTGTTGCTGAAGGAAGACCCCAAGACTTATCTATGTAACTAATGAAAAATCCTAAGACAGAGCTTCTGGAAAATTAATAATCAATTTATTAATTAGGCTATTCCACAATCAATAAATTGATGGTCAATGATTTCATTAAGCAAAGATAAAACCATGGAGAGTCTGAAAGCCTGAAGTATTTTTTTGAAAGGGAATACCCCTGACAAGTTAAAATCAACCTTGATCATTACACATTTAATGAGAAAGTGGGCTAGAAGTCTTCAGTTCCTTCTTCTCACCCACATCCAACAATTTGGACCAGGGAATCTATCTCCATGCAAAGCCCTCTGGTTAATTTTCTGCTTCATGAACTGGGTCATCCTAAACTCTAATGTTAGAGTATAAGGGCAGAGGCTCCTCTCCCTAAGATAAGTACAGGCCTAGATTGTATCCTATTTATACTCTAAACAGAAGTTCTCCTAGTTGGGTGGGGTCCCACTCAAGACTTAGGAGCAAGGGGCCAGGAACAATCTCATCAATATGTCACATCCTTCAGAGACTGACTTTCTAAAGGAGTTGAGCCTTAATGAGAAAATGAAGGAGAAAAGCTTGGATCCCAATTTAACAATTGGTTATCAACATAATAGTAAAATGATATTTTATTTTGTTTGCTAAGTTTAAAAATTGGGTTGCATTCTGTTTGTTAGTAGCAGAAGTTTCCAAAGGACTCTGAAAGAATTATAGCTTGTGTACAGTACTTGTGTATATGGGAGTTTAGTGCTTGGATTATATCTATCATATATTTCAAAACAACACAATAGTAGGAGGCAGTGAGTAATAATAGAAAGAATCAGACTTGGAAATAGAACACAGCCAGTTTGCATCCTAGCTGTGTATGCCATTGAATCCATCTGAGCCTCAGTTTCCTCATCTGTGCAATGGGAATAATAATAATTGTACTACCTACTTGGCAAGGGTATTGTGAGGAAAGGGCTTTGCAAAATCATGAAGCATTAAAGAAATAGGAATTATTATTAGAATAAATAAGACAGAGTTATTCTTAGAACAATTAATTATTCCAATCCTCACAACCCTTACAGTGCAGATTACTGCAGAAAAAATCCAACTTCCTCAAACCTTTAATCATTTCAGTTAAATATTTATACATTTCAGCTGACAGTGCAACAATTCAATACTTCTGGAGCCTCCTAAAAGTGTGGTTGGAGGCATAAGACAGCAGCAGACATATGTTCCCAGCAATGAGGCTGGGATCACTCGAGTACGTTCTCCTCTCCTGCCGGAAAACTTCCATTCTGCCATCTGCCAGGGACTGAGCTGCCCCATCAACAAACACCAAGCTGAATTGACAGACAGAACCCATGAATGAAGTTGGAGTAAGATTTGTGAATTAACCGCAGTGTAATATCTATCCTGGGGCAACTAGGAAGCCTATTGGATTGAGTGCCAGCCCTGGAGTCAGGGGGACATGAGTTCAAATCTGGCCTCAGACACAGCTGTGTGACCCCGGGCAGGTCACTTAAGCTGTTTGTCTTAGCTTCCTTGTCTATGAAATGAGCTGGAAAAGGAAATGACAATTCATTCCAATATCTTTGCCAAGAAAACCCCAAATGGGGTCACAGACAGTTGGACAACAAAATATCTATCTTTAATCAAGCTAAATCAGATCCCATTGCCTAGTTATGTCCTTCATTTGATGGAGTCAGATCATGCATTCTCCCAAGTGTGTGTGTGTGTACAGATATGTGTATACACACATATACATATATCTATATACATATATCTATATATATAACTAATACTACCATATTTCTAACACCACCACTACTATCATTACTGTCACTACTACTACTACTACTACTATTACTACTACTACTACTACTTCTACTACTACTGTAACCACAACTACTGGTAATAGTATTTATGTAGTACTTTAAAATTTACAAAATGCTTTGTAAATATCATCTCATTTTATACTTATGACAACTTTAAGAGATAATCAGCTCATTTTACAAATGAGGAAACTGAGTCAAACAAAGCTGAAGTGACTTGCCCAGGGTCATGTAGCTAGCAGATGTCTGAGGCTGCATTTGAACTCAGAATATCTTTGCTCCAGGTGTAGTCTTCTATCCACTGTGATACCTCACAAACAGCTAGGTAAGGCACAATTTTCTATTAGATATCTAGAGCCAGAGAAAGCTTATGAGTGGCCCTATGCATGGAAGACTGGGGAAAAGCCTATGCTAAACATTTACCCATAGTAAGACTGGAGAAAGAAAAAGATAAAAAACTAGAGTGTTACCACACAACCACTCCTCCCAGATCAAGGGAATATAATGCATAGGAATGACCCAAGTATCTTTAAGGAAAATAAATACAGTTATCTTGGGAAAATTAATAGAAAGTTGATTTCCAGTACAATTCATGTGTTTACAATGCAGTGCAAATATTTAAGTATGTATGCATGCATGCATGTATATACACATACATATATATATACACATACACGTGTATACATATATATATATACTCATACACATATTTGTGTGAGAACTATTATTAGTAGTATGTTTATTACTCTAAAGGATATAAATAGCCAGTCTGAGTCCTCAGTTCCCATGTTTCTCTCATAAGTAGGTTTCCAGGCAGTACATTCTTTTAACTTTATACTTGATCCTCCCATGGGGTCTTTTTGAGAAGCTCCTTCATCATCCTTTACCCTTTGAGATAAGTGTCTTGGTTATTATGTGTATTTAATAATTGAAATAAGGAAGCATGGGAGTCCCTGAAATTGATTCCACTATGAAAGTTTACGGAGGAGGTAGACTTACAACTTTAAACAATAAATATTATTAATTCTAGCAGAACGATGGTTCTCTATAACAAAAAGACCCTGTGAAAACACAAATATTGTGAAGGATTGGAAGAGGCCATGTTATTAAATAGTCACAGAGTCATAATCACAAGTTCTAGACATACATAAGAAATGTAACCAGGCAAAGATTTTAACTTCTCGTGGTCACTGTGAGGCCATACAGGGGTCTCCTAGCCCCTGTGACTCCACGTATTTTTTATTTTCTGACAGCAAGTTCAAATCTAGCTTATTGATGCCCTCCAGATTTCCAGCTGCCTGCACTAAAGAAATGGATGCTCTTCTATAGCCAAGATCCCAGTGAGAAAGGACTCTTCCCTCTCTGAGCCTCAACAGTGCCTACTTCTGACGTGCAGAACCTTCATCTGGAGGAGTATATTCTCACTCTTTCTCTTTGCCCCACTTTAATTCTGACTTGTTCATCTGAAACAGGTTCCCTCAATGTGGATCTTTTTTTTTTTTTGTCTAGGACCATATCTTGGTCAAGTCATGTTTTCCACCTAACTCATGAAGATTTTGCCTCTTCTGTCATTGTCCCAGTGACAGTCCTCTCAGCAACCAGACCTCTACAATCTTATTCTGGGGCTATTTACCCCATACATTGTTTTATAGTTCAAGACTGGCAATCCTAGATAGATCCAGCCTTAACTCCCATCTATTGGGAGAACTGAGTTGACAAAAACTACCTAGAGCAAAGACAGAATGGACTGGGACAGATATGCTTGTCCTCAGGAACACAATCAGTTTCCTGAACACAGAGTGGTGGGATGATGGCCTAAACCTCAACTACTCCCATCCCTGGGATGGGAGGAAAAGAAAGATGATATAATGTTACCATAAGTCTAAAGAAGTGTTCATGGGCATACTGTCTTATATAAACACATGTATATATTTGAAATGCATTTAATTTCATGATTATATATGTTTTATACACACGTATATTATAAAGTTTTACATATATGGAGATAGAGATATGCATGGACATACATATATATATAATTGTAACACATTAAATCCATGCTATGTGTGTAATATAGGAGTGATACATGTACATATATATTAAATATGTAGAGTTAATATTATATATGTTTGTATATACACATAAATGAAATGGATTCAACTTCATGACTTTATATGGATTTAAATATACACACATATCACATAAGACTCAAATATAGAAACACATATGTAAATATCTGAAAATTATTCAACTTCATAATCATATATATGGAGACATATGCATATATTATACATGTTGTTTACACATGTGCATATACATGTATAAATATATTTATATGTGCATATATGTGTACATGTATGTGTGCAAATACATGTATATGCTTGAAATGCATTTAACTCCATCTATGTCATATATAATACATGGAGCTAATGTATTATATATATATAATATGTGTGCGTAACACACAGATATATATTTGAAATTCATTTAATGTCATTATTATAAATGGATACATAAATATATACAGATATGTGTGTAGATATATATACAATATATATATATATAATCATGGGATTAAATGCATGTCAAATGTGTGTGTGTTTAGGAGTATTCATAGGCAGCCTGCCATAAAAATATTTTCTCCCACATCCTCCCAATTGGACAATCCAGCCCCACCTTACAAACAGCAGGGCACCAAAGAGCCTTCAGATGAAAAGTCATTGTTCATGTAACTGAAAGGAAAAAAAGCATCTAAACATGAGAGTCAGAAGACCCAGGTTCAAATCTTGCCTCTGCCACTGATTAGAGAAAGAATCTCAGAAACATAAGGATTTTCATCTAGTTGAACCCACACCTTTCTAAGAATCCATTCTATAACCTGACCAACAATTACTCATCAGCCACTGTTTGAAGACATTCATTGAGAAGAAACCTATCACCTGATAATGTAGGTCATATCACCTCTGGTTTAAGTGATTCAGTTTTCTGTGCCTTCATTTCCTCTGCTGTCAAATATATATATATTAACATTCCCATTTGATTTATTTCACAATATTGCTATGATATTAAAACAGGATCACATATATATATATATATATATAATCATGGAGTTAAATGAACTTCAAATATATACCTATCTGTGTATGTATATACAGGATATATGTGTATTTGTCATTATTGGTTATTGCTAAAATTCCACTTTCCGCCTCTGAACCTTTGCTCAGGTGGTCCTGCATGTCTGGAATTCACTTTCTCCTCAGCTCTGCATCCAAGAATATTTACGTTCCTTCAAGATTCAGATCACAGATCACCAATGCTAAAAATTCCCAAAATGTATTCTCTTTCTCCTCTTCAAATTAGCATTTACTTATTTGTTTATATGTTGTTTAACACAATAGTCTGAGTCACTTGAGGGCAGGAACTATTTTGTAACTGTGTATGCATTGTCTTTTTTATCCCCAGCACCTAACACTGTACTTTTAACAAAATCAATAATTTAATAAAAGTTTATTGACTTGAGTACAATTGAATGTAGAGCTGAAAGAAACATTAGAAATTATCTAGTCCAACTGGCTCAGACACTTCATTTTGCTAAAGAAAATGAATCCTAGAGAAGAGAAATGAGTAGTCTAATGTCACACACTAAGGGAGTGACAGATCTGAGGTGTCACTCTATTCACATTATAGTGTGTGTGTGTGTGTGTGTGTGTTTAATTATACCAAGTTCCCAGGAAACAAAATATTGAGGGAAGGAAGAAATCTCCAGGATCAACCATTCATCAGATCATTAGTTTATAGAATGAAAGGTAGAAGAAATATCAAAGGCCATCTATTCCAACTGCCTCTTTTAAAAAAAATGAGGTAATTGAATGTCTTTCTCAGGTAAATACAAATAATAAATATCCAAGGCAGAATTTGAATTCAGTTTCTTTGACTTTGGTATTGGTCACATAGAAAAGAGAAGAGTCAGAGTTGTTGGAAACTCCCTGATAAATCAGGACTATTTAGACCATCATGATTTGACCTGAACAGCTGTGAAGTCTACGGTCTATTACAAGTAACCAGGATGTGATAGAAAGTCTCCCAGAGTTGTCAAATCAGATGAATGGCACTCACTTGTGGTAGTTCATTGTGGCATTTTTGTTGTTGTTGTTTTTACATG
>NW_027185804.1:19283801-19297703 GCF_028583685.1 Petaurus breviceps papuanus
ATATATTTATTGTCAATTTGTACTTTGTATTCAAGATTCAGTCTCTAAATTCTGAGTACAAGGCACGACTTGATTATAGATTATATTTTAATTATTGCCTCTGCTCAGAATTCATATTAAAATATGGAGTGAAACTTAAAAAAAGGTGAGCTCTTCAGTTTTTATAAAATTTTTTTTAGTCATGTCTGATTCTTCATGTCTCCATTTAGAGTTTTCTGGGCAGAGATGCTGGAATGGTTTGCCATTTCCTTCTCCAGTTCATTTTACAGATAAGGAAAGTGAGGCAAACAGGGTTAAGTGACTTCCAAACAAGTATCTGAGAACAAGGTTGAACTCAGGAGAAGACTTCCTGATTCCAGAGCCTGAGTTCTATCCATGGCACCACCTAACTGCTAAACCTCTAAGTGGGACCATGTTTTATTTTTAAATTTTATTGATTGCTTTTCTTTTTATATAACTTGCTTTTCTAAATATGTCCTTTCTCCCTCCCCCAAAAGAAAGTAATCTCTTGTAATAGACTTCAAAAAGAAAGAAATAATAGTTCCACAAAAATGAACAATACATTAACCTAGTCTTGATAGTATAATATGCAATGTACTACTCCATAGCCCCCACCTCTTCAAGGGAGAGAGTACCATATAATGATCACCAAATGTTAGAGGTGAAAGTAACCTCAGAGATCACCAATCTCAGTCCCTCATTATGCAGATAAAGGAACTGAGGTCTAAAGAAGTGATTTTTCACAAGCTCAAATAGCTTGTCATTGACAGAGCTGAAATAGAACTCAGGCAGGGCTGTTGAGAGGCTCAAATTGCAAACCTTATAGCATTACATAAATACCAATTATTCTTATTTATTCGTGATTATTATTATGCTATAGTCTCAATGACCATGGCGATGATGCTGATGATGCCACAGGCCTCTAGTCTAATGAACACCTCATTCCCTGAGTCTTGTACTGCACTCCTGCTGAGCTCAGGCAATGTTAAAAAAGCAATTGGGAAGTTTGTGGGTACATGGTTAAAAATTGTAATCCATAAAACTGAAAAAGTAAGTATGCATACATTTTTAAGTTTAACTTGAATTATTAACACTTTTGTAAAAGTAACAAAATAATCAATAAACCAATGAGGTGTGATTTCTGACTTTTGAGGTCTAAATGTTCACTCTGATAATTTAATAATAGCTCTCAAGCTGGTTAGAGCTGCCTCCAGCACATCCCTATCTCAGGTCTCTAGATTCCTGAAGTCAGTGGTCCTTCTGTGGCAATATGTGTACAATGTAGCTACTGCAGCCTATTAGTGGAAATGGTTCTGGGCAAGTTCCTTGAGAAGTCTGGGGCTCAGTCTCCTTATCTGTGAAAAAGAGATATCTATGCAGGTTTTTTTGTAAGGAAAATATTTTGGAAACAGCAACAGCCTTTTTTGTCCTAGTTAAAATAATATTATAATATTTGCAGTGACATCTCAAGATGAATTATAGGGGTTTGTATATTTTAGGACAAATGTCAGATATTGTTATGCTCCAATGATACCTTATCCAATGTAAATTTTAAAACCATAAACAAGTCATTCAAACCAGTTGAAACTGTACGGTTCAATTTTGTAGGAAATGTTCTGGCCCTGTATTCTTTCCCCTAACTCATGAGATGATGTATGTGAAAATGTTTTACAAACTGTTTTATGCTAAATAAATGTAAGGTATCATTGACATCAATTTTTTTTCAATTATCTTTTGAATCATGTATAAAATGCCTCCTAAAATAAAATTTTTAAAAAGGGAAAAATTGCAAAGCAAACAAAACACTACTTGACATAATGTATATCTTACCAATTCATTTAGATGAAAGATGATGTTGACAAGAATATCAGTGATTTTAACAAACAGATGATATGAATTCATCATCTACTTGGTGTTTACTGTGTAGAAAGTTAAATGGAAATCTTTTGAATCATTTCAAATCTCACTTAGGAAAGTATGAAATACTTCAGAATTTCATTCATTCATCCCAATGTCATTCACAAATCTAGGTCTTATTCCTGGGGAATTCCACTTGAATTTGGACTCATTGTTTGTCATGTGCCATGATACTGACTGACAACTCTGGAAAGCATAGAGGGTAGAAGAGAGACAGAGATAAAGAAAGACATATGGAGAGACAGACAGACAGAGATAGAAACAGAGACAGAGAATGAGCCAATAAATATTTATTAAGTGCCTACTATGTGTCAGGCACTGGGCTAAGAAATGAGGTTAAAAAAAGAGGCAAAAGCTAGTACCTATCCTCAAGGTGATTAATATCTAATGAGAGAGGCAAGAAGCAAATGGATATATGCTGTACAAAGATAAAGACAGTGAGGAAGAGAAAGTCAGAAATACATGTAGAATCAAAGAGAGACAGATATAGGGGGAGACAGAGACAGAGAGACAGAAAGAGGGCAAGAAGGATAAAGAAGGGTGTACAGAGAGAAAGACAGAGGCAGAGAGAGAAAAAGAGAAAGGGGGATGGAGAAACAGACATGAAAAAGAGTGAGAAGAAAAGAAAAAGACAAAGAGAGATACAATTATGGAGACAGAGGGAAAGATAGGGACAGATACAGACAGAAAAGAAGAAGAGAGGGAGAGAGAAAAGACGGAGACAGAGACAGAGAGACAGAGACAGAGAGACAGAGAGAGAGACAGAGACAGAGAGAGACAGAGACAGAGGGAGACAGAGACAGAGAGAGACAGAAAGAGAGAGAGAGAGAGAGAGAGAGAGAGAGAGAGAGAGAGAGAGAGAGCAGTTCAGTAGAGTTCTCTTCTACGGAGTTACCCAGAATGCTGGAAAGTTTCTCTCTGAAGGACTCTGCAAACCACTAGACTCAATGCCTCAGCTAGACTTCAACATCATTCTTTGGTATTTGCTCACAATTAATATTAGCTACTTGTCTTCAACTATGTCATGTCTGATATCATTCAATGCCCAAGTCATGTAGTTTATCCCCATCTGAAGTTAAATACTCTGTGACGGTGCTGTTATTATCATGGTTGGCATAGATGTCCCAACTCATGCCTTACTCTGATTCAGGTGTAAACTGAAGGCAAACCCTGCTCTTTTTTTGCCCTAATCCAGATGTGTTTTCAGCCCAAGACATGCTAATAGGGGTAGGGAAGAGAAAAAGAAAACTAAATGTCAGAAATTGTTGCTTTACAATTTAATAACTCATAATTTAATTTGGGGCATTGATAAAGTTTGAGACAATATAGCATGGTTGAAATAACATTGGAACTAGGAACAAAAGAATTTGGGCTCTACTCTTGGCTTTTTCACTACCCAGCTGGGTGACCTTGGACAATTGGATTAGCCTCTCTGAGCTTCAGGTTGATCAAATGCAAAATGAGGGAGTTGAAATGCATAATCTCTAAGATATCTTCCACTCTAATATTCTTTGATTGTTTCCTATGGTTCTAAACATTGTTAGTTGCTATTTAGACTTTTTTAGACTTTCCTATGGTGTGTTTATGGTTTCCTAAGGTCCCTACCATCAGTTTTCACTTGTCTCATGAAGTCAGGCAGAACTGATTGTCATCGTTTATTAGCAACAAAGATGCCAAGGCAGCAAGATGTAGTGAGTTGCCCAGGATTATATAAGTTACTACCAGTCTTCAACTCTTGAGTCAATTACTTAGCTTTGAGATAGCACCCATTTGACATAGTGTTGGGACTGCTCAAACTATGCTTCTTCTTTTTAGCTTCCTGTACCCTTTAGGGTTGCATGACAACCAAATACTAAAGGGCTTCACTGAGGAAAATAGGGCACCAAATCATTGAAAAGCAAAACCTTTTCCTGTTGCCTCGGGGTATCAGATAAGACACTTTGCAAATTTTGGAAGATGAACAGGCCTGAACTACCCTGACCAGGGAACTATCACAAAAGTGGGACATTAGAGTTCAGATAACCAAAGCAATCCACTCATCTCCCATGTAGAATGAGAGTTTTATTTGAAAATGTTTATGAATCAAGACAAAGCCACTACTCCTTATCTTGAACCCAAGAAGGATCTAAGGCTATCCTAGGCTCACTTCTCTCTCCATGTGTTCATCTGCTTTGAAAAGATTATCACCTGTTAGAATATCACTCCCAAATCCTCATCTCCAACCCCTGAGTACTATTCCATATCTTAAACCAAGAGTAAGGATTCTGTGGTCTCAAGGCCACATGTGGCCCTCTAGGTCATCAAGTGTGGCCCTTTGACTGAATCCAAACTTCACAGAACAAATACCCTTAATAAAAGGATTTGTTCTGTAGAACTTAAACAGTAAAAAAAAAAAAAAGCGACATCCAAGGTTCTAGAAGGCCACATGTGACTTCAAGGCCACAGTTTCCCCACCACTGTGGAACTTATATGTATGCCCAGCACCTCTAATTCACATTTAACTTGAATGCTGGATTTGGAGAGAGATTTAGGTTCAAATCCTTAACTGGAGCAAGTCACATAACTTCTCTGTGACTCAATTTCCTTGTACATGAAATAAAGAATTTGTGCTGGATACCTTCTAAATTCCTTCAGCCTCTCTTCTCCTTCCCCTGCTTTCATTGATGCCACTATCTTCTCAGTCACAAAGGCTTGGATCCTCAATATTCATTAATATTTCTTCATCTTTTTCACAGGCCCCCAACTAATTAATATGCAAGTCCTATGAATGTAACCACTATATCCATTGCATGTGCCTTCTTCTCAACAGCACCCTCATTGACACTCTGTTATCTCCTCATAAGTAGTATAATAGTCTGAAAATGTCTCTGTCTGCCATCAGGCCATACTCTCTATTATCTGTTCTTCAGACATCTAACAAAATCATCTTCCTGATGCACATCTGTCCATGAAATCACTTCATTGCTCAAAAGCTTTCAGGAGCTCTCTGTGGATTATGAAATATATGCTCCTTAGCTAGCTCTAGCCTATTTTTTCAGCCTTATTTTATATTACTGTGTTTCTTTGTAGTGTATGTTCCAGTTAAATTTGATTCCTCACTATTCCCTGGCATCAACTGGACAACTCTCATGTCTGTAAATTTATCAGGATATCCCCCAATGACCTGAATGTATTCCCTCCTCACTTCTCCTCAATAACATCCTTTTCTTCCTTCAAGGCTCAAATTCAGTACTTTCTCCATGAAACCTACTCGCAGCTGAGATATATTCTCCCTGCATATTTTTCCCCTGTGCTACTCTCTTAAGAGATTTTTTTACTCTAATCTTTCTTTGTATTTCATTACACTTATGTATATATGTGTGTTATAAAATTTCTTATAACAGAAAAATTTACCAAAAATAATATAGCTTAGTTTCTTATAAAATATATCTACCTGTAATGAATCCATTTTAGATGGAGGCTGAAGGTGTTAAGAATATCAACCATTTTAATAAATAATTTAAGTTCTTCATCCACTTCATATTTACTATGTGAATGGTTACATTGAAATCATATCTCACTTAACAGACCATGGAATATGTTAGGACTTAATCTGATCAGCCCAACATCATACACAAATAGGTATATCTGTATGTAACTTGCTACTTCCCAAGGACATTCTACATACCTGGAGTCTTTTGTCTTTCATCTTTGTATCCCTGACATCTAACACAGTATGTTACAGACAATGGGTGTGAATAAATGTTTTTGATTAGTTAAATTATATTAAATGGTCTGGTATGGTATTTAATTGTCCCATAGGAAGCATTAGGGCAGCTAGGTGGCATAATGGATAGAGTACTGGATTGGAGTCAGGAAGACTCACCTTCCTGAGTTCAGATCTGACCTCAGACACTTACTAACTGTGTGACTCTAGAAAAGTAACTTTATCCTGTTTATCTCAGTGCCTCATCTGTAAAATGAGTTGGAGAAGGAAGTGGCAAATCACTCCAGCATCTTTGTCAAAAAAACGCCAAATGAGGTCACAAAGAGTCAAACATGACTGAAACAATTGAACAACAACAATAATATGGAATGGTCTTGAAGTTTGAATAAGCTAATGAATACAAAGTATGACATTAACCTTAAAAGAGGAAAAGGAGCTGCTTTTTATTGAGCTCTTGAAAATCATTAAACATTCAACAAATTGAATATTATTATTTAAGTTCACTAAAAATCATGGGTAAAAAATATCACTGAAGAAGGCACATATGGCTATTTAATTTAGTTGCTAAAATAAACAAATAAGCAAACAAAAATACCCAAAAAGGTCTGACTTCAGTCATATGGTAACTTAATACAATTATTTTTATAGTCAAAAGTGTTTGCCCTTGGAGAGACCCTAGGATACTCACAGCTCTAAAAGTTCAGAATGCAACTTTGAAAGTCTAATAATTATAATGGTAGTAGTGATAATAAATGATATTCTTAGAGTGCCTAAAATTTTGTAAAGCATGTTAAATTATCATATTTATCCTCACAATGTTGTCAGATAGATACTGCAGGCATTATTATCTTCATTTTTGAGATGAGGAAACTGAGGTTGAGAGAGATGAAAGTACTGTCAGAGGTAGGATCCTAACCCTGTTTTATTATTATTTTGTTGTTGTTATTGTTGTTTTAAATAAAACACATTTTAAATTATTTCAAATGAGTACAAGCATCTTCAAGCTGGAAGAAAGCCTATAGATTTTCTCCAGTTGCCCAATCTGAAAATCACAACCTACCCTCAGCCAAATCACAGCTGATTCCATTGGCAGTCCATGCTGGCCCCTGCCATCTCTGGCAGATAATGAAGGGTCAGGAGGCCACTTTTGAAATTTGGTTTCCAGCTCCAAGAATGCAGATTGACTGCCCAGGATGCCAGCTTTTCAGATGCACTTTCCAGAGCTTGTTGTTTGCTGTCTGCTCTGATTTTTTTTTTGCCAAGAAAGCACTTGTGCTGTCTCTACTGTCATGAGATTCTGTGTGAGCATGGATGTTGCAACTCCCTTTAAGGAAGTACCACGTCTGGAGAATCTCTGGAGCATAGCTCTGCTGGCCTAAAAATAGAAAACCTTCTGGTTTGTGTCAGGAACTATCATTATGCCATTAGCAGATTTTATGAAACCCATAGAAAAATCCATGGGGGTAGCATATGTGACATTTGATCTCTGACCACAAAAGGAGGTGGGGGGAGTCTATTCTGTCTTTGATCTGCATTGAGCAATAAGTCTCCCGTTGCTGTCATATGCTGACAGTGAGATGTAATAGGGAAAGGGTTAACAATTCCCTAGAGAGTGATAGAACTCTGCAGTTAGTGTTCACCTGATCTTGACCTAGGAGAAGAAAACCCAAAAGTTGAGACTTAACAAATAGTCATATGATCACAGATTTACAACTAGAAGTCATAAAACTTATCCCCTCTTTTTATAATTCTTCATTTTTTCACCCTCACAGTAACCCTCCCATTGAATTTAAAAAAGAAAACCTTCATAGCAAGTATTCATAATCCATGTTAACAAATCCCCATTTTGGTCACATCCAAAATTGTGAGTCCTATTCTGAAGTTTTAGCTTAGTACCTCTCTGGAAAGAAATGGATAATGTGTCTTCTTTGATCCTCTGGAATTATGGTTTGTAATTTCGTTGAAGGGAGCCGTAAAGTCTTTCCAGGCCCCTCATTTTATAGAAAATGAATATGAGCCCAAGAGAAATTAAGTCACTTGCCCTGGATCCAAAGTGAGTAAGTGTCTGGGGTGTCATTTTTAACCAGGTCTCCCTGACTTCTGGTCCAGTGCTCTTTCTACTAAGCCATGCGAAAGTAAGTAAGTCCTGAGAAATAAACCAGACTTGAGGGATGAGCTGAGTTCCCAGAAATATGGATGAGAAAAGTCAGAGAATAGGGACCAATAAAAATCATGATCTGGGAATACTGCTAATGTATGCAGCAAGCCCTTTTTTGGTTTAGAAAAATAAGATAAATGGAGCTTGTTATTACATGAGGATGAGTCGAAAGATCAGGGCATATGTAGCCTGGAGAAGAGAAGACTCAGGCGAGAATTGATAGCAGTTCTCAAAAGTTTTAAAGGAACACAGGCAAAAAGTGGATTAAACCAGTTCTTCTTGGCCTCAGAGGGCACAATTAGGAGAAAAGAGTAGAAGTTGCCAAGAGGTAAATTTAGGTTTTGTGTTAAGGAGGGAAAAAAAGAAAGGAAAAAAAATTTGCTAATTGTTAGACATATTCAAAAAGACTGCCTTGAGAGATAGCAAGTTCCTTGTCAATAGAGATCCTCAAGAAAAGGTCCAATGACCACTCATCACAGAGGAGACTTTTATTCAGGTACAGGTTGGATTTCTAAGGTGCCTTCCAACTCAGAAATTTCATGATTGTATAAAGTCAAACTGCTAGGCAGTGGTGCTTTGCCTTTCTGAAGCTTCCCTTTCAAGATGATTGGCAGTACCATGGATAGATCCCCAACTGTCTCTTAGGAGACCTTCTTGTTGGAATTCATGAATCATGTGGCAAAAGTACATTGAAATGTATCAATGAAGTCTACAAAAGATCTCTAGCACAACATTGCGACTGGACAGTTCAATCCGTTCTGATATTGGGCATTTGCTGACAGGATTTCATTTTTAAAATCTGCCTTAGGCAGACAAGCACTGAAGCCCTGGAATATCAGTAACTCCAGACCAACATTCCTGCTTCCAGCTCAGCCCTCAAACCCATTATCCAGGGAAGCAACTCTTGTGGAGAAGGGGTCAGTCATTCTCACCAACTGTCACACACAGAGAAGTAAATGGAATAAGCATTTATAAATATTCCATGTGCCAGTCACTGTGCTAAATACTTTATAAATATTATCTCATTTGATTCTCACAGTAACCTAGAAGGTCCATACTTTCATTATTCTCATTTTATAGACAAGCGACTCCCAAGGTCACACAGCTAGGAAGTGATTCAGACAGTATTCGAACTGGGTTTCTCTTGTCTCCAGTCTTACTGCTCTATCCACCAGGCCGCCTAGCTGCTTCTGTCACATACAGGGAAGCCAAGTCAGCCTAGCTGAAACAGGAAATGATTTTGAGGGAGAAACAGGAGGCAGCATTTTCCCAATGAGTCAAAACACCACCACCACCTTGACCACTATCTCTCCTTACATTCTGATGATGACAACCTAGGACTCAGTACCCAAGAGCCTTGGAAATACCATTGCTTACATCCCAGTGCCCTCAGATATTGTCCTGGGAAGCAAGTCTTGTGGCTATGCAGTCTGGCAATGCTCCTGCAGGTGTTACAGTCACAGCTACTGAAGACTGAAAAAAGAAAGTTCTTGGCCCCCAAATCCTAGACACTGTCAAATGGTTCTACCTCAGGAACTGGCATAATTCCAGTGGAAACATCAAGGTAGAGGCAATCTTTCTGCTTGGTCACTGTACCCTAAGGATCATGGTACATTTATACCTGATTTATAGCTGAAGTTGTCCATATGTGCTGTTCCCACCATTAGAATGTAAACTCCTGGAGAACAAGGACAGTCTTACTTTTCTATTTATATCTTCAGTACTTATCAGAGTGCCATGATATAGTAAGAACATTGTAAATGCTTTATTCATTTGTTCATTCATTCATTTATCTTTTCTTAAAGTAATGAAGGGAAAAAGAAATGTGCTAGATGTTAGGAGATATGCATTCAGCTCCTTGAACTTCCACTTCCTAGCTGTGTGATTTTGGACAAGTCCCTCCCTGCTCTGGTAATTTGCTCCTCTCTAAAATGTGGGAATTGAGTTAGAATATTTCCAAGGTCTCTCCTAGCTCTGGCCTTCTAGAATTATCCAACTTTTGTGTTTACTCTCTGTTCTGTTAGCAAGAAATAGAATGGACCGAATTAACTTAAGGAACAAAGGAAAATGGTAGAGAAGACAGTCAGAGGGGAAACAGATCCAAATATAGGCAGTCTCATTATACTAACACTCATACAAAATGATTTTCATTTCCAATATTCAAAGTTTCATCTGAAGTAAAAGAGTGGTTTTCCACAATCTTTCTGATTTTGGGGTTTGTACTACTGGTTTATTTGTATTATTTCACACTGAAAATAAGGGCCGTATTCATAGAACAAGAGTGAAAGAGAACTGCTGGGGTCAACTAAATAGGTTAGAGTCCCTGTAAATTTAAGGGAATTTGAAGACCTTGTCTGCTCCTTAATAGATCCGTGTGACCTGATTTGAGCTTTGGCCCAGCCCCCATCTGAGTCACATAGAGCTCAATGTGTGGGAAGAGTTTACCCAAAAGAGAAGAAACAGAGAACAAAAAGCCAGGCAGAGCTGGAAGGGAGAGTGAGGTAGAGCTGAGAGAGAGAGGAAGAAAAGATAGAATGGGTGAGAAAGGGGCATTTTGTCTAAGGGAGCTTGAGTATAGATGGATGGGAAGACTTGGGGATGGCAGTGCTTCCTGCTTTGTTAATGTGTGCCAACTTCTTTATTACAATGGTGGATTTGGCTTTATGGTATACGTACGAATAAATATCTTGGTTTTGTCTTTGAAGAAGAGAGTCCGTTATTTATTGCTATTCAAACCTGAAAATACACCTGTGGGTATTGTACTGGTGGTATATTCCACCAAGTGAGCCCATTTGCAAAATAAAAATATGTCTCTCCTGCCTTTCCAGAAGTTCTCTTGTCATCCATCTGTCATCGAAAGTGAATGGAAAAAAAATTAAGGAAGACCTCCCTAGGGATAGATCAAAGCAAGAAAGAACCTGGTTGAGGGTTTTAGCTGGTGTAAAAAGATAAGAAATCCTGGATCCTTCTGAATAAGGGCAAAGCAACTGGTTATTTGTGGAGACCCACTTAAATTAACCCATAACATTCACTCCTTCCATCTGGTTATAGGTTCAGTTGTAATATAACAACAAATCTGCTGATTGTCAAATGGAGAAATATTCATTCAAATTACTTTTCCAGGTAGAGAAAAAGTGTGAAAAATTTGGTTTGGTGGATGGCAGTTACACTGAACAAAGAATTTAGGTCATTTATCTCCATAATTGCTATTTATCCATTTATACATGTTAATGAATACAAATGATTTTCATTTCCTCCAGGGGGGAAATGTATTGATGGTGCCTTGGACTTTGTTGTAAATGTTTTCAAAGCATTGTATTTAACTATATGGCAGCCTCAAGCAGCAGCTCATCACTATTGTCGTATAATGTTGGAACTGGAAAGAAATAGTTACTTATGAATGCTTAAGAGGGAAGGTCTCTGCCTTGGCCAAACCAAATCAATAAATCAACAACACTTTATTAAGGGCCCTCTATATATTAAGTACTGTGTTAGACATTTAGGACATAAGTTTAAAGACCAAATCAATCTCAACTCTGAAGGAGCTTAACGTTTTAAAAGGGGAGACAAGAAGTAAATACATGAATATATTTCCATGTACACACATGTATATATTTATACATACATATCCATATAATATCCATCTAACACAGACTCATAAAATTGTAGATTTCTTGGGGCCTGAGAGGCTAACTAGCTTAACTTTAATGAAAACAGGAAAACCATTTGCAGTATCACTGAAAAAATGGTCATTTGGGAATTGCTAGAAGACTTCTCCTTGAAGGGTAAACCAATACTCCCAACGCAGCCTTTTGGGACAGCTTTTACTGTTAAGGAAATTTCCATTCCTTGATCTTAACTTTCCACATTTGTCTCTCTTGCAGATTTCAGCCATTGTTCTTCATTGAAATTAGGAACAACACTTGCTGCTCCCAGAGCAAGCAACACAAAATGTTCTCATGCCAAGAGGCATGAAAAAATCACTTTCAATTCAAGAAAAGAATGAGACATCAGAACACCATGAGGCCACTTTGGGAGAGGGCACCACCCAGAGGGAAGTCTGAGAGTAAGGCCAGGCACGGAGAAGATCTTGTAGGGTTTGGCCACTGGGAGGAGTAAATCACCATTTAATTTGTATTTCTTATTTTCATTAATTATTCTTGCTAACTAAATGCTAAGATTAGTTGTAATTGTTTTCAAGCTATTGAAGGACTGAAAGGGTGAAGATTACTCCTTCTAAATTTTGGTACCCTGGGAAAAAAATGACTTGATTTCCCTACCTTTCAATCATTGGAACACAAATTGATATCTGGAACAAAACTTGGAGATCAAGTCCAATCCTTACATCTTACAGATGAGCAAATCAACTCTCAGTTGGCAATCATTTATTAACTGCTAACTATGTTCCAAGCAAAACTATGGTTCTGCCCTTGAAGGGCTCCCATCCTAATGAGGGAGACATAATGCAAACAACTATGTACATACAAGATATGTACAGGACAAAGATGATGATTTTGAGAGTCAGAGATGCTAGGTGATGTGTTTAAGTTTGAAAAAAAAAAAGAATAGTCTCTGAGTAATTCCTGTTTCCAAGCATCATTTCCCCCACTGTCTCATACTGCCTTTCTTCTCAGAATTTAGCAAAGATTACAAGACCAAGGTCAGTGAGAGTAGAAGAATGAAATAAATATGCCACTCGATGGGAACAGAGACCTGAATTGGCCCTCTTGATGAAGGGCCACAATGTGTGCCTCTTTGCTTATGTTTGCTCATTATTTGCCACGTCACTGTGTTTTTTTTTTCAGCAGAGGAAACCTCAAGTCCATAGGGACAAGGTTTTTCTTTTTTAGCTACTACTGCTCTTAATATAATGTTTAAGTAATTGCCTCTGTGTTGAGAAAATTGTACCCTACAACTAACTAGAATAAAGGTAAATTCATTGGTGAAAGCCCATGGCCTGTGGTTTGGGGAATATGGACTCATGAGATATCATCCCCATGGGTCATTAAGCCCTGGTCAATCCAACCTGTGAGTTCAAATTGGGAAGGGTTAGCCCATAGGGGACAGAGTTCTGTGCCCCAGTTATGACTCTGCTCCTAGTTCTACCTGTGGGTATGAGAATCAGAAAGGACTAGATCACATTGAGAAACTATGCAATACTTTCACACATCCCAAGCTGTTCTCTCTGCTGTCAAAATCTATTATTTTAACACCAATATTTTTGCAGTGATACTATATGGCTATGAATTATGAAGCACCCTGGTATCTGAAAACTAAAGAGAATTGGAAAGATGCATATAGATATAACCAGGCTGTGCCATAATTTATATATAGGAAGTGGCATAAAGATACCACCCATGACATGTGTGACTAGCAAAGAAGGACCAATCCTGGACCCACCAAGTAGCAAGAGAGAGTAATAACAGATGGGTGGTCCAAGGGTTTCACTGATATCCACAGAACTTAAAAAGTTTCAGAGGAAATTCTTCAACATGTTAGATCCTTTATGCAGGATTCAGATAGGATGCAAACAAGATTAGATGATATGAAAAGCCATGGGTGTATTGTAATCTGTACTCACAGAATATAAATTAGGGACAGGCGGGGCTGATCTTTACACATAATAGGCACTCAATAAAAATTTTAATTAAACCAAATAACATCTCTGATTGTTTAAATAAACTATCTCTCACAACAGCTAGCCTCATGCCTTGCTCTAAAGAAATCTACAAAAATATTTGGCTTTTTTTTTCTTCTCATTATTTTTAGTGGCCAAAATTACATTCCTCTCTCTTTTTATGAGACACTATGTAGGAATTATTCAAGAATGTATGTATAAAAGTTCAAAGATTCCAACTTGCCCTTTGACCATTTGGGCTTTTTTCTGTTTCTTTCCTATCAATCAACTGATCAATCAACAAGCATTTATTAATGACATTTTGCATCAAACACTATGTTAAGCACTGGAAGGAGAGGAGGAACAAACAAGAAGAAGAAAGCAGACCCTGTCCTCAAGGAACTTACTTTTTATCAGGAGATATAACAGGTCCATATATAAACATATAAGATATATGCACAATAGATGCAAGATAATTTTGAGAGAGACAGAGAGAGAGAGAGA
>NW_027185804.1:19297803-19337141 GCF_028583685.1 Petaurus breviceps papuanus
GAGAGAGAGAGAGAGAGAGAGAGAGAGAGAGAGAGAGAGAGGGAGAGAGAGAGACAGACAGACAGAGAGAATACTGGTAAGTGGGGAATGCAGGAATGAACTAATGTAAGAGGTAATATTTGAGCTGTGTTTTGGATGCAACTAGTGATTATAAGAGTCAAATGTCAAAAGGAGACAAAATTCAGACATATGGGGATGGACTGTGCATAGTCATAGAGACAGGCATTGGAATATCACCTATAAGGAAGAGCAAAGAGGTCTATTTGGTTTGTCTGTAGAATGCACAAAGGGAATGAAATATAATAAGATTGGAAATGCAGGCAGGAGCCAATTGTGAATGACTTTAAATGGCATACAGGGATACTTAAACTCTACCCTAGAAGAATGGAAACCTGCTGGTGTTTATTGACATATTTCCACACTTACCATTGAGAAATATAAAAAAAAAATTTGATAAACATAGCTTCTGGGTAATTGATAATTGTATTTATCATGCTAAGATAGAATTAATGAAAAGGGTCAGTGACACTCTTGAATGCCAAAGACCCCCAAGAAACCCACGCAACACTAACATGCCCTTGAAAGTGTGGGTATTCCTGAGGGCAGCAAATGACTCAGACTGGTTGGGTAACAAGTAATGAGAGAGAAGGAATATTATATTAAGAGGTGGGCCTTTTCTTATGAGGGGCTGGGGAATATGAATTTGATCATGTCATTTACTTCCAGATCACCCCCAACCTTGGGAAGTCTAGACAAAGGATCTACTTCCCTGCCCAAACCTATCTGAGTGGGACACAACAGACTGGAATTCACTTTAAGTTCTTTGTAAGGTTTTCTAGTTGAGTGAGGTAATAACTCACTTAGGTAAAATAGACTAAGTGGGCTAAATTTTGAGGAAAGGTCAGGAATATCCTCAATAATTTGTTATTTAATCATTTTCCTCACTATGCCTAATCCATAGGTATTCACTGTGAGAAGTTGAAAAACACCGTTCTCACACTACTTAATCTTAAAAGCCAATTGCTAATAGGGGTAAATCATAAGGCACATTGCAATCCATGTACAGGGATAGGCTGCAACAGATCCAGCTTCCCAGCAGGCATTTTCTGCTCTTCTGCTGAGTGAGCCCTGTCTTCGGCTCATCACTCCTAAAGATTCATAAAACAGCCAACTTCATTCCTCCAGGGCTTTGGCATAAAAAATGAATCAACAGAGGTAGCATCCAGCAAAAAGCTGAGCCTGCATCCTCAAAGTAGGATAGTCAGGACAGGTTAAGGACAGCATCACTGATGCTTTCATCGAAAATTAAAGTAAGGGGTTGGGAAAATTACTCTGAACCTCATTGTTTTGTTAGTGTCATGTCTAAGTTTTAAGTGCCATTCAGCACTTGGAACAGGGGCGCTCTTTGTTAGTCTCAGGAAGCAGCAAGGGTGATAATGCCTAAAAACAACTTGGAGAGGTTCTTAGAAGCTGGGGTTGGATAGACTGAAATTATGTCAATATGATGCCATGTACTAAGGACCCCTAAAATTGTATTCTTACTTGCTCTTTCATAAAGCAAGGCACCAGGTTTAAGTTGGAAAGAGAAAGGAGACATGAGGTTGAGACTCACCTTTGACCTTTACCAGTTAAGGCCCTAGGTAAGTCTCTTACCTTCACAGTACCTCAGTTTACTCACCTGTAAATAGGGCATAACAATACATGAACTGACAAATGAGGGGAAAAAAAGATGTGCTTGAACAATAAAGGATCTCACTCTCCCTATATCTCCCTGCTTGCCTCTCTCCTCATCCCATTCTGTAATGCTTCTCTCTTTCACCCTGTTCTTCTCTATCTTCACCCCTCCCCTTCCCTTTTCATCTCTGTCTATCTGATTCTATATCTGTTTCTCTCACTCTTCACATCTCTCTTTTCTATCTCTCTGCACTTCTCCCTCTTCTATCATTTTTATTTTTCAGCAGAGAGGCTTTTTTTCAGGGGCTTATGACATTACTGATGTTGAGAACTACTAGTGAGGAAACTCTGTCCCTGTGTGTCTCTGTCATCTCTGTCTATCTCTCTCCCTCCCTGTTTCCCTCTCTCAGTCTCTATGTTGCTGTCTCTTTCTGTCCCTGTGTGTCTCTATCTCTCTCCCTCTCCCTCTGTCTCCCTCTCTCTGTCTCTTTCTGTCTCTATCTGTCTATCTTTCTCTCCCTCTCTTTGTCTCTCTCTGTTCCTACCTCTTTCTGTCTCTGTCTGTCTGTCTCTCTACCCCTCTCTTTCTCACTCTCCCTCTCTGTATTTTTCTTTCTCTGTCTCTGTGTCTGTCTCTCTTTGTCTGTCTCTCCGTCTCTTTCTTTCTCTTTCTCTGTCTCTGTGCGGGTCTCCTTTCTTTCTCTCTCCACATATACATGACCTAAGTGTACATATATATCTAGACATATGTATCTAGATAGAGAGAGATGATAGTTACATTGGAAAATGAAAGGCTGAATGACATGCCCAGGTTCATGCAGATAATATGTTTCAGAGGACAGGTTTAAATTTGGACCTTCCTGATTCAAGGCTAGCTCTCTGGACCTGAGATGTCAGCAGTGTAGGGATCTTCCAGTATGAAAATTCCCTTTCCCAGTGCAGAAAACCAATAAAATGGTTGCCTTATTTCCAGTTAAAAATAATTTCCTAGTGTTCACAATGCCATCTCAAGATGGATTGCAGCACTTTATATGTTTTAAGGTAGATGTCAGAGAATGCCATGCTTCGCTGATATTTTGTCCAACATAGATTTTAATACTATAAACAAGTCAATCAAGCTTGTGGCTGCAGAATCATTTGAGAACTTCAAATATTATTGCACAGAAAAGGAATGCAGAGTTTTAAAGAAAAACACCAATTCTGTGCTTTTTCTAGTACCCATCAGATAATGTACGTGAAAACACTTTGCAAACTGCAGTGACAGATAAATGTAAAGGGGCCAGTGATTCTAGCAATTTATAAAGTTAAGGGGGGGGGACCTGCAGCCTTGAGGTCATATGAGGCCCTCTAGGTCCTCAGGTGTGGCCCTTTGAATGAATCCAAACTTCTCAAAATAAATCTAGCTCCTTAGTTGTGACCCTTTGACTTGATCCAAACTTCACGTGAAGGCCACACCTAAGGACCTAGAGGACCACACGTGGCCTTAAGGCCACAGGTTTCCCACCCCTGGCTTAGAAAGCTGCCTGGTAGGCAGCGAGAGGTAAAGTAATTTACCCACGGCCACATGGTCGATATGCATCTGATACTGGATTTGAACCTTAGTTATGCTTATTCCAAGGCTCTAGACATTTCCCCATGCTGCTATTTTCCATAGTTCTCTAAAAAGGTACACTACTCTCATTTCCCACTATCAATGTCATAAGAGTTCTACTAGCTCATCTCATAAATTTTGTAACAACCCCATGCTTCTCTCAGAATAACAAGGTGGTGATATGAATAGAATGTTGGGCCTGGAGCTAGTTAGACTCATCTCCCTAAGTTCAAATCTGGCCTCAGATACTTACTAGTTATGTGACCCTGGAGAAGTCACTTAACCCTGTTTGCCTCAGTGTCCCTATATATAAATTGAGCTGGAGAAGGAAATGGCAAATGACTACAAGTATCTTTACCAAGTAAATCCCAAATGAGGTCATGAAGAGTTGGATACAACCGAAAAAACCACTGAACAGCAATGCTCCCTTCATTCTTTGGTAGTAGTGGCAGCTAGATCTTGTGGAGAGACATAACACAGAAACATGTAAGAGGATAGAAGGAAACTAGTAAATTTAGAAAGGGAAAGGAAATCTTGCCTGATATAGAATGGATAATCACATTTGGATTAGTTGACATTTGTGCATGCTGTGAAAACAAGACCATTTATGAATAATAAAATGTAAAACTATGAATTTTATAGCTTTTATCATATAATTTTAAATAGAAATCTGAATTGCACATTTTTTTCCTCTTTTTCTTCATACCCAGGAAAATAAGCTAATCACATGCAGATGTAAAGCATCAGTGAGTATATGTAAAATGGAGCTCTTTTTGGGAGGGAAGCTAGCAATGTAGCAATTTGAGGAACATGTTGATGTCTCTGGGGGCCACACAATCTGTTTAGTCTTGTCATTTCCTGGGTAGAAGTGTGATTGGTTCCAATGTCACTGTAGTGTGTCCTTGAAGGACATTCCCCATCACCTCATACTCATCAATCGCCTACCTTTGACTTCCCATCTTGGTGTCAGCTGCTGTCATCATATGGATGATTAATCACAATGGCTACCTTATGGTTGGGCTGGGAGACATATGGCTTTGAGAACAGCGTTCATCCTCACAGGCTCCTTTGGCTTCTGTCAATAACATCATGATTTTCCTAATCTACTCAAGCTTAAAGCCATAGGTCATTCATGTTTATTTCTTTCCTTTCCTTCAGGAAGCAAATGCTCTCAGTTCTCAGTTTTGCCTCCCGTACCTTCCTAGTTCATTCCCATTGCCTCTACCCTGGTCCAGAACCTCTACCTCTTACTTACTAGGATGGAACAGAGATAAAGGGAGAGAAACAAAAAGATTTTTAAAAGAGGGAGGAACAAAGAAGGGAAGGAAAAAAGAAGGAAAGAAATGCAGGAAGGAAGAAAAAGGAAAGAAGAAAGGAGGAAGGGAGAAGGAAAAAGTGAAGGAAAGAATGAAGGAAAAGAGAGAAAGGAAGGACAGAAGAATAAAGAAAAAGAAAGGAAGGAAAAGAGAGGAAAGAGGAAATGAAAAAAGGTAGAAAAAAGGAAGAAAGAGAGAAAAAGAAAGATGGAAGCAAAAAAGGAAAGAAAGATAAAAAAAAAGTCCTCCCCCTCTCATAATTTATTCTGTATGGATTTTGAAGTATTCAGTTAGTCATTCAGTCAGTCAATACCAATTCTGGGAGCACCTACTGCGTACAAAACATTGTATTGTGAGATGATCAGTAGTTTCTCAAGACCTCAGGACACATTTTCCCAGTCTCACAGTGTTCAATCTCTCCCAGTCTCTCATGCACAGTTGAGATTGGACACGGTACTGTGGCCTTCTCTATGAATGAACTTCTTTTCTTCTCCTTCAAGCTCATTTCCAACCATCAGCAAGCTGCTGACACCATGGTAATATTCTTGTTTGATTTAGAGCATCTTATCTTGGGCCTTAGCCCAGAGCTGTTTATATCAGCCTTCCCAATAGTTAAATGCTTCAGATTAGGGAGCAGCAGCCTCAGGCAAGGAAAGTGTCCAGGCAGGGTCATAGGGGAGGGGGACAAGAGATCATGCATGATACCATGTGCAAGGCATTGTGGTGAGCACTTCACAAATAATAACATTTTAGATCCTCATAAGAATCCTGGGGAGTGGGCTCTATTAATATCCCCATTTTACAGCTCAGAAAACTGAAGCAAATTGATTAAGTGACTTGTTTGGAATCACACAGCGAATAAATAATGGAGGCTGAATTTGAACTCATATCTTCCTGACTTTAGACTTTGCATCCTTTCCCCTGCATTACCAGCTGCCTCCAGATGGAGATAACACTCTGCAAAGAGCTTTATGCTTACTATAGCTCAATAATCACTCATACTGGTGCCATCTCATTTGATTCTCACAATTACCCTGGGAGGTAGATGCTATTATTGTCCCCATTTTACAGATGACAAAACTAAGACTGAGAGATGTTAAATGATTTGTCACATAGGATTCCAACCCAGATCTTGTTGACTTCAAATCAAGCACTGTATCCACTACTCCCCACTGTCTTATCTAATAGCAGCAGCTGGTTGATGCAAGGGATAGAACAAAGAAATCTGAGACAGTAAAACCTGAGTTCGAATCCTGTCTCAGACATTTACTAGCTGTGTGAAGTCAAGTCTCTTAATCTCTCCCAGCATCAATTTTCTCATTGACAAAATGGGAATGATAGTAGCACCTCTGTCCCAGAGTCATTATGAAGATAAGATAAGTGAACAGATATGAAGTGCTTTACCAATCTTAAAGCATTCTATGATGGTTAGCTATTATAAATAGCCCAATATTCATAGACAAGGCAGGGATCATCACCATTTTGTAGATGTGGAAGCAGATTCAGAAAGACAGAGAGATTAGCCCAAGGCCAGCCGTCTAAAAAGAAATGGCTGATCCCAAATTCATAGAAAGCTCTTCTGATTCTAAGTACATTATTTCTATTATACTACAGGTATCTTCTTCCATCTTCTGTCTTCAATGTCCATCCAAATACTCATTAGATTCAATTAGTTCTTCCTGGATAATGCTCTCATCATGTGGTAATCCCCATATCCCTAACCATGCTTCAGGTAGGGCCAGAAGAGTGAAAAAAGCATTGGATTCCATTAGGACAACTGGTTTCAAAACCTAGTTCTTTTATTTGCTTAATACCTTGGGTACCATTGGGTATCTCAGTTTGCATATCTGTAAAATAAAGCAGCTGCACTAGATCACCTGTAAGAATTCTTCCAGTTAGAATTCCTATGACCACTCTGGATCTACCCTTTCAACCCTCTCTGGCCCAGGATCTTTCGGAGCCTGTGGTATCCATCAGAGCCCTTCTTGCTTAGCTCAAATCTCAATCTAGGCCAACACTCTTCCTTTCCTCTCTTTCCTCCAACATGCCACTCAAATTTAGTTCTTGTCTAGTTGGAAGATCAATGGCATTGGAGATAAAAAGCTTGGTTTCAAGTTCCACTTCTGACACATTGCCAGATGAGATGGAAGCTACATGGCAGAGTGGACAGAATGGTGGTCCGGGAGTCCGGAAGACTCCTCTTTGTGAGTTCAAATATGGTCTCAGAGACTTCCTAGCTGTATGGCCCTGAGAAAGTCACTTACACCATTTTGCCTCAGCTTCCTCAGCTATGAAATGAGCTGGAGAAGGAAATGACAAACCACTCCAGTATATCTGCTAAGAAATACCAAATGGAGTCCTCAATTTTTGAACACAACTAAAACCCCACACAATTCCTCCATTTTCTCGCCTATAGAGTAAGCAGGTTAGACTACATGGCCTCTGAGATCCCTGCCATCCCATCTCTAAATGGATTATCCTGTGAGGCTTCCCATTCTATTCTCATTGCCACCACTTGAATTCAAACCTTTGTGTCTTCACTATTGAACAACTGTGATAGCTTCTTATGCTCTTCCTGCTTCTATTCCGTCCTCTCTTTAACATACCCTGGCAGGAGCATCAGACTAGGACCATTACATCTTCTGATGAGCAAAACCCATCCCTGGTCCACTGCTGCCTACATAATGAAGCCAAAACTTGGCCTCTCACTCAAGTGTTTCCTACCTCCAGTTCCGGTATTGACCCTAGTTCTTCAGACTTATTGCCCTTTAAATCCTTTGTTCTTGTCAGACTGTTCCTTGTCATATAACCCGAACAAATGTTACATGTTCCCACCTTCTATCCCTTTGCCTGATTTTCTTCCTGAAATAATGCTGGGATTGAAATGAAAGACTCACAGAATTTGAGACTGAGAAGGAACTTCAGCAGTTATCTAGTCTAATTCATACAAGAAAAGAAGAATAAATATTTTTGAATTACAATAGTAGGTTTGAGTCTCCTCTTGGACACCTCTCTTTGAGCCTCTGGTCAAATTCATTAATCTCTGGGACCTTCAGGTTCCTACTCTGTAGAATGAAACTCACAATGTATAAAATATGCTTATCTCACGGAGTCGTCATAAAGATTAAATTCAATAATGGATGTATAGTGTTTTGCAAACTTTAATGCACATATGCATGTCAGTGATTACTGTTCAATATCCAAGATTCATCTTGATTTCCACATACTCTTAAGTTACCCAAGTCTACTACACCTATGATGATGTTCCCCCTCTGGGGCATTTACTCTCTGTCCTACTCATTAACTACTTTCCACAGAGTAATTAGGATTAGCATAATGAAACTTAGAGCTAATAAGATTTTGGGGACCTTGGAATGAATCTGATGCTTCCATCTTTTAGATAAGGAAACAAAGTCCCTGAGAAGTCAGGTGACTTACCCAAGGTCACACAAACAAGTGAAGTGAAGACAATAACCAAAGTCCCTTAATTCCAGAACCAAATTGCTTTCCATCACACCATTCTGACTGCCATACATACACATTCTTTGTCCAACTAACTTAAGTACTTCTGAAGGGCAAGAACCATGCCACACATTTCAAGCAATTTCCCATGTCACGTAATACATAATAGGTACTCAAGGTTGTTGATTAGGTGCTTTCAGTCCTTTTTGACTCTAGATGACTGACCCCTTTTATTTTTCAGGGGTGGGGGTGGGGTTCTTGGCAAAAATACTGGAGTGATTTTCTATTTCTTTCTTAAGGTCATTTTACAGATGAGGAAACTAAGGGAAACAGGATTAAGTCACTTCTCTAGACAGGGTCACACACCCAGCAAGTATCTGAGGCTGGGTTTGAACTAGGTTTTCCTGATTCTAGACTTGGCACTCTATCCACCATGCTCTCTAGCTGCCACAAGGTACTCAGGTACACAAGGTACATCTATTTATTGATAATGATGAAAGAAGACTCATAGCTACTAGACTAAGAAATCTGGTGATAAGCAGGACAGAAATGGGTCACATAGGAACAGGGGATTTAATTTGGGGATGAGAATAGAAGATGACAATTTCACTTCTGTACACATTGAGTTTAAAGTGAAAGTTGGACACAGAGGCCATATAAGTAAATCTTACCATATGCAAATCTTTACTATGGGTAAGAACAAACAAATTTAAAAAGTCACTGAAAATCTCAATCTTCATTTTCTACCCTGCTGCAAGTCTTTAGACTTTACCATCTTGCCCTGGTACCTTCCATTCACCACAATCCCCAACATTTCTGCTTTCTTTTGTGTTTTATCTTCTTATAATATAAATTCCTTGAGGGGAGAAGCTGTCTTTTTCTTTGTATATGTATCACCAGTGATTAGCACAATGGCTGCTACATAGTAGGCACTTAATAAATGTTTATTAACTGACCGAATAAAAAGTCTAACTCAAAGTGTATGAAAAATCACTCATAGTTCCAGCAGAAAGAGGATTAAACATGCCCCCCTCCATTGTGGAGAGAGACAACAAGATGCTATATATTGCCTAATCATTGTATTCATCCTGTCACTGTATTGGATATTCATCCTTTACTCTTTTTCCCTGTTACCCATAAGAGTTCAGTTTTAAGGGGAATTTTGGATTGATGAGGATGAGGAGAGGTGAGAATTTCCAGGAATGTCTGTGATATTAAATCTAAAGGTATCAGTATATTACAGAAATATGGTATAGTGAAAAGAATGCTGAATGCCAGGGTTCAGATTTTGTGGTTCATAGCAGTTGTGGGACCTCAGATAAGCTGCTTCAACTCTCTTAACCTCAGGTACTTCTCTGTAGAGAAAAAGGAAAAGATCTTAATACCAATACTACCTTGATCACTGGCTTGTTCTGAGGGTAGGTGGAATGCACTTAATAAATCTTAAGGCCTATAGAAATATGACCCATGATTATTTGCAAGCAACCCTGTAGGTGTTGATTTTATTTCAAACAATGATTCAATCCAAAATGGCATATTTGTAAAGGCTATGCATGAATCAGGTAGAGAGGGAAATATATGAGAAAAGGCAAAATACAAACAGGTATACACACTCACACGCTTGCTAGTTCATTCTCTATTGGCTTTATATGAGCTTATTTCAGGTACAGAAGAAAAAATACAAAACTAGTCTAGATACGGTGGTTTCATATATTAAAACAATAAATTGACTCATACTTTTGCCAGGTTTCTGGTGCCCTTGAGCAATTTCAGATATAAATCAGAAAATAAATGGTGTGATATACTTTCCAAATAAAGGTATTTCAAAGTACTCTTGTGTCATTCGTGACCTTAACTCCTCTTTCACTGGAGTGTCAAGGTGAACAACATACCTAAAAAAAAGACATAATTTTGTTTGCTCCATAGTTTCTGCATAGAGGATTGGTGTTTCTGGGACTCTCCCACCATTCCTTTTGGTACCTACTCCCCTTGACTTTGTACTTCCCTCTAGGTAGCCCATAACCCAAGGCCTCCAGCAAATGTCCCTACACAGCTCCACCCCTGCTCTAAATCCCTTTCTCTCTCCTTTTTTCCTCTTTAGAGGGCTGCCTGCAGCCATTAGGAAGAAATCAAGCCATGTCTACTTTCATCAGACAATGGCTCCCCCAAATTATTTATATTTTCTCATAGCTATAGTTATTTCTTTGTTCCCATGGGTGAAAAAAACTTTACAAGCTTTTGGACAGGAACTCAGAAAGTCATTGAAGATTAGGTGTTGTCCCCGATGTTCTATCCTGGGCCCTCTCTTATCTCTCAATCCTATTTCACTTAATTATTTCATGATCTCCCATGGTTTCAATTATTACCTCTATACAGATAACTCTCACATATACGTGTCCAGCTGTAACCTCTCTCCTGACTTCCAGTCTTCCATCTCCAACTTCCTTTTAGATACTTCAAGTCAAATGTTCTATAGAGATCATAAACTCACCATGTCCAAAACTAGGCAGAGCAGGTCTTTATTTACATACCACGATCAATTATTCAGCCAACTAGCATTTATTAAGTGTCTATTCAGACACTGTAGAATTTAGCTTAGAGGAGACTTAGAGGAAGATCACAACAGAGATCTTCAAGTAATTTAAGAACGGGAATATGGAAAAAGGATTTGTCTTCTAGTCCCCAGAAGGCAGAAGTCGGGGCAATGAATGACAGATTGAGAAATCATTGATCAAGCATTAGCTATGCATTAAGTACTGAGGATAGAAATTTACAAAACTAGTCAATCTCTGCTCTTGAGGAACTCAACTCTAATTAAAGAAGACAACATATAAAAGAAAGTTCAGGTCCAAGGTAGATAAAAGGATTGGAAGTCCTATGGTGGAGTAGTGGAGTAGAGTAGATATCAAAGCCCGGTGAACTTTAGGGGGGCATAGACCCAAAGCAGATGGTAGGACCTGATGCTCCTCTATGTCCTGGAGTAGAACTGGTGGTTCTCAGTTCATCAAAGTGGTATGAGCAGTAATGTCATTTTTTTTAAATTGGGTGACCCTATCTGCCCAGGCTAGAGATGCAGAGAACACTCATAGACTAATTCCAATGACTGCTGTTGAGTCTGGAAGATTTTACCCACTCTACTTCCAACACAAGGCTGTTCACTCCTCCTTAGATAGCCTGGTACCAACCCCTTAACCTCACACATGGAGGCTCAACATATTTGTGTGGCACTTACTATAGTTGTCCTATGAGTATTAGTTCTACTGTAGTTTGGAGCTCCAGAGCTCAGGTAACTTAACAGTAACTTAACATCACTCTCATGCCAATCCTTTCACTCTTCCAGACTGATTGTACTCCTGGGGTGTGCAGAGCTTGAGATTCTGCTGATGCACTATGTATTTATACATGTTTGTGTTCACACAACACACACACACATGCACACACACATATATATACATTCTTGCCCTAGAAAAGTTAAGCTCTATGAGGACAAGGACTGGTACAATTCTGATTTTTTTTTCATTTTTCAAATGTTTTATTAATTTCTGATTTACATCATTCATTTCCTCTAGATTCTGAGTTACAAATTTTCTCCCCATTCTTCCCCTACCCACTGCCCCAAAATAGCAGTCCCACAGGATATCCCCTTCTCCAATCTGCTCCATCCCATATTTTCCCCTTTAAACTTTTCCAGCAGGGCATGGTGGATCTCTATGCTCCAGTGCCTGTATATGTTATTTCCCAATTACATGTAAAATAGTATTAAAAATAGTATATATCTATATATATATATATATATATATATATATATATATATACATATTTAAACATTTTATTTTTAAAACTTTGAATTCCAGATTCATTCCCTTCCTCCCTTGTCACCCACACTTACTGGGAAGATAAGCAGTCCAGTATAGGTCGTACATATGTAGCTAATGCAAAACAATAACATAGTAGATATATTGTAAAAGACTGACTATATTTCCCTCTCTCCTATCCCACCTCCCACTTGTTCTATTCTCTACTTTGAACCTGTCCCTTTTCAAAAGTGTATGCTTCCAACTTCCCTCCCCCCCCAGCCTGCCCTCCCTTCCATCATACCCCCTCTCATCCCCTTCCCCCCTACTCTCCTGTAGGGTGAGATACCCTCTTTAGTGTTTATATCATTCCTTCCCCAAGCCAAATTCAATAAGAATAAGTTTGACCCATTCCCTTTTGCCTACCTATTCTTCCCCTCCATTGTAACCATTTTCCCTTGCCTCTTCTTTATGAGAGAGTTTACCCCATTCTCTCTCTCCCCATCTCCTCTCATTATATTCCTCTCTCACCTCTTAATTTCACCTTTTAAGTATCATCCTTTCCTGTTAAATTGGTCTTGTGCCCTCTATCTATGTATACCTGGAAGCATATATACACACATTCACATATGTATTCATATGCCCATATACCCTCGTATGTAGAAATATATATATATATACATACATATATATATATATATATATATTCCATTCAACTATTTTCATTTTGACAAAAGTTTCATCAGTTACAATTATTGATTTTCCATGTAGGAAAGTTAATAGTTCAACTTTGATTAGTTCCTTATGATTTCTTTTCCCTGTTTACCTTCTCATGCTTCTCTTGCTTCTTGTATCTGAATGTCAAATTTTCTATTCAACTCTGGTTTTTTCAGCAAGAATGCCTGAAAGTCCTCTATTCCACTGAATGACCATATTTTCCCCTGAAACATGATACTCAGTTTTGTTGGGTAGGTGGTTCTTGGTTTTAATCCCAGCTCCTTTGATCTCCGTAATATCACATTCCAAGACCTTTGATCCCTCAGTGTAGAAGTTGCCTGATACTGGGTTATCCTAATTGTGTTTCCACAATATTCAAATTGTTTCTTCCTGGCTGCTTGTAATATTCTCTCCTTAATCTGGGAATTCCAGAACCTGGCTCTAATATTCCTAGGAGTTTGCTTTTTGGGATCTTTTTCAGGAGGTGATCGGTGGATTCTTAAAACCTCTATTTGGCCCTCTGGTTCTAAAACATCAGGGAAGTTTTCTTTGAGAACTTCCTGGAGGATGATTTCTAGGTTCTTACTTTGATCATGGCTTTCAGGTAGTCCAATAATTTTTAAATTATCTCTTTTGGATCTATCTTCCAGGTCAGTGGTTTTTCCCATGAGATATTTCACATTGCCTTCTATTCTTTCATTTGTTTGGATATGTTTAACAGCATCTTGATTTCTCATAAAGTCATTAGCTTCCATTTGCTCCAATCTAATTCTGAAGCAATGATTCGCCTCATTGAGCTTTTGAGATTCTTTTTCCATCTGGCAAATTTGGCTTTTTAAGGAATTCTTCTCCTCATTGCCTTTTTGAGCCTCTTTTGCTATTTGAGTTGGTCTATTTTTTAAGGTGTGTTTTTCCTCAGTTAGGCTCTTGACTCTCATTTTGTAATTTTCTTGCATCGTTCTCATTTCTCTTCCCATTTTTTTCTCCATTTCTCTTATCCACTTCTTAAGGTCCTCTATGGCCTGTAACCAGTTCGTATTTTTCTTTGAAGCTTTTGGTGCAGGAGTTCTGACTTCACTGTCTTCCTCCTGTTCCATGCTTTGCTCCTTTTTGTCCCCAAAATAGGAGTCTAATGTTGTAATATTCTGTCTGCTTTGTTTCCTTTGCCTGGTCAGTCACTTGAGCCCAGGCCTTTTTTTGCTACAGTAGGACTCTTCCACCAGACAGGGGAGCTTTCATCCCAAATGCTGGGGTTTTCCCAGCTGCTGGAGGTATTAGATGGGTGTCCTCTCTGAGGCCTCCACATGCTGCATACATGCCCCAGGACCTCTACCCTAGACTGCAATCCAGATCCAGGTTAAAGCAAGAGCAATTACTCCTCAGAATGGTGCTTGGTCCCCCTACACTGTGCAGGCCAGGAGCTGAAGCTGCCACATGGCATTGGCTGCCTGTGCTGGTTTCTCAGTCATTTCTCACCCCAGGTTCAAAAGCAGATGTTTTCCCACTTACTGGGTCCCAAAGTCCAGACTGCACTGAGCTCTCACTTTGTCCTTCACATCTATGTGTTGATAATTCTGGTAAAGGCCACAGCTGTTGCTGATCTGGAGTCCCTCTGGTAGGCGGCTGGTCAGGCCTGCTCTGCAGCTAACACCTCCATGTGGGACTGGGCTCAGCTCCCAGAGCTCTGCACTGGCTGGTTCTTGCCAGCCTGCCACGTTGTCCTCAGTAGGAGGTTAGCTTCTCTGTGTCATTTTGTGGGTTCTGCAGCTCCAAAGTTTGTTCAGAGTCCCCTTTTTACATTGATTGGGGAAAGTGGAAGCTGGAGCCGCTGGAAGGTCGTGCTTCTACTCAGCCATCTTGACTCTGCCCCACTTCTGATTTTATATCTCCAGTGTCTATATTGTGCCTGGTACATAGTAAGGACCCAATAAATGTGTTCAGTTGGTTGATTTATCTTTTTTTCTATATTTTTCAAACTTTTCTGTTGGCTCAGTAGGTAATCAATTTCTCATGGATTGAAGATTATAAGAAAAGAAGGTACATTGTCTTTGTCCTATTACATACTGTCTATCAGCTCTGGTTTATAAAATCCTTGGTTTAGTAATGTAATTTTTTTCTCATCATTTTGTTACATTTATTTGTTTTTTATTTTTTTGAAGGGCAATTGGGGTTAAGTGACTTGCCCAAGGTCACACAGCTAGTAAGTCTTAAGTATCTGAGGCCAGATTTGAAATCAGGTCCTCCAGACTTCAGGGCCAGTGCTCTATTCATGGAGCCACCTAGTCACCCCTGTTACATTTATAATACACTGAAAATTTGATGTTAAAATTATCCACTATTTGGAAAAATCCATATTTTGAAAAGGCTATTGTAAGGGTTATGGGATTTAAAGATCTCCCATGCCCCATGGACGTGCTGACATAGCAGAGCAAGAGAAAGCGGAAAGCGAGAGAAAGTGAAAAGCCGAGCTAATGGTCCTGCAGTTGGCGGTTGGCAGCAGTTGCGGTTGCCTTTTTTTTTTTTTAGTTAGGACCCCTGCTGAGCACCGCCAGGGGCCAGAGCTGCTAAGGACTCCTGCTGAGCACTGCCGGGGGCCGGAGCTGCTGGGAGCGTGTTTCCAGGACGCTGGGTGGTTGCTGTGAGTGGGGAGAGGAGGACCTTTGCCTGAGGTAGCCTGTTCTGTTTTAAAGGCTTGAGAATGTGGGTGCTTTGTACTTTATCTACCTGTGCCAATATCATAACTACTCTGATGGCTTTCACTTTCTGGTTTTGGGACTCAGTCTTTTGGTATCTTAATAAATTTTCTAGTTTATTTCCCCATATGGCAAACATGACGTATTTTGTGATGGATAATTATATCAGCATATTTGTAATCTCTATAGGCATTGTGAATATGGCATTGCTGATACAGCTATACAGCTTGACTTTATGAATTTTGCTGCAGAAAATTAGTTGCATGTATACTTAAAATTGATATGTACTCATTTTGTATAGACCTTTTTTAGCAAAATATAATGTCACTTTATCTTCATTACTTTCTGCTTTGAATTAGTACCACTCTTGTTTTGTTTTTCTTTTTTCCGTGATTTGTAAGGAACATGGAAATTTTAGCCTAAAAAATATTTATTTTGAGCCCATTCAGATTTGTTTTAGTTTTTTCTCTCCATTGTGACTGTAACCCATCTTTCCAGTCTTATTTCATCTTGTTCCCATAATCCATTACTGTCAAACTAGACTGGTATCTGTTTATCATGCATGACATTCCATTCCCCCACCTCTATGTCTTTGCATAGGTGGGTCTCCATATCTAAATGCCATACTTTTTCCAGGCCCACCAGTCTTGCCCTATTCTGGGCCCTATGGCCATTATTGAGGAGAGGAAACACTGTGTAAAAGGGCTCTATTTTCTTTGCCACTGTCACCACCATATAGGGCAGCAAGGTGTTGTAGGAGATAAAGTGCCAGACCTGAAGTCAAGAAGATTCATCTTTCTAAGTTCTATGTGACCCTGGGAAAGTTACTTAAGCCTCTTCATCCCAGTTTCCTCATCTGTAAAATGAGCTGGAGAAGAAAGTGGCAAACCACACCATTATCTCTGCCAAGAAAATCCCAAATGGAGTTATGAAGAGTTGGACACAAATGAACACCAACTCAACAACAACTGATCCCCACCATCTGTTTGCCAATTTCCACCAATGGGGAGTAATCCCAAGAAACCCAGCAGTGACAGTACTGCCCATATTTTCAGTCTTACATCTAGCACTTGCCGCCATTCTGAGAACCAAGCTCTGTGGATATGTGACCTGGTGTCAGAGGTGCTACAGCCACAATCACAGAAAATGCTAACAAAGAAAGGTCTTTCCACCAAAATTTGTGGTTTGTCCAATGATTTGACATCAGAAGATGATATAATTTTATCAGCCAAATGATATTAAAGGAGAGGCATTACCAATTGCTTTGCCGATATTCTCTAAGGATCATGGGACCTTTCAACCTGATTTGCAGCAGAAACAATCTGTTTTCTCCTCCATTAGAATGTGATATTGAGATCAGAGACTGTCTGCATTAGCAACCACACTAGCAAACAGGGTGGGCTGCTAGCACAGGTTCTTTGATCTGGTTTTCTAAAGGAAAGATAACTTTGAAGGGGTTATTGATCTTACTTTAGTTAAGAGACAGATAAGTAGAAAGAAGTGTGCATCCAAGAAAGAATCCAATAGACAGGGTTCCAACTGTCTAAACAAAATAATACAACCACCTACATATACCACCTGAATAAGCGATCACCAACATCTGAGTTGGGGGTTGGGGGGGGTATTAACAAACAGCTACTCAGAGTCCCTTCCAGGGAATCAAAATGTCCTTCTCATAAGTGAGTCCCCAATGTAAAATACTAACCTCCCTTTAGATATAGTTTTAATCTAATAGACTCAGAGCCAGAAGGCAACATAACCCTTATGACTTAATGCCTAATTAGCTTAGTGCCAAAAGGTTTGAAAGCCTTCCTATAAGCAAGCCACTCTATAAGCAAGTTTCCCCCTAAGCAAGCTGCTCCTTAGGCAAGTTCCTCCCCCAGTGGGCTCTATGTGACACAGGATGTATCACAGCAGTGAAAGCACCAAGATATTCATTATTGAAATACCTGTTACTTTTAGACCTGGGAACAGGGCTCCTGTTCCAAGGGAAAAGGGGTCACATGTGGTCACATAGGCCCATTAATGGAAAGGGAAGATCTTCCTATTCCATTAACATTACAATGACTTACTTTTCAATTTGCATCTATTTCCTCAGTCCAGATTAATCTCATCCATAGTCTATTTTGGTCCCCTAAATTATGGAATATAAGAGGTTCTAAAAAGGCCTCCCTGCCACAGAACCATTTCCTCATTTACCTGTTGCTGGGGCATGGCATTTCTTTATAGAATATTCATTCTTTTAAGGATATTAATAAATTTACTAATGCTTTAAATGAGAATGTCCAAGTCTCTGCTTGGACCAATCAAGCACTTAATAAATGCCTTTTTATTCATTCACTGATTATTTGACATCTTTAGCTTCTGAAAAAACATTTATCATGTGTTTCTTATTTCACATCTATCCTGATATCTGAGGTATAATTGACATTGCTTTCTCCTTCATGAAATGATTGCATTATTTTGTAGCTACTTATTTATGTTATGTTCATGTTGTGCCCTCTCACTCCTAGTTGAATATAAACTTGTTAAGGATAGGGATTATGTATTACATTACCTGTATCTCCAATATACCAATTTACTCTATTTAGTAGTGCTTTAAAAATGTTTGTTTAATTTCATGACTAATACAAAAATATGTTTTGCCTGACTATACATATATAATCTATTTCAAATTGCTTACCTTCTTAATGACAGGGGAGGAGAGGGAAGGAAAGAATATGGAACTCCAAATTGTCCAAAAAATGTTAAAAATTGTTTGCACATGTAATTGGATAAAAATATAAAATATTAAATACTTTTTGAAAAGTTTGTTGACTTGAATTAAATGTTTCTTATAAATATCATATTTTTGGATACAGATTTTTAATCCATTTTGCAGTGTCTTTTTTCCCCTTAAGGGATCTTAGCCTATTATCATTTCATGTTATAATTGATAGGTTCTGTTAATTATGTTAATTTTTAATTTGCAGTCTACTTCCCTTGTGGCTTATTTCTTTAAATGTTACATACCAATGTCTGTGATTCTCTTTTCTTCCCTTAACCATCCAATATAATTGGAATCCTATTTCCTTGGTAAGTAATTTCTTCACCTCTTTAAGTAATGTATAGTATCTGTACTATCTTTGGAGATGTGCATTTGACTGACGTGTCTGTCTAGGTGTGTTAAATCTTGAGTTCTTCCTTGAGGGTATTGTATGGAGTATTTCCACTTGTATATTGTCAGTCATTTTGTGAAGGTGTGGAAAATTTTCTTTGATGAATCCTTGAAATGTAACATCCATATTATTTGGGGGTTTTTTGTCTTACTTGTCCTGAAGGCCAGTCTTCTGAATTTATGTCATTATTGTTGCATCAGGTTGATTATTTTGATCTAAGGGTTTTCCAATAATCCAAATAAATATTTTTTGAACATATATTTCTAACAGTTTTCAGTTGTGCTTGGATAAACTCATTTTTCACTGAAGTGAGTCTGTTCTTTGTTGTGTCTGATTTTTTAAGGTTTTCCCTTGCATTCTATGTATTGGATATTCAGCTTTCTTATTCTTGTGTGTTTAATATGTGCTTTAATTCTTCATTAAAGTCCCTTTTTGATCCTACTGTTTATTTTCTTTTTTAATTGGTGCTATAATTTTTCTATGATTGATTCCTTAATTTATTATTTTTATCATTTATTTCACTGACAAAATCCCTTGAAATATTCTGTATAACTTTTTTTCCATCTGCCCATTACTTCTTTTCCATTGATTCAGTTGCTTTAACAATATGTTATAATTGTAACAATTCCATTTTTTTTGCTTTGTCAATATTTTATTTTTCCTATCCTGTTATTTGGTATATTTTCCCTTTTTATTTCTATTTCAAATGACTGGCTTTACTGTTGTTATGTGGTATGGTAGTAATGGTGGTGGACCATCATTGTATATGATGATGTATGTGTTTGTAAAAACCTGGTTCCTTTCTATATATTCATTCTACCATTTTGGATCAGACTTGAGTATCCTACTTTCAAAAATCTATAAGTTCATTAATTCCCTCAAAGGGATGAATATTCAATAAAGTAATGTGAGACTCTAGCCACAGGCTTATGAGGAACCTGTTCTATGACAGTGAGGCCTATGTAGACCCTCATACGTCCAACCATATGGGGACCAAACAGCCTACACATGAGCTTAGTCTTACCAATAATCCCTGCTAAATGTAGAAGCCTACATTCAGTAGATTGCCGTGGGCTGCTCAGTGCCCAGCACTTAGCATGATCCAGAGACATGAATAAAAAATGACCAGGCCGCGTGGGTAGTTCACAGAAGAACGATGAACTCCATTTATTGATTCATAGGGCAAGGTTTTTGTAGAGCAAAGAGACAAAGGAAGGGATCTCAAGCATTCATATCATTATCTTGGTCTGTCATATCCTGGAAGTTGCATGGCAGTAAGGCCTTTTCTTCTCTAGGTGCCAGAAAGTCTTAGGAAAAGTCAGTTAACTCCTTTCATATGCAGTCACATTACAAAGGATGCTCTTCAAGGCCTGAAGCCAAAGTCACATCATCAAGTACATCTGTATAGGAACTGACCACCTAAGAATTCAGATATTTTGGTTTTGAACAACTAAAATCTTGGGGCAGAGCCTGTTGGTCTCAGAACTCAAACAACGTCCTTATAAGTGCAACCCATATCAAAAGAACTCAGGAGCTAACTTGGTGAAAAGTTGCTTCTCAAAGAGGTCCTTGATATTCGGGTCCACTGATATCAAGGTGATTGTCTGAAGTCCTGGTTCAGGCCTCTTTGGCTCCCCACAGTAGATAATTTAGAAAACCTGGTCCTCAACTCAGTAATGACTGCATACTGAATACACCAAATTTGTGGATTCTACCTCAATCATCTCACTCTATTTAAGTAACCTTCCAATAAAGCTCCAGATCTAGAATAGTTTATAATGGATTTGAGACTTGGGCTAAAGCTTATTTTCTCAAAACCTCCTAATGATGACTGTGATTGCTCAGCCAAGTGGGCAGTAAGTTTGGGAGAAGGGGGTAAGGAGAGTGTAGATAAAAAGGCACTTGCTGTGAAAACAAAGCTAAGCAGCTAATCTAGCTGATACATGAGGAAAGTCGATGCCTACTGAACCATTAAATTTTGTAATTTTCATTGGCTTTAATGATCTATCTATAAAGATCTATTCTGTTTTTGTATTAGAAGTCAAAGTAGTATAATTTATGAAACACGGAGGAGAGTCAGCATGGAGCTGAGGCTTGAGTCACAGAGCCTGAGTCTAAATCCTGGATCTGACACTCACTAACTGGGCAATTGAGCAAGTCTCTTAACTTGTCCCAGTGCCAGTTCCCTCTTCTGTCCAGTGAAAGTATGAGACTAGATAAACTCCAAGTTCCCTTCCCCTTATAGATCTATGATCCCAGGATCCTATGGCACTTTAACGGACATTCATGGAAAGAGTAACTAGACCTATAAAATCACACAGCATTAAAATATTCAAGTAATAATGCCTTACTTCACACTTTGAATCTGATTTAGTCTATGGTTTTCTTGAGTTCCAGCTATGCCCCTTCATTAATTTATTTTCTCAGAAGCACAATATTAGCTGAAATGACATCACAGGGCATTATGTTATAGAAGAACAATATCCACTTGCCCTAGTTAATTGAGGTTTTGTAATAACATATTAATAGTGCTATTTCAAAAGGAAATTATTTGAGGCAGCTAGGTGGCACTGGATAGAGCATTGGAAATGGCCTGAGTTCAAATCTTGCTTCAGATACATACCGTTTAACCCCTCGCTACCCTGATCATAACTGACTCTACAACAACCTCAAATGGTGATCAGCTATGGTAATCTCTTTAAGGAAGAATTCCAGTGATGATGAGGTCACTATTTATAGGTAGGTTATTTCACTTTGGGGGCAGCTAGGTGGCGCAGGAGATAGAGCACTGGGCCCAGAGTCAAGAAGGCTCATCTTCCTGAATTCAAATCTGGCCTCAGACACTTACTAGCTGTGTGACCCTGGGCAAGTCACTTAATCCTGTTTGCCACAGTTTCCCCATGTGTGAAATGAGCTGGAGAAGGAAATGGCAAATCACTCTGTTATCTTTGCCAAGAAAATCCCAAATGGGGTCATGAAGAGTCAGACACAACTAAAATGACTGAACAAATAAAATCTAATAATCCCAGACTGCATTTATATAGGGTTTTAAGATTTATGAAACACTTTATGTGTGTTAACGCACTTGAATCTCACAAGAATCCTGTGAGATAGGCACAATTATTATTATTCCTATTTTACAGATGAGAAAACTGAGATACAAAGAGGAAAATTAAGTTGGCCAGGGTCATATTGCTAGTAACCTATCTGAAACAAAATTATAGTTCATTTCTCCAATTCCAAGTACCACACTCTACTGTACCACCTACCTATCTTTTTGTATAATAATAGCTAGAATTTTTGTATCATTTTAAGGTTTATGGTGCTTTTTACAAATATCTCATTTTATCTTCCTAATAGCCTCAGGAAGTAAGTGTTTTTATTATCCTTTTTACAGATGAGAAAATGAAAACCAAGGAAGGCTAAGTTGTCTAGGGTCAAACAGCTAATGAGAGTCTGAGGCAGTATTTGACCTCAGGTCTTTCTAACTTCTTAACTCAGTGCTCTAGTAACTATACTTCCTAACTAATTCTACATGGGGCCTGCTTTCATTTTCATGTGATCTACTATTTTTTGTGACCAAGTTGAGAATTATCAGGTCTCTGATTAATCAGGTTTTTCACCACCTTTGGTTCCCAAATCTAATATATGCCTTTGTGCAGGACTAGTTTCCTCTATGCAGGAGTACTTTTCATAACCCATTCCCTAAAAGTTCACTCCTGTCAGCTCATTTACCAAAGTAACTTTTTCCTGAGTATATTTATCACAAGTGAAGAATCCTATAAACAATACTTCACTTCATTTCCACCACTTAAAATACTCCTTAGTCAATACTATCTAGGGAGAATAAAAAAGGAGGAAGGGAAAAAAAGGATTTAAAAAACTATTGAACTATTGACAGGGCATGATAAGTAATTTCCAGCCTGTGGTCTTGAGTCAACAGCTCCATATCTCTGAGTTAGAAAGACATAGGACTCTTGGGATTTCAGAGACCACTATTTATTTCCCATGGTAATGCCATTCACATTGGGTGAGTTGACATTTAAATATTTGTCTTGTCAAACATCAGCCAGAATAGGCTTGGATAATGGAAGGCACTGTCCAAGATGGTATGGAGTAGAATCACCAATGACATGATACCCTAGAATATTAGCACTTTTTCAGCTTCTGAAAAGTAGAGGGAAGATATCAGCTAGCATGGAAGCTGTCCAGAGACCTTATACTGTCCTGAAACAGTTTGTAATATTATTTTCAATCTTTATTTGCATAATGCTATTAGTTTAGAAGAGACAAACCATAGTACATGAGTTAAGGACTGGGAGCCAGGAAGGCCAGCGTTCATGTCCCACCTCTGACATTTACCAGCTGTACAACCATGAGCAAGTCCCTTAACATCTCAGAGCCTCACTTACCTCACTTGAAAAATGAAGGGATTTGACTAAGTGACCTCTAAATTTCTCCCTGGGGCAGCTAGGTGACACAGTAGATAGAGTGCCAGACTTGGAGATGGGAAGACTCTTTGTGAGCTCAAATCTGGTCCTACACACCTACAGTATGAACCTAAGCAAGTCACTTCACCCCGTTTCCCTGCTTAACACTTAGTTCCCTCATCTGTAAAATGAACTAGAGAAGGAAATGGCAAACCACTCCAGTACCTTCAACAAGAAAATTCCAAATGGGGTCATGAAGAGTTGGATATGACTGAAATGGCTGACCAACAATAATGGGAGTTCTCAGATTCAAATGCATTATTCATTTATTATCTTAAGACCTGGGTTTGACTTTTACCCCAGACACTAACCAGCCATGTGACTCTGGGCAAGTCAGTAAATCTCTCTGCTTTCTCATCTAAAATGGTGATGATGATGATGATGATAACTGTATTACCTATGTTGAAGGATCATTGGAAAGATCAAATGAGATAATATGTCTAAAGCACTTTGACAACCTTAAAATTTTACAAAAAAAGTCAGCAATTTGGTCATTTATAGGTGATTAATAAATGATGCATAAAGAGAAATTTAATTTTCTTTTTGCTAATGTAGATTTCAATTCAACTTCTCTTGGATGCAAGGACCACAGTTTCCCCAAGACCACCATGCACAACTCATCACGGAATTCAGAACCAGACATCATGGTATGTGATGGGGGTTGAGGAAGAAGGGTGGAGAGAAGGGCAGAGATAGAGGCTGACACACTAAGAAGTGACAACTGACAGGCAGGAAGTGATGGGGAACAGCAGGAGCAGCAAAGCAACCCGGGGCCATTTAGAACAGCTGTTAACAACTTTCTGCACATGAGCACATTTACATATGGAAAAGACTTCATTGTTTGACTGGATTCCAAATCCAATACAAGCCCCTAATAAAAATTTGCAATTAGATTCCCCTGTTAGAATTGACAAAGCACCTTCCTTTCTGGCATCCCTATCAGGAAGGTTTGGCAAATAACATTCATTTCTGGACTACCTTCCTGACTCTACTAAATCTTCTATGAAATGGTCCCATGCTAGATATTTTATTCTCCCTACTCTCATTTTTTTCATCATAGTTTTATGTCATTTTCCTTCATTAGACTGTGAGCTCCCCGAGTACAGGGGTTTTTTTCTGCTTTAATTTGTATTTCCAGCACAGTGACTATCATATAATGAATGTTTGATAAATACTTCTTGATTTGACCTACATTTGACAGGTGGGGAAAATGAGGTGGAAAGATTAAGTTATTTTCCCAAATTCCCACAGCTAGTCAGAAATAGACAAAGGAGGGGTGGCTGGGTGGCACAGTGAATAGAGCACCGGCCCTGGAGTCAGGAGGATTCGGATCCAGCCTCAGACACTTAACACACACAAAAAACTAGCCATGTTACCTTGGGCAAGTCATTTAAGCCCAATTGCCCTCCAAAAAGCAAAAAAAAAAAAAAGAACTAGACAAAGGATTTTTAATTTTTTTTATTTCAATTTATGGATAAAGCAAGCATTTCTTTAGCATAGTATAATAATAATAATAATAATAATAATAATAATAAAGTGATCAGAGTTGAAACTACAAATCTATCATGTACTTTTTAACCCCACTCCTTAGAATGGTGATTTCATACATTTCCCATAATCCAATACTCAGATGCAGTTTATTGAGTTGGACATTCCCTTCAATGATATAAACCTCAGTCTCACGATTTCTGCCCATCCTGGTTGATTTTCATCCATGTCCTCCTACAAGTTCTATTCAGAGAGTCTCCCCAACATGCTGGAAGCTCCCCTGTTTTTCACCTGTTATCACCAAGATACACATGAACAAAATTGGATATCCATCTCTCGTCCTTCATCCTCACAGTGAAACTAATTCAGTAAAAGGAGGGGGTGGAGCTAATGACTTAAACCGAAATCAAGATATAGTATCCATATTCTGCTCTAGCCATGCCCCAGTTAAAAGACTGTTCTTTGTTTTGGAGGTCATATTGGAAGAAGCACACTGTCAAGATGCCCAGACAAGGGTTGCTAAGAGGGTTAAGGTCCTAAAAAGCATGTGAAAGGTGGGACATTAAAATGGATTGTTAATATTTAGCCTGGAAGAGAGAAGACTTAGGGATCAAACTTCAAAAGATTACCTAGAAAAAAAAAGGACTGAGAGCAGAAATATAGCAGGACCCAGGTGAATAAATTATTAGGAAACAGGTTTTAGCTCAGTGCAATGAAAATTATTAAAATATTAAGAGCTATCTGAAAACAGAACAGGCTGTTTTAGTGGCATAGCCCAGTCAAAAGATAGCCAGACTGGTAACCAGAGAACCTGAGTATGAACCCTGGTAGCGCCACTTGCTATCTGTTTGATATTGGATAAAGTGATTACCCTCTCTGGGTTTCAGGTTCCTTATTTGTAAAATAAGTCAGTAAAACTGGATGACTTCTAAGGTCTCTCCTGGAAACATGCAGATAGAGAGACTGATTACTTGAGGGATATTGATTTATATATAGTATGAAAGTTTGGTCTGGATGGTCAGTGCTAAGAATTTTAAACCTAGATGCTGCAATGAAACTCTTGGCACTCAGAAAAAGTTTAACAATTCTCTTTGAACATTACCTAAAAATCAGTAAAATGTGTGATCTGACTTAGAGAAGATTGTCACCTAAAATAATTAAAATTTAGAAGTTTTGTCACTGAATAGGAAAAATTTAGCTATTTCAATTCACTGATGTCTAATAGCTCAATCTTCAAAAATGTTAGTTAGATATGTTACTGTAACTTCAATCTCCATCTATTTCTCCTTTTGGCAACCATCGATGGGAAATACCTGGGTCTTGTCAACTGAATATCTATTTTAACACCTCCCCCCAAACATTTTCTCAGCCTTAAATAATAAAGTAAATGAACTTCAGTCACACCTACTACATATTTATATTTATTATCACCTGAGAATTTTCCATTCCCTTTGCTGAAAGTTTTTATAAGGTACTTAAATGGAGAATCAAAGTTAGAACTTTATTTTTTAAGAGGAAGATTCCAAATTAATGGAGTCTGAAAAGCATTAAGCCTTAGGAAATATATTCTATTGTAGAGAAAGGATGACCCATGTGGAAGGAGGTCAATTTACAGCTAACTATGTCAAGTGAACATTTGCATAGCTCTGAAAATTCTCATGGATCAGTTTCCTATTAGCTAAGAATTTGAAATTGTTTCTCAATAGATTTGCAAATTCTTGAACATAGGAAAATATTTTACTCTTATTTTGGTATCTAGAGGTCTTAGAGCAGTATTTTGAATAAAGTAGGTGAATATTTAGTCAATAACTGTTTGTAAATATAATTAAATGGAAAATGTAGAGTGCATGCTATTCCTCTAATAAAATTGAATTCACCTCCGGAATCAACTTTACCTGAAAATATGAGAAAAGTGGTTTCAATATATACTTGGCCCTCTTTAATTGTTTCCATTGCCCAGTAAATCTCTAGGGCCTGGGACTAAAAGTGTTGATTTCAATGTCATGAACGTTCATGTTAACAATAAAGATTGGTGATCTACATCCTTTAAAGCTTTCCAATAAAGAAATTACTCTCCACTTAACACTTACTAGCCGTGTGCAAGTCACTTAAACCCAATTACCCTCCGAAAAGAAAAAAAAAAGAAATTATTCTAAGATTTGCTAATGATTATCAACTGAACATTGTGTACAGATATTCTGCCCAAGAGGGAGGAGAATAAATAATTTTTTGAAGAAACAAAGGAAAAAATTTGCCACAAAGAAAAAAATATAGGCATTGTCTGAAGAGACCTAAATGTTTTCCCAGGGAATTTACCACCTTAAATGTATTTTTAAAAGACATATATAACTCCAAGAAAAAGAAAAATAATGAAACATTCCATCATCAAAAGATATAAATGTCAAAAAGTTTATGGAAAAGGTAATGGAAAGATAGCAGCATGAATGGATCTGGTTGAGCCATTATGGAAAACATTTCAGAACTATAAGAAAGTAAATAGAATATTGATAATCTTTAACTCAGAGATTCCACTCTTAAAAATGTATTCCAAGAAGGTCAATGATAAAAACAAAAGAGCCCATATGAACCAAAATATTTATAGCAAAAATTATGCTATGCTTAATAACTAGGAATGCCTAAACAAGTTAAGGAAAACGAATATAATGAAATATTACATTGTTTTAAGAAATTTTGAATATGATGAGTGCTGAGAGGCATAGAAAGATGTATATGCACTGATGCAAAGAAAAGTGGGAAGAACTAGGAAAACTATATGCATATATGTATATATACATATGTATATGTGTGCATATACATACAAATACATAGATATGAATAAATTTGTATGTGTATATACAAATATATGTATGTGTGTGTATATATATATATATCTGTGTGTATATCTACAGTTATTTCTCCATATCTATATATGTATATGTGTATGTTTGTATATGTGTGTGTCAGGGGTGAGAAAATTATCACCCAAGGATCAGATTTGCCCTTCCTTATTTTTTAAAGTATGGTTCTTGACCTAAGAATGATTTTTTACATTTTAAACTATAATTCTATTTTTATTTAAAAAAACAACATGATTCATAGCCCTGCAAAACCAAACTGATAAGGTGCATTTTGTCTGCTGTAGTTTGTGACCCTTGAGATAGATAGATAGATAGATAGATAGATAGATAGATAGATAGATAGAGGAGAAAGAGAGAGAGAGATGGATAGATGGATGGATGGATGGATAGATAATGTTGATACCTATCCATAGATTTAGATAGATAAAATAGATATTTCTCTATTTGTGTCCATACAGATATAACGAGATGATACATGTGTGTGTATCAGGGGAGGTGGGAACTTGAAGAGTTTCATCTGGTTTCTTCCTGCCTAGAATGTTCAAGTGAGAGAGCAAGCATTAAGCCCTTGGTGGGGAGAAAGGGAGGCCTCAGCCCACCAAGATGTAACCCAGGAGTATATGAATGTGATATGGCTACTACAATTGTTCCTGTTTTTCATGATTTTGGTGTAGGGAGAATGGAGATAGTTATGACTTTGTGAGCTGTGAAAAATCAGAGGTGTAAGCCACCAGGATGATAGATTATAGTCCTTATGAGATTTTGTGACCACCAGCATGACATCAAGGATCATCAGCATCCATCCCTGCAGTAGCTGAGTGAACCTCATCCAGTAGCCATACCAATACTGTAAGTGAAATTGGTGGGATCAATGAATGCTATGTAGAAACTGCATTAAGTCTGAGCCCACTATGTCCAGAGAGCAAAGTGGTATAGGGAAGAATATGGTCTTAAGCTTTGGAGGAAAATATTTGTATTTCTTTTCTTGCAATATCAGTGAAGATGAAAAAGCTAAAAAGGAAACAAAAACTGAGAAAATATGAAGAAATGAAGAATCATAGAATTTTTGCGTGTCAAATGTCTTTATGCTCAGAAAAGGGAAGAGAATAACACCTGTCAGTGAGCTTGACTGTCAAATCTAGGCTAAATTACTCTTACCCAGTAGAAGCAGGACCTCTGTGGGGCTCTGGCTTCCACCTTCCCCAATTCATGTAAAAGGGAACTCTGAATAAATTTTGGAGCTGCAGAACCCACAAAATGACACAGAGAAGCTAACCTCCCACTGAGGACAGCCCAGCAGGCCAGCAGGAATCAGCCAGCACAGAGCTCTGGGAGCTGAGCCCAGGCCCTCATGAGCCGGAGGATTTAGCCCCAGGGCAGGCCTCACCAGCCACAGGCTAGAGGGACTCCAGATCACCAAAAGCTGTGGCCATCTCCAAAATTATCAACACATAGATGTGAAGGACAAAGTGAGAGATCAGTGAAGTGCGGGCTTTGGGACCCAGTAGTTGGGAGTGCATTGGCTTTTGCCCAAGGGCTAGAAGCCACTGAGGGGCCATGGCTGTGCAGCCATCCCCATGTGGCAGCTTCAGCTCTGGGTTTCCAGAGTGTAGGGGGACCAAGCACCAGTCTGAGGGGTAATCACTCTTGCTTTAACCTGCTTGCATCTGGACTGCCTTCTAGGGTGGAGGTCCTGGGGTGTATGTCCAGCTTGCCAGAGCATGTGGAGGCCTCAGAGAGGGCACCCATCTAATACCACCAGCAACTGAGAAAACCCCAGTTTGGTACTAAGCTCCCCTGTCTGGTAGCAGAGTCCTACTGTGGCAAAAAGCCCAAAAGTCAAGCAATTGAGTGACAACATGACCAGGCAAAGGAAGAATAGAAAACAGAAGAATCCAACATTAGACTCCCATTTTGGAGACAAAAAAGGATCAAAGCATGGAAGAGGAGGAAGACAGGGAAGTCAGAACTCCTGCACCAAAAGCTTCAAAGGAAAGTATGAACTGGTTACAGGCCATAGAGGACCTTAAGAAGCACATAAGAGAAGTGGAGGAATAATTGGGAAGAGAAATGAGAATGATGCAAGAAAATTACAAAATGAGAACCAACAGCCTGACTGAGGAAACCACACCTTAAAAAATAGACTAATTCAAATAGCAAAAGAGACTCAAAAAGGCAAAGAGGAGAATGCCTTAAAAAGTCTAATTTGCCAGATAGAAAAAGAATCTCAAAAGCTGAATGAGAAGAATCATTGCTTCAGAATTAGATTGGAGCAAATGGAAGCTAATGACTTTAGGAGAAATCAAAATGCTGTTAAACAGATCCAAAATAATGAAAGAATAGAAGGCAATGTGAAATATTTCATGGGAAAAACCACTGACCTGGAAAATAGATCTAGGAGAGATAATTTAAAAATTATTGGACTACCTGAAAGCCATGAGCAAAGTGAATACCTAGAAATCATCCTCCAGGAAGTTCTCAAGGAAAACTGCCCTGATGTTTTAGAACCAGAGGGCAAAATAGAGGTTGAAAGAATACACCAATCACTTCCTGAAAAAGATCCAAAAAAGAAAACTCCTAGGAATATTATAGCCAGTGTCTGGAATGTCCAGATTAAGGAGAGAATATTACAAGCAGCCAGGAAGAAACAATTTGAATATTGTGCAAACACAATCAGGATAACCCAGGTTCTGGCAGCTTCTACACTGAGGAATTGAAGAGCTTGGAATGTGATATTCCAGAGGACAAAGGAGCTGGGATTAAAATGAAGAATCATCTACCCAGCTGTTGCAGCAAGCACCCCAGTGTCCCCAGGGTGCCTGCTCACACAGGTTCTTGGATCTGCTTTGTTAAAGGAAAGCAACTCAAAATGGGTTAACAAGCTTACTTTAATCAGTCAGACATATATCGTTTACTTTGTTCAGGAGAAAAGGTCAGCACCCTGAACCTCAAAGTATACAGGCATAATTATCAAGACAGAAACATCAAGTAGACAGATTTCCAAACTGTCCAACCATTACATCCATACCCAGTCAACATCTGGGTTTCCACATTCTGGGTTTTTCAAAGCCGGGGGACTCTCAACAACGGCTTCCCAGAATTCAGATCAAATCACAGAATACTTCTCAAAGTGAGTCCCAAAAACAAAGCTACACATCAGGGCTTATATAGCCTTCTCCTGGCTCAGAGAATGTAACAACCTTATTGAATCACTGGCCAATCAAGAAGTATCTACTGAAAAACAAGCCTCCCCCACCCCAGGCTTCAGGTGCACATTAGCCTAGGGGCAGGGAAGATCTTTAAAATTTACATTCTTATTACATTCAGCCCCAAGATCTTTCATGCCCATAGCATAGACAATTTACTTTTGAATTAGCACTAAACATCTCTTAGGTCACATTTTCAAAGTACAGAACTAAAGTTACCAAAGTGGCCACTGGGCCTTAAACAAACACAAAGTACATAGCATTATTACCTCAATTCAAAACAAGAGTTCAAATAAAGTTCTCTGGGGGGGGGAGGGGTATCCTTCCCCTCACACAGCTCCAGCCCCTGCCTCCAAGCACAGACAGGGGGCTGGGTAACAAAACCAACAAGGTGGGGTCCCTGGGGATCCAAGGCACTTCATCCCACCCACCATAGTCACAAGTCCATCCTCCCCCAGGGTCCCAAACTGTGGGAAGCAGCCAGGAAACACACTCAGTGCCCCTGCTTTGCTGCTCAGTTCTTATCTTTTCCGGTGGCTGAATTCCGAACTCCTGGGCTCCTTCTCCTCCCGCAGGCAGCAGCCGCTCCTGGCTTCTGCCCAGGTCCCGATGCAGGCAGCTCACCATTCCCACTCTCAGCTCAGCGAAGTCCGCATGCAAGCCATTCTACTCTTCTGCTCCACAGCTCCACAGAATCACGGCTACCACAACTGGGAAACAAACAATTATTCCAGTCCCCATACTTTCCTTTTACTCTGCAGATCCTGTTCGTGATGCCATTTGTAGCAGCAAGCACCCCAAGTGCGTCCTCAGGGTTTGCTGCCCATGCCAAGCCCCAGCCCAGATAAAAGAAATATGCAGAAGAGATTGCAGACCCCATATTGGTTTAACAATATATTGGAAGAATGGATCAACTACTGTGACTAGGGCACTGATTGATACTGGGGCTGAGGCTACACTTATCTATGGAAACCCTGATAAGTTTAAACATGGAACTCCTATTACCATCACAGGTCTAGGAGGCGCTAAAATATCAGCCAGACAGGTTAAAATAACAATGAAAATTGGGCAGTTACCTAAGAAGGAATATACTGTGGTTGTTGTACCCATTCCTGAATACATCATTGGAATAGATGTATTGAGAGGCATGACTCTGAATTTAACTGAAGGAAGATACCAATTTGCTGTGAGGAAGATAGGAATTAATACAGTTTTAGTAGGAAAACTAAAAATGGACCCAATCACTTTACCTGAACCTTCTGAAGTAATTACTTTAAAACAGTATCGTGTGCCAGGTGGGCAAGATGAAATTACCACTACTATAAAGGAATATGTTGAAGCAGGAGTGTTAGTCCCTACAACCACAAGATGGAATAATCCTGTCTGGCCAGTAAGAAAATCAGATGGGACATGGAGAATGACTGTGGATTATAGACAGTTGAATAAGGTGACTCCTTCTTCATATGCTGCTGTTCCAGATACCATCACCTTAATAGAAAGGATCCAGAAATATGATGGGACTTGGTATGCAGTTATTGACTTGGCAAATGCCTTCTTCACCATCCCAATAGACCCTAAACAATGGGACCACTTCACTTTCACTTGACAGGGTAGACAATATACTTTCACCCGCTTGCCACAAGGGTACATACATAGCCCCACTATTTGTCATAGGATTGTAGCTGAACAGTTGGATGAATTAAAGCTACCTGGTGTACAGCTTACCCACTACATTGATGATATCATGATACAGGGAAAAGATGCGAAAGTAGTGGAAAGGAGTTTGACCCTTCTAATTGAGCATATGAAAAGTAAAGGGTGGGAAATTAACCCTGCAAAGGTTCAAGGACCAGCTCACAATGTGAAGTTTTTGGGTATACAATGGAACAAGGGGCTAAAGGAGATTCTTCCTCAAGCCCGACAAAAGATTCAGGATTTTCCTACACCTACCAATAAGAAGGAGGCCCAAAAGTTCATAGGATTGTTTGGATACTGGAGGCACCACATTCCACATTTGGGACAGATTTTAAAACCTTTATATAGAGTCACACGGAAGAAATATGAATTCGATTGGGGACTTGACCAGAGTAAAGCTTTTGAAGAAGCCAAGGCTGCCATACAATTGGCCCTAGATTTGTGGCCCATGCAAAATGGTCCAGTGGAATTGCAAGTGACTGTACAAGATGATTATGCAAACTGGAGCTTATGGCAAAAACAACAAAGCCGAAATGTACCTTTGGGATCTTGGTGTAGGAAACTCCCTTCATCTGGAGTCCAGTACACACCTTTTGAAAAGCAGTTGTTAGCTGCATATTGGGCTTTGGTGGAGACTGAACAACTGACTGTGGGCCATGAAGTGATATTAAGACCTGGAATCCCAATTATGACCTGGGTAAAGAGTACCCCAGCTTCTCACAGAATTGGACATGCCCAAGAGGCTAGTATAATCAAATGGAAGTGGTATATCCAAAATAGAGCGAAAACAGGCAAAAGCAGAGTCTCTGCTCTGCATGAATCTATAGCAAACATAGAAATTGAGAGGAATGACACACCCCCTGAGCCAAAGCAACAGTTGGTACAGTCCACTGTAAAATGGAATGAGGGATATGATGTATTAACTGAGGAACAAAAGAGACATGCATGGTTTACTGATGGGACAGCAAAATATTTGGGGCAAAAAAGACATTGGAAAGCAGTGGCCTATAACCCATGCACTAGAAGGACTTTGGAAAGTACTGGGATAGGTTCAAGTAGCCAATATGCTGAACTTATGGCAGTATATCAAGCCATCAAAATAGAATAAGGAGGACAGTGTCATATATTCACTGATTCATGGGCGGTAGCTAATGGGTTAGCTACATGGATGCCCATGTGGAAAAATGAAAATTGGGAAATTCATGGTAAACAAGTCTGGAGCAAAGAATTATGGGAAGATATCTGGAACATGTCTTTGGTCACTGACTTGTCAGTTTTTCATGTAGATGCTCACGTGGCCCCCACCACACCAGAACGTGAGTACAATGCTCATGCTGATCGACTGGCAAAGATTGCTACTGAATATATTGTCCCTACTTTGACAACAACTGATGATCCGGTATTAGCAAAATGGGTCCACCAAACAGCAGGCCATTTGGGGGTCCAGGCCACACACCAGTGGGCACAAGATCGAGGTATTAGTATCTCTCATTCACTGTTAAAACAGATAGCAGAAGAATGTCATATATGTCAATTGGAAAAGGAGCGAACTGTTCCTCGGGTAGTAACTGGAGAGATAGCAAGAGGAAAAGTCCCAGCCCAAATCTGGCAAATAGATTATATTGGTCCACTACCACTGGATAAAGGATGCAGATTTATATGTACTTGTGTTGATACCTATTCAGGTGTACTAGTAGCTTGTCCTTATAAGAATGCAACCCAGAAAAACACTTGTAAAACTCTAGATCTCATAAGTCTATATTATGGAACCCCAATGCAGATTCAAAGTGACAATGGGTCACATTTCAAAGGCAATGAAATGAAGAAGTATTGTATACTAAACAATATAGAATGGATATATCATATTCCATATTATCCAGAAGCATCTGGGTTAATTGAAAGAATGAATGGATTACTGAAAGAACAGTTGAGGAAGTTAAGTTCCAATAATTCATATCAACATTGGAAGGATAATTTGTTCATGGCTTTGCGTAATTTGAATAATAGACCATTGGGAGGAAGTACACCACTAGCCAGAATGATGACCCCCAATCTGCAAATTAGAAAACAACAAACACACAAGATCCCAAATATTGAGTATTGGACCTTGAGGCCAGATGTCCCAGCACCGTACCCAGGACCACCTGGTTCGGTGGGGTATGATTTACATTGTTTAGAGGACTTTGGGTTGGACAGGAAAGAAGTAAGAAAAATTTCCACTGGGATATGCATAAGAATCCCTAAAAATCACTTTAGACAGATTTTACCCAAATCAGGATTAGCAGCTCAAGGAATACATGTATTGGCTGGAGTAATAGGTTCTAATTATCAAGGAGAAATTGTTGTAACATTCCAGAATTTAGGTGAAGGGCCCATACAGATTCACAAGAATGATAGGATAGTTCAAGTGATTATCGTTCCTTGTAAAACAATGCCACTTGTAAAAACTGACCTTCCTTCTAAAATAACTGTCACAGGAACTGAAGGATTTGGTTCTACTGATAGAATAAAATCAGGAGCTAAAGTATGGGTAAAACGGAAGCCAGATGATGTTCCAAAGGCTGCAGAGATTATAGCATATGGGAAGGATAACACTGTAACTATTGTTTATTCTGGAGAAGATGATTACAAAATTGTACCCTTAAGTCATTTATTCTACTGTGAGTGAGGCTACAATAGTCTGGTTATTGTCTCTTTGCTTCTTCTTGATTTTTTGTTTGTTCACCTTGTTTGTTAGATTTGTTTCCACAGGCTTGGTACCCTCCATCTGTAGATGCCTGATAGCTTAAGCTGGATGTCACCCCCTGTCTGCAACTGTGATGTGTCACCCTTGGACCTGGCATCAAGCATATTAAGAACTGACCTCTCAAATGGGACCCCTTAGGACAGGGACAGCTCTACATCCGGTTTCAGCAGCAAGTAGCCATAGAAGAAGAGATCTTCACCCCTTACCCCAAGATTTTGGGGCCCCATTTGTTCGGGGTGGGGGGAATGATGGGGAGCTTGTGCTCAAGCCCCACCCTAAAATATGGTTTTCTGTGTTTATTGTGTGCTATTCTTGTTATATTGTTGTGAAATTTTGTTGACACCAGTTATTCCTACTGTATTTTTGCCAAGTAAGGGACACGAAAGATATTGGGGCCGAATGTAAGGGTTATGGGATTTAAAGATCTTCCATGCCCCATTGGACTTGCTGACGTAGCAGGAAGGGGCGGAGCAAGAGAAAGCGAAAGCCAGAGAAAGCGAAAGCCAAGGACGTGCTGATGTAGCAGGAAGGGGCGGAGCAAGAGAAAGTGAAAGCCAGAGAAAGCGAAAGCCAAGCAGCTTTCCTGCGGTGGCTGGCCGTGGAGGCGACGGCGGTGGCAGCAGCAGCAGAGGCAGCGGCAGCGCGAAGCCCTTTTTGAGTTAGGACTGCTAAGGACTTTCTGCTAAGGACTCCTGCTGAGGACTGCCAGGGGCCGGAGCTGCTGGGAGCGTGCTTCCAGGATGCTGGGTGGTTGCTGTGAGTGGGGAGAGGAGGACCTTTACCTGAGGTAGCCTGTTCTGTTTTAAAGGCTTGAAAATGTGGGTGCTTTCTACTTTATCTATCTGTGCCAATATCATAACTACTCTGATGGCTTTCACTTTCTGGTTGGTATCTTAATAAATTTTCTAGTTTATTTCCCCATATGGCAAGCATGACGTATTTTATGATGGATAATTATATCAGCATATTTGTAATCTCTATAGGCATTGTGAATATGGCATTGCTGATACTCCAGCAAAACTGAGAATCATGTTTCAGGGAAAATATGGTCATTCAGTGGAATAGAGGACTTTCAAACATTCTTGCTGAAAAAAAAACAGAGTTGAATAGAAAATTTGACATTCAGATACAAGAAGCAAGAGAAGCATGAGAAGGTAAACAGGGAAAAGAAATCATAAGGAAATTATCAAAGTTCAACTATTAACATTCCTACATGGTAAAACAATAATTGTAACTGATGAAACTTTTGTCAAAATGAAAATAGTTGAATGGAATATATATATATATATATATATATATATATATATATATATATATTTCTACATACGAGGGTATATGGGCATATGAATACATATGTGAATGTGTGTATATATGCTTCCAGGTATACATAGATAATGGGCACAAGACCAATTTAACAGGAAAGGATGATACTTAAAAGGTGAAATTAAGAGGTGAGAGAGGAATGTAATGAGAGGAGATGGGGAGAGAAAGAATGGGGTAAACTATCTCATAAAGAAGAGGCAAGGGAAAATTGTTACAATGGAGGGGAAGAATAGGAAGGCAAAAGGAATGAGTCAACCTTATTCTCAATGAATTTCACTTGGGGAGGGAATGACATACACACTAAATAGGGTATCTCACCCTACAGGAGAATAGGAGAGAAGGGGATGAGAGGGGGGATGATGGAAGGGAGTGCAGGCTTGGGGGGAGGGAAGTTGGAAGCACCCACTTTTGAAAAGGTATGGGACCAAAGTACAGAATGGAATAAGTGGTAGTTTGGATAGGAGGGTGGGAAATATACTCAGTCTTTTACAATATATCTACTATGTTCATGTTTTGCATTAGCTACACATGTACTATGAAGTGCTTATCTTCCCAGTAAGTGTGGGTGACAAGGGAGGAAGGGAATGAATCTGGAATTCAAAGTTTTAAAATAAAATATTTAAATATATATATATATATATATATGCAAGTATGTATATACTATTATTAATACTATTTTACATGTAATTGGGAAATAAGATATACAGGCACTGGGGCATAGAGATCTACCATGCCCTATTGGAAAAGTCAAAAGGGATATGGGAGAAAATATGGGAGAGAGCAGATTGGAGAAGGGGATATCCTGTGGGACTTCTATTTTGGTGTGGTGGGTAAGGGAAAAACGGGTAGAAAATTTGTAACTCAGAATCTGGAGGAAATGAATGATGTAAATCAGAAGTTAATAAAGCATTTTAAAAATGAAAAAAATAAAGATAAATACATCATAAAAAAAGAAAAAAATCCTTTTACCCAAAGGCCATATGCTTATTTATTCCTTCTTTAGTCTCTATTTCTCATGGAATTGAAGTAATTTTTGTTGCCTCTTTTAAACATTTTCTGTTAATGACTTTAGAGCTGTCCTTCTGCTATCTTTGTTGTTTTTGTACCTCAATTTTAGAAATATCAATTTTTGCAGCTGATAGAGAAGATGGAAGTATTACCCCAGGATTGGAATTTTTCAACATTTCTGATCATGTACTTCATTATTAATACTTAACTTTGCCTTGGTAATTTTCTTCTCCCATTTGCTATAAAATTTTCTGTATGGGTCCGTGTCCTCCCACCCTTCTGGGTCTATGTTGTCTTTAGGAGTTTTGATTATTCCTCTTCTGACCAGTATACTATCCATGGAGACATAAAACTATCTCAGAGGTATTAGTAACTCTAACCAACAAATCCCCGAAGATTACAAGCGTTAAAGGTCTCTATTTCCCATTGTTGAATATCTCTCTTCTCTCTTGAGAGTAGTCTTCTATAAGATTCTGTCAAAATGGTGAAACAATATTTAATTTGTGCATGTATGAGGGTATTGAGTGTTTGTCATGACAAAGTGATTTTTTCAACTAAAGTATTCATTCACCTGAAGTATTAGGTTTCTCTTTAATGCATGTCTTTAGCCTTTCTTATTGTTGATTCTACAATCATCTTTTCCAATGTTTTTTCCTTGGCATTCTCCATTATTCCAATTTTTGCATAGAATTCATCAGTATCAAAATGTATATTGGTTCAATGTTAAGCATCTTAATGAGTTTTCCATAGATCTTTGCTGCTTTCTCATCCTCTGAAAATGATAATGCTATGTAAACTGAGATGATATGCATGGTAGACTTCATGAAAACACTTAAATTCCAAGTCACATGAGCAACACGAAGGAGGACAAGTAATTTCTCCAGTTCTCACAACTTCTCAAACCTCTTCAAAATAGGAATCATGCTCAAGAATTAAAGTAATATTATCTCTCTCTATAGCCAAAGACACCAAGAACCCTAATGATCTATTTTCCAAGTTAACTCTCAATAGAGAAGGTTCATCCATAATACATTCACTTGGGACTCCCTCCACTAACCGCAACATCACTCATACAGGTCTGCACAAAACCACCCCCTGGCCTTGCAACAGAACTCTGTTCCACACTCCTGCTTTGATCCTACACCTTCAAATCTGAAATATTTATGTATATAAGAAATTACTTATTAATTATATCATAGTCATTCCAGAATCACCACCATTATATAGACCACCAATTTGTTAGAGCAATAATAAAAATTAATGAATAAAAGCTGAAAGAATAAAAATGAGAAATGATATAATGTCATTGAAATAATGCATTCCTGAGAATTTAAACAAACTATTGAAAATTAGAAAATGGGCAAATGGACAGTATAATGGACATAGATACAAGCTAAAATAACAATACAGAAGTTTAAGTAATATAAATTACTTTCCATGGTAAGAACAAAAATGTTTAAAAGTTTGAAATAGCAAACATTTAACTCACTTGCCATCCCAAGATACTAATGGTAATGCCAGTTTAGAATATAAAATCATTTGTAAAATCTATAGATAAGCATGATCGATGATTATAAATAGTATCACCTTATAAAACAGAGAGAAGCAGTGAAGGGAAAAAAGCAAAACATCAAAAAAATAACTTAAAGAAAGCCTAGTGAAAAACCCAACTATTCAAAGTCATGCCATGTTTATTTCAGGGTGAAAATGGAAGGAATGTAACAAATAAAATAAAAATTCAAAAGAAGCACAAAAACTTTTATAACAAAATGTTTTCACCATCAAGGAAAAGAGAGTCTCCACACATTGAGCATAACATCAAAATCCCCAGTTTTCCTATAAAAGAAGTAGAAATAGCACTGAAGAGAATAAAGATGGTGAAAGCAGCTGGATTAGACAAAAACACACAGATAAATAGATGGATAGATAGATAGATAGATAGATAGATAGATAGATAGATAGATAGATAGATAGATAGATAGATTGATAGATAGATGATTGATAGATAGATGATAGATAGATAGATAGATAGATAGATAGATAGATAGATAGATAGATGATAGATAGATGATAGATAGATAGATAGATAGATAGATAGATAGATAGATAGATGATAGAT
>NW_027185804.1:19337541-19340662 GCF_028583685.1 Petaurus breviceps papuanus
GATAGATAGATAGATAGATAGATAGATAGATAGATAGATAGACAGATAGAAAGACAGACAGACAGATAGATAGATGATAGATAGATAGATAGATAGATAGATAGATAGATAGATAGATAGATAGACAGATAGATGGTAAAATTAAACAGCTATTAATGAATAAATTTGTAATTTATATTAAGATGTGGAAATTAAATGTGGGAAAAATTTCAGCTCTTAATACTACTCCAAAAAGCTACCAAGAAAACATAAACAACTAACCAATCTGTGGACTTATTTCCCCAATATACAAAATTTTATGAGAGTCATTTACACACACCTTAGAGATAACCAGACTTTCACATAGCATCAAGGGGATGCAGTCGAGAGAAGACTGAACTTGGAGTCAGACTGACATGAATTCAAATCCTGACTCTAATACTTACTAATCTTATAACCCTGAGAAAGTCACAACTTCTCTAAGCTTCAGTTTCTTCAGCTGCAAAATAAGTGGTTGAATACATTGTCCTTGAGCATTCATAACTCTTACCAATCTATAATCCTATGATATTTGATACCACAACTTTCCCAGGATTAACTGAATGATGTCTTTTTTAAAGATCCTATTTTGTTTCTTGTCAGTTAACTATTTTTAAAAATGGACCCTTAAAAACCTTTCATGTGTTTCACAATGTAAATAACCAAAATCACAATGCTGACATTGTCTGAGGCACAAAACAGAGATGTATGCTTGTCAGAGGTGTTTGCCACAGTGAAAGAATAGATAATACAATTTCAAGAATACTTTTATATCAGTTGTAATGTCCTCTAGATATTTCTGTTTGCAGATGACACCATAGAAATGGCAGTAGACCCTAGAACATAGCAGTCTTCTGGACGAGATCTATAATCTTTCAACATATTTTTGACCTAACTATCCACACAGCAAAAACAAAGTGGGTGGAGAATGTATATTGGCTAGATTAGGAAATACAGTTAGATGGACAACCTATAGAGTTTGTATATAAGAAGATGTGAGAGAGAGAAAGAGAGAGAGAGAGATCTATTTTCTAGATATATATCACTATAATTATAGTTAGATCTAGATATTGATCTAGAAATAGACATACATGGTCAGGGAGGGAGGCAATAAACATTTACCTTGCCACTTACCTTGGCAGTACACTTTCCAGGGAAGTACACATAGATGATGGGATTGACACACACATGTTTAGAGCTAGCTCGGTGTTTGGGAATCTCCAAAGGCAAGAGTGGGAGAGAAGTATTAGACTGCCTGCCAAATTGAAGGGCTACAGAGTCATTGTACTGACCTCATTGTTGTATGCCTGTGAAACCTGGACAGTATACCAGCACCATGCCAGGAAACTGAATCACTAAATTTGAAATGTCTTAGGAAGATTCTGATGATGACCTGAAATTTTAAGGTAGTGAACACTGAGGTCCTTTCTTGAGCTGAAATGGTCAAGCTGAAATGAGCCTTCAAATTCTATGGTAGAGAGCACAACTTCAATGAGCTGGCCATGTTGTTAGACTGCCAAATGCACTTTGCCTAAAACATAATTTTGTGGAGAACTTACACAAGGCAAACATTCACTTAGAGGTCAGAAGAAGCACTATAAAGACACTCTCAAGGTCTCTCCGAAAACTTTAGATTTGATTGTTAAGATATGGGAGACATTGGCACAGGACGACCTAAAATTCCATGCCCACATCAAAGAGCTCGCTGTATGTGCAAAACTGAATTGCAAAAGCTGAAAAGAAATGTGAGATGTGCAAATGTAGAGATACCTCCACTGCAAATGTTTATATGGATTATTTATGCCTGACCTGGGTTAGAGTCTTCCAAGCTCATAATGATCTGATCAGCCCACATCAGACAGACTGTACCAGGACCCCAACATTGTGATGTCATTTCCGTCTTCTTTGGTAACAAAGCACAACAATCATTACCAACTATCCAGGTTTCAGGCATTTTGTTAAGCTTATAAAAAAAGTTATTTCCTATAAAGATAGACATAGACATAGAAATGGACAAAGATATAGATATATATGAATATAGATTTAGATGTACATATAAATAGATAGAGATGTGCACATGGACATGGACAAAGAATGAGACAGATGTGGATATCTAGTAGAAATTTAGATTCAGATAATATAGATGTGGGATCAAGAGATACACTGAATTAAACCTGAAGAATACACTAGACTTGCCTGCTGTTGGGCAACTGAATAGTTCCTTTGATTGCTCCAAATTTCTCCCCAAATTAAAAGCCTATATTTTAATACTGATGTTTTGCCAATACTGAATGACTACAAAACATAGAACACAACACCTACTGATGAATTTCAAATAAATATCACACAGAGGACAATGCATAGGTGTGGCAGGATGAACAAATCCCTTCTGGTTAGAACATATCTGTGTTCATTTCTGAGCACCATATTTCAAAATAGATATCAATACGCTGAAGAGCAGTGAGAGAAAAGTAAGAATTGGGCAAGGCCTTTGAGTTCTTTTCATTTGATTATAGGTTGAAGATCCTGTAGCAAAGATTTAGGGGCACAAGAGAACTATGTTCAAGTGTTTGAAGGAATATCTTGTTTATGAGGAGCTAGATTGATTCTGCTTGGCCCCAGAAGACAAAGCAAAGATCAATGAGAGCAAAAACCAAAGCTTTCAAGAGATAGATTTATTGAGATTAATTTGCTTTAAAGCAAATAAAAAGGTTAACTAACCTTTTAATAAGTTCCTTGGTCCACAATTTGCCTAATACTATGCCTGAATTCTTAATTAGAACAAAAAGAAAAAAAAATTAAAAATAGTTTGTAATTTATTGGCTGGAGGAAAGATAGCATGCAAACATATTAAGCTTTGTAATAATAAGAGTAGTTCAAAAGTAGAGTAGACTGCCTCAGGCAACAGTGGCTTCCCAGCACTCATTGCAGTTCTTCATTTAAAGGCTGAATAAGTAAGTTGTTGGGAATCATTTTCCAGGTGAGGAGTAGCAAATTCATTATTTTTTTCTTTTTACACACACACACACACACACACACACACACACACACACACACACACACATATATATATATATATATATATATATATATATATATATAT
>NW_027185804.1:19340762-19370089 GCF_028583685.1 Petaurus breviceps papuanus
ATATATATATATATATATATATATATATATATATATTTGAATATTTGATTTTAAAGCTTTCAATTCCAGATTCATTCCCTTCCCCCCCTGCCACCCTGAGACAAGCAGTTCAGTATAGGTTGTACATGTGCGGCTAATGCAAAACAATAACACAGTAGATGTATTGTAAAAGACTGACTATATTTCCCTCCCTCCTATCCCACCTCCCACTTGTTCTATTCTCTACTTTGATCCTGTCCCTTTTCAAAAGTGGGTGCTTCCGCAAATTCATTATTTTCCCTTTTGCTGAAAATCAGTATATTTGCTCTCCAATCATCTTGTACTAACTTTTCTATCTTCAAAGCTCTCTGACAGTGATTCAACAATTACATCTACCATCTCTTTCAATTCTTGAGGATGAAGTTCATCTGGGTCAGGTAACTTCAATTCATCAAGGGCAGATAGATACTCTCCTACTGTTCTTGGGTAGCAAGTCCACATTAGCCAGTTTTTTCCCTGTCTTCACCAATCCAAATATTACTCTTTTTTTTATGAAAAACAAAAGCAAAACAGCACTTGACTATATCTGCTTTCTTACTACCATCTTTTATCTTCATCTATCCAATTGGATCATCTGTCTTATTCATTCTACAAATCTCCTTTTCCCCTCAAATAGATTTTTTAAATATTGTTTTTACTTTTCCTTCCCAACATAACCAGTGCATTATGAGTTTTAGAACTCCTGATTCTATTAGCACAAGAATATGCCAAGTTTTTGTTTTCAACTTACACTTCGTTCCATCTGCTATACATATCTTTTGAAAATTTAAATTGATTGACCACTTACCTATATATTCACATTAGCCTCTTTCAACATGTCTCCCTTTTCTTCATCATCAGAACTACTTTTCCTTGATTCCCCTGAATATCATTGCTGAGAGCTTTACAATTAACTGATTCCCCTTAATGCTAATACAAATCATTGAGTTATCCTGTATATATCTTGTTTGTACATATTTGTTTTTATGTTTCCTCTCCCATCAGACTTTGAGTTCTCCAAGAGCAAATGTGCTTTTTTGTTTTGTGGGTGTGGGAGGGGAATTTTTGTGTGTGTGTGTGTGTGTGTGTTTGCCTTTCTTTGCATCCCCAGTGCTTAGCACAGTGTAGACACAATAAGTGTTTGTCGATTTTGCTTTACTTGACTTTATAGAATTTCAGGATATTGTAGCCTACCTACCTATCTCTGAATACTTTTAAATCTGCTTTCCTAAAATCTAAAATATGTGTCAAATTATGGTTGGCATTTCTTTCCTGTGATGAAATCCAAGATTGATTGATTGATTCTCCCAAAGGTTTCCATTATTTCCACCCCAGAAAGCAGTCATTCATTGGGGTGACAATCAGACCTACTATAGACATTCCTGTCTTGTCTTCAATTTTTAATGATATTTTCTAAATTCTCTCTCAGGTTTAAGATCTATGGTGCTACATTTAAGAAATAGCTAATATTAGATGCTCGCAGTATATTCTATAGCTCCGGAAAGGCATATTTTCACCCTGGGTTTTCTCAAAAAGGTAAATTTGCTCAAGAAACTACTGTCTACTAACATTACAGGAAGGGACTGAGATTCCAAAATTTAGGTGGGAATTCCAGAGAGTGAGAATGTTTTACAACAAAAGTGTCAAACATATGGGTGGCTAGGTGGCACAGTAAATAGAGCGCCGGCCCTGAAGTCAGGAGGACCTGAGTTCAAATTTGGCCTCACACACTTAACACAAAAACTATCCATGTGACCTTGGGCAAGTCACTTAACCCCAATTGCCCACCAAAAAAAAAAAAAGAAAAGTGTCAAACAGCCTGGCTGCGGCCCATCTTGCCACCCACAATATCCCAGAGGGTTACTTAATCTGCTTGAACCAGATTAAAATGTAATTGGGAAATATTCAACAATTAAACAAAAATGCAATAAAACATAGGTAATGTTGATATATAGTTTTCTGAGTCAATATGTGACCTGCAGTGATACTTATGTATAGTTTAATGGCCCCATTTCTATTTGAGCTTGACACCACTAACAAAGCGTCAGAAGAGTTCAGAGGACTGGAAGGGCCTTCTGAAGTTGTACAATCATAACCTGCATTTTAGGGGTGAGGGGAAGAGAAGTGAAGTCTTATATACACATTTATGTATCCCTTAAATTTCATGTTATATTTTTATTATTTTATTATATTATATTAAGTTCAACTGGACCCTCACTGCCCAGTTGTAAGGCAATACTTTCACACTTCCCTATTCAACTCACTATCCCCCTTGCCTCTGAAGCTCTTCCAGACCTACTCAACCTCCCATAGCTCCCTATTTCCACACCCTCTCAGCTGAAAACCTTGTCTCATATTTCACTTAGAAAATAAATTTGTCAGGGCAGCCAGGTAGCACAGTGAGTAAGAGCACCGGCTCCAGCGTCAGGATCACCTGGGGAATCGAATCCCAGGCTCAGACCCTTAGCACCCACCCAGAAACACCTGGCCATGTAACCTTGAGCAAGTTACTTAACCCCAATTGCTTAGGGGCAGCCAGGTGGTTCAGTGAGTAAAAGCACTGGCTCCAGTGTTGGGATGACCTGGGAACCAAATGTGGGCTCAGATACGTAGCACCACACCCAGAAATAACTGGCCATGTAACCTTGAGAAAGTTACTTAACCCTGATTGCTTTTAATAAATAAATAAACAAACAAACAAATAAATGAATGAATGAATGAATGAATGAATTTGCCATGAGTTCCATTTTCTAGCCTCCTCCTCATGTCACATCTTTCATAAGCAGCGATCTCCTTCTTCAACCCCTTTTCTTTGTCAAGCCAAATTCCTCCATTTGCACAAGTAATGCCATTCTATCCCATCTCCCCCAGAACACTGCCCTCTTTATCATGCTCACTCACTCACTTTTCTTCAAACTCTCCAGGCCTATTTACTGCTTCCCTACTGCCTACAAACATACTTATGCCTCCCCCATCGTTAAAAAGTCCCTCAGTCAAATCCTCCATCCTTGCTATCTCTTTACCCTTTGGCAACCAAACTCCCTGCAAAGACCATCAACAATTCTGGCCTCCACTTAATTTCATAACTCTTTGCAGTCAGGATTCCAATCTCACAATTGTAATTAAACTGCTCTCTGAAGACGATCTCATGATCATTAGAAGGACTGGGTGAGTCCATTGTATGAAATGATGCAAGATTATTTTAAAAATAAGTTCACTATACTTTCTCCTACCTGTACAAGTGTACTTTAAATACAACTAATCACAAGCAGATATACTTTTATACTGAACTTTTTTCATCTATCTCCAGTATGTCAAATACACTGCAAATATGATCAATTGGTGAAGCTTAGTCCTCAGCGTTATTTTAGATTCTTCCTTCTAAGGAATGTCAAACCTAATGATCTTTCCTCATTGCTCTTCCTTCTTTACCTCTCAGCAGTCTTTCACATTGTTGATCATTCTATTCTCTTTAATTTTCTCTTTTTCTAGGTTTTAGTACCATTTCCTGGTTCTCTTCCTATCTATCTGATCTTTCCTTCTTTTGTTCCTATGCTGATATCTATTCTCCTCACTGTGGGTATACCCCAGGGCTTTGTCCTGTGCCCTCTTCTCCTTTCCCTCTAAATTTCATTTGGTGAACTCAACAGCTTCCCTGGTTTTAATTATTATTTCTATGCAGATGACTCTCAGACCTACTTGTCCAGCCCTAATCTTTAGCTTTACATCTCCTAACTGTTTTCTTTTAGTGGAGAAGGAAATAGAAAACTACTCCAGAATCTTTGCCAAGAAAACCCCAAATGGGGATTTTCAACACAGTCAGACACAACTGAAATGACTGAACAACAACAAAACTTTCTTTTAGATAGCTTGAACTGCATGTCTCTTAGATATACTAAACTCATCATATCTAAAACCAAACTCATTATCTGTCTTCCAACCGTTCTCCTCTTCCAAATTTTTCTATTACTGTTGTGGGCATTAATTTCTTCACAGTCACCCAGGCTCACACTTTAGTCTGGGTGTCATCCTCAACTTCTCATTGTCTCTCACTTCCCACCTCCCATACCCAGTTTCCAAACCCTATTGTTTCTACTTAGCTATATCCCTTATATACACGTCCTTCTCTCTGACAATTCCAATATTCAGGTGCAGGGTCTAAATTACCTCCTGTCTGAACTATTACAAAGGCCTGCTAGTTGGTCTCCCTTCTGCAAGCCTCAACCCATTCCAGGCCATTCTTCACATCCCAGTCAATCAAAATGATCTTCATAAAGCAACAATTTGACCATATCACCACCATCTCTCTCTCTCTCTCTCTCTCTCTCTCTCTCTCTCTCTCTCTCTCTCTATTACATTCAGGACCAAAAATAAAATCCCCTGTTTCTTATTCAAAGTCCTTCACAACCTAGTCTTTTCCTATATTTCCAGTCTTCTTACATTTTGCACTCTCATGTATTTTGCAGTCCAATGACACAAGCACCCTTGCTGTTATACACACGTAATACTCCATTTCCTGAATTCCATACAGTTACACTGAATGGCTCCCATACCCGGAATGCTCTCTCTCCTCTCCTCTACCTCTTGGCTTTTCTGGCTCCCCTCAAATTCCAGCTAAATACTCCCCTTCAACAGGAAGTCTTTTCCTCTCTCCCTTAAGGCTAGCACTTTTCTTTGTTGATTATCTACAATTTAGCAAATATGTATATATGCACTGACCAACAGAATATTAGCTGCTTGATAGGAGGAATTATTGCATTTTTGTCTTTGATTTTTCAGTGCCTAAAAGAGACCCTGAGATGTAGCAGGTGCTTAATAAATTCCTATTGACTGGTTAACTTGCCCCAAAATTTAAAAGGAAAAGTATATTCCTAGCAGATGTATAATATACTTTTGAAGGGCAGCTAGATGGCTCAGTGGATAGAATGTGAGGCATGGAGTCAGAAAGACTCCTATTCATGAGTTGAAATCTATCCTCAGACACTTATTAGGAGTGTGATCCTGGGCAAGTCACATAACCCTGTTTGCCAGTTTCCTCATTCACAAAATGAGCTAGGGAAGGAAATGGCAACCAAATCCAGTATCTTTGCCAAAAAATCCTAAGTGGGGTCATGAAAAGTCGGATGTGACTGAAAAATGATTCAACAACAACAAGCATTTGAAACATATGAAAAGAAAGACAAGTCCTTGTGCGTTAAGTATATTATTAATGAAACACAGTAACACAAATTGGCTTCCTAACAAAAAAATGAATTCTTCCTTTTCTTACCATTTTGTTCACCATTGAAAAATGGATCTCTTGATGTTTTCAGTTGCTTCAAGGCTTAATTCAAGTACTGGCCCTTACAAGAGGCCTTTCCCAATTACTAGAGTTTTATTACCTTTCCCCCTCAAAAAATTATTTTTGTTTATTTTGTATTTATTTAGTTGTTCCACAGAGTAGAATTTAAGTTATCTAAGGATAGGGACAGATTTATTTTTGTCAATACATCCCTAGCACCTATGAGGGTACTTGGAAAGTAGTAGGTGCTTAATAATAATTAATAGTCTTCCAATAGTTCATTATGCTAAGCATTAGGAGTACAGAAAAGGAATCCCTGCAGTCTAATGAGGGAGACAACATGAAAACAACTACACAAGGGATAGGCTAAATCAGAGATAATTGGTAGAGAAAAGGGACTATTAGGAATAGCATTCTATTTGCTCCTCACCACTATGTATAGGTACTGTTATTCTCCCTATTTACAGATGAGGCAACTGAGGTTAATTAATTTGCCCAAGAGCACATAGCTAATATGCAACAGAGGAAGGGTTTGAACTCAGGTATTTCCGACTCTAAGTCTAAGATTTAATCCATTGTGTCACCTAGCTGCCCTATGATAAATGCTTGTTGAACTGAACTGAAGTCAACTCAAAATCTTGAAGATTTGTGTCCTGCCAAAGGAGAAAGAGCTCCCTCATGCTCACGTTCAGTGGTACTAATGTACCACAACAACATTATGTATATTGAACATATACCATCTAAAGCCATAGCACTGCATTGTAAGATACACACATTTTCGATTCAGACTTGGAGAAGCAAGGATGTCCAGAGTAGTAAGGAATATATGAAGCTTCAATCTAAATTTAAATGCATTAGTACAAACAATTCTACCCAGAGCCAGGTGCCACATGGGGAACCGTCCAAAATTCTAGCAACTGCAGGCCCATTATAGCTGGAAGGACTCATTTAAGGAGGCTGAAAGATAGAGCTTGCCAGACTCAAGGGACTGAGCTTATGTCCCAAACTTAGATCTCTTCCTGGCAATGCTGATGATATTTTAAGAGACATGACAGCCCCATCTGCCATCCATATGAGTAAACCATTCTTTCCAAGATGTCACTGAATTTATGCCTTTATTCCATCTAACAGGAAAAGGAAATATCATTTTTTTAAAATCCAGTCTTCCTCAGATACATTCTAACACTCTTTCCAAGAAGACAACCAAGGCTGTCTATTCAAAGCATATATGATTGTACAGAGACCATAACACCTAGGGAAGAGCAGTATTTCCTTTCCTCCCCCATCAATGCTTCACATAATTTATAAGGTTGAGACTATCTTGATCCTCCATCCATGTTTCAATCACACACACATGCATGCACACATGTGTGTATGTTTTACACATGTATGTATGTATGTATATGTATATGCTTAGCTTCTAAGATTAGAAATGTCACGTCCCCCATGGAAGAAAGAAATGAAAATTTCCTGTAAATGAATACATTCATAGCATCACTTTCTGTGGTCATAAGTAATTATAAACAAAGTAATTGTCCATCAGTGGCAGAATGCCCAAGCAAATCACAGATGAATTTAAGGCAATATTGTTATTCTGTATAAAACAGCCTATAGGAAGAATTCAGAGAAGCATGGGAAGGATTGTATGAATGGTTTTGTAGGCTGATGTAAACAGAATCAGGAAAATGAAATATACATTGGCTACAACATGGTTAACAGAAAGAACACTAAAACAAAAATATACACTTTGTATCATAATAGCCCAATTTGGCCATGGAGAAAGGTGAAGGAAATATCCATCCCTAACTTCATTGCAAAAGGGGAAATCTATGGTTGTGGAAATATCATACAGTCAGGCCCTGTCGATAAGTTGATTGTTCTTTCTGAATTGCTTCCCCACTCCCCTTTCTTTTTTTTAATCTTTGTTATAAGGAATGACTCACTTGGTAGGAAAAGGAGAAGGGATATATTTGGGGGAAAATGCCCACACATACCATTTAACTTTCGTCCATATCCTCTCACAAAGCTGCCAAGAGAGTCAACTCAGTGTGCTGGGGATGTTCCTCTAAATCTCTTGATTCTGTATTGAAAACAGTGGAGTACTCAGATTGTCCATCTGGTTGGTGATACTCAAGAACACTTTAGTCCAAAGTGTACTTCAGACACCTAATAGCTCTGTGACCTTTGGCAAGTCCCTTCATTTCCCTGCATCTCTGAACCTCATCTATAAGATGAACGAATTTTATGAGATTGCATCTAAAGATTCATTCTAGCTGCTCTAATTTATGACCCATGAACATTTTTTTCAAGCTATTCATTTCCTTGTTGACATCTGATAGGCCATGTCTCTTGTGCTATTCATCATTTATAGTGTTATTCTATTTATGACTAACAATAGCAACTTTTATTTCTAAAGTGGTATAAAAGGACTGATGAAGAACAGATACGATTGAGAAAAGAGATGGGTCAGTCCCATGTCAAGAATAAGAGACAACACATGGAGAGTCTAAACCTTTCACTGGTCAGCACAGACTATTAAAATCACAATATTTTTTCAGCAATAAAAAAAAGAATAACTTTAAGTTGTATATACTAAACTGTATGCTCCATGAAGACAGAGACTGGGTCTTGTCTTGGTCTGTAATTCCTCTCATACCTAGGGCTGTACCCTCTATATAGAAGAAATTTAATAAATGTTTGTTTTGTCTTCAAGTCCCAAAGTTGAAAACAATGACCAAACTTTCTTTTTAAAAAATGGCTTTTGCCAATTTAGGACAAACTTTAAAATTGTTAACAATAAGACTCTTGAATAAAATCTTGAGGGTATATGTTTGTCTAAAAACATATGGATATCTGTCTGTAAGAAGCTATTATTTTTCTATAATTGCTATGGGCCTCAGTCCTAAAAAAATAATATACATTCTAGCATGAAGTGTTATATTCCTATGATTCTTTAATCTTTAATCTACCTTTAATGATCAGGGTTCATGCTATGAAAATCCATTTCCATTTCTGATATTTCTTCTTTTGAATGTAAGATGTTTCAGTTTTTTAGAGAACCACAAAAAGTCAGAAACTAGCTGCTTACTGTGGAAGATATTACCCATATAGAATATTCCAATTATTTTTGCTGTGATAGCAAGCTAATTGTTAGCAGTCTGCCTTCTGGCAGCCTTATTTAATTAGTCCCAAATGAAAGAGGGCTTTCTTTTTCATGCTCTTTTTAAATTTATTTTAAATTTTTTTTTCAATTACATGTAAAAACTATTGTAGCATTCATTTAAAAAAAAAAATTTGAGTTAAATTCTCTCCTTCCCTTCCTTATCTCCCCCATCATTGAGAAAACAAGCAATTTGATATGGATTATATATGCACCATGATGCAAAACTTTTCCATAATAGCCATGTTGCAAAAAAAAGCAGATAAAAACAAGAAAAATAAAATTGAAAAATTATGCTTTGATCTGCATTCAGAATTTATCACTTCTTTCTCTGGAGGTGGATAGCATTTTTCACCATAACTCCTTTGGAATTAGCTTGGATCATTGTATAGTCAAGAACAGCTATGTCATTCACAGTAGGTCATCATATGACAATGCTGTTACTGTGCACAATGTTGTCCTGGTTTTCCTCAATTCACTTTGCATCAATTTATATAATTGTTTATAGGCTAGTGCATAAAGCAATCCATTCATTCCCTCTGTATGAGGAAATCGATGATTCTTGTTCCTGTCTTTTTATCGTCCTTCTAAGTGGCATCCGAGAATCATCCTTCTTTCATTCGGGGTTCATCTTTCCCACACATGCCAAACTAATTTTTCTTAAAGTATAATTCTCACCATGTCACTCTCCCCTATTCCAGGAATTCCAGTGGCTCCCTATTGCCTTTTAGGATGAAATGGAAATGCCTTGTGTTTAGCATTTAATTCCCTTTATAATCTGGCCCCAGTCAACTTTTCCAGGGTTATCATATAATACCCCCCTTCATGCATTCTTAGATCTAGTTGTTTGTTTGTTTGTTTTACTAGATTCTCCATCTCCTATATTCATTCTTTTGTAATGTCTCTCTTCTATGCCTAGAATATACTCCTTACTCACATCTATCACAAAGAATCACTAGTTTCTTTCAAGGTTTGGCTGTTGTGCCATTTTCTACATGAAGTGTTTCTCAAACAAGCTGGCTGTTAATATACACTTACCCAAATAAAACAATATACCTTAGATTAATTTGGTACATTACTATAGTATATATCTATATGGTGCTTCTCTCAGTAGAATGTATGTTTCTTGAGAGTAAGGTTTTACTTTGGTCTCCACATCACTGTTATCTAGCTGAGTCTGTGGCACACAGCACTCACTTAACAAGTGTGTGTAGATAGATTTATTCATTGTTGAAAACTCTCAAAAATGAAATTCTGAAGAAACAAAAATAAACATTCTCATGAAAAATAAATATTGGAGGTGTCTAAAGAAACTGACATGGACAGAGAACTCATCGATCAATGTAGATTGCAAAAAAGATACGAACAGAAGATGGAAGCATGGGAAGGTAGAAAGAAGTCAATAGGAAACTGTGACATAGTACTGTCCAAATAGTTTTAGCAACTCTAAAGCTCAGGATGATCAGAGAAAGCCAAACACAATAAAATAGGAGAGAGCGTTCTAGCTATATTTGGGGGAAAGAGGAGATTTAAAGAAGGGATAGAATCTTTGTTGGGGTGGATTGTAAGATAATGACAGAGAAAGCATAGCTTCTCATTTCTTATTTTGCTTCTATTTTCTCTATCACAATGACCTTTGGACCAGAAAAGAAAGACAAAAAATAGCTAATAGGGAGTTGATGCTCAACATAAGTATGGAGGTAGTCAAATAAACTCATCTATGTATTTTCCTTTAATAAATTCAAGTCATGAAACTCCCCAGTTCCCAAGACTTGCACAGCAGTTCACTTTAGCTTAGAAGATCCTAATATCATGTCCCAAATCATTCCCCCAAATTGTCTGATAATAAAAAATGTCAGAGAGAAAGCAGAGCTTTTCATTTCTTATATTGCTTCCACTTTCTCTGTCAGAAAGACCTATGGACTGGAAAGTAAAGAATAAAAATGACTAATTGGGAATTGATGCTCGATATAAGTAAGGAGATAATAGGAAAATTCATTGACCTAACTGCCTTTCATTATTCAGGTCAAGAAATGCCTCAGCTTCTAAGATGTGTATGTGCATCCCACTCTAGTTATCCATAGAGATGATCCACATTAGATCTTAAATATGATACCAAATTATTCTGCCTTTGCAGCCCTAAATGCTTATATCCCCTTCTCTGAAAATAATCTCTCATCCTCCAATCTCTCCCTTTCCCCAACTCTTCCAAATCCTATTCTTTGTTTGTCATGATGACCCCCAGAATATCCATCTCTCCCTGTTCTCTTAGTCCATCTCCCCCCCCTTCTCAGTCTTGAACCCTAGTGACTAATTCAACCACATATCATCCACCTTTGAATTCCTTCCCCATTTTTTTCTTTCATTCACACCCTGCACATCTCAACCCTGAGCCAAACCAGTTCTAAACCTTAGTCAGTCCTATTCCCAAGCTGATGTACAGGTATATAGGTAGTTCACTGGTTAGAGCAATAGACCTGGAGTAAAGAAAACTTGCATTCAAATATGGGCTCAGGCTCTAATTTTATAATCCCGGGTAAATATTTTTACCTCTCTCTCCCTTGGTTTCCTCAATTATAAAATAATCATAGCACCTACCTCCCAAGGTTATTGTGAGGATCAGATTTGTAAAGCACTTTGCTTAAATCTTAAAGTTATATATATATATATATATATATATATATATATATATATATATATATATATATAAATGTTAGTTACTCTTACCATGATTGTTGAACTGTAATGAAATGATGACTTAACCTGTCATCTAATATAAAGTATGAGCACATTTTCTAGGTTCAAAGTATACTATTTCTAATGTACAGATTGGCATATAATTCAATACTTACTACAGCCCCATTCTATCATTTATAGCAGTGATAGTTGATTCTTACTAGTTTTCCCAAGAGAATAAAAATAGAATGATAGATTCAGAGTTATTAGGAAAGAGGCTATAGAGTTGGACTTCATCATGGAATACAGGTGAAGAAACTGAATCTGAGACAGACTAAGTGACTTGTCCAGAATATGGGGTTTGAACCCAGGTCTTCCTGAATCCAAGCCCTGTGTTCCATCTACTGGACCATCCTCAATATTACGAAGGCTTTGAATATATGCCTATTGATGGGCTTTACGTCGGTCATCTTAAGGTCTAGTTTAACTGAGTTCAGAGATGTTTACTACCTGTTCAGTCTCAAGGTGAATGATTTGGGGCTCAATTAATATCCAAAGGATAATTTACTGCACTTACAGAGGGGCTATGATCTGCTTCAGTGGGAGTAATGCCCAGCGCTTCAGAATTTCAAGTCCTTGGAGTATTGAATCACCATTAGAATTCATAAGGAATAATTGAAAGACTATTGGACTTGGAGTCAAAGGACTCGAGATTCATGTGATAGCTCTAACCCTTAGGGATAATGTGATCGTGGGCAAATCTTTCAACTCTCTGTGCTTCAGTTTCCTAACCTGAAAAATGGAAATAATTCTCCTTGCCCTAATTACCTCACAATCCTGTATAAGAAAAACATTTTTTAAAGTATGGAAATACATATTGTTTTTTCTTATTACTCTCTAACTCACAGGTTGTTTGTAAAGGAGAATATTTTGTAAACTAGAAGGCAATGAAAATGTGAGCTATCATAATTATGGAGATGGCTAGGTGCCACAGTGGATACAGTGTTAGGCCTGGAGTTAGAGAGACTCATTTTTCTCAGTTCAAATCCAGCCTTAAACACTTTCTAGCTGTGTGATCCTGGCCATGTAACCTAACCTTATTTGCCTCAATTTTCTCATCAATAAAATTAGTTGGAAAAGGAAATGGCAAACCACTTAGATATCTTTGCCCAAAAAATGTGGTCAAATAGAGTCAGACACTACTGAATAACAACAAAACATCATCATCATTGCTATTATTGAATTGAACTAAACTATTTTGTCTCAAAGAGACCCCCCCCCCAGTGTTCATGACCTTGGGGAAAGAAGGAAGAAAATTGTGTTGTGAAAATAGGACTGATTGGTTGTCATGAGCCTAGCCATTTCCCCATTGATTTAGTTCCTCCATATGATTTTTATTCATTAGCACAAACGAGAATATCACAGCAATCTCTTCACAGAGCAAACAGCGAATGGAAAATTGCCACAATTATAAATGATCCTATCCCAAAATGCCATCCAACAATATTTTCCATAAATAAACATAAAAATCCTTGGTTTAATTTCAGTCCCCTACCCAGTAACCTCATTATCTCAGACATGATGGATAGAGTAGCTTGTCAGCATCACTGACGTGAACCCAGCCTGTTGAACCACATGCTTAGAATACAAAGCTGACAGGAGAAGACCAAGACCTAAGAGTGGAGAACGAAATGCAGCAAAATCCCTCAGAACTTAATCAAAGGCCATATCATGACCAGAAATACCTGTTCTGGTGGGGAAGTAGTAGACCACTCTGAAAATTCCAGAGTCAACTTTGATTTTTCTTTTGCTGAGGAAAAATGACAGTTCTCAAATATTTTATGACAATATGCCCCACTTGCATTTGGCCGTGTGCTTTAAAAGCTGTGTTAATCCAAAACTGGCCACAGGTTTTGAAGGCAGCCTCAATCTAAAAGTTAATTTCCTGTCTAAAAGTTAGGTCAACCCAAAAATGAGCTTCCAAAGGGATCAAGAACAAGTGTCATTATAGTTCTGGGCCCAGAAAATCCAATTGAACAAATATTTATTAAGCTCCTGATGAGTGAGTAAAGTGTTGTGACAAGACCTAGGGGATTTCTGAAGTTTAGATAAGACACATCTCTCCCTTGACTTTTTAGAATTCACAGTTTAATACAAGGATTAGGTACAACTACAAACATTTCTAATACAAAACAAGGACTATGGATAGGAAATATACCTGTTATTTCCTAGGTATAGGGCACTCCCAGAAGAAATTCTCTCTATTAAATTGGGTCAGCATTTTTCCAGAGGTTACAGTCATAGGTGACTGTCTAATCTCTAGTAGTGCTGATAAACTCAAATAGAAACAGGTGCCATTGAACCATATAGAAGTATCGCTATGGGACACATATTGACTCAGAAAATAACATGTTTATATATTCCTTTTTATTACTACATAAATACATGAAAATCAGATAGAAATCACATTCAATCTGGTTCAGGTGACATTAGAGTTGTGGCCACATGCAGACCACAAGGTATGTCTGACACCTCTTTCCTAGAGCATTAGAGGGTTTAACAATTAAGGGATTTACTCAGGTTCACAAAGCCAGTACTTTCCAGTGCTAGATGCTGAAGTCAGATAGTCCTAGCTCCAAGAATCACTCTCTATCAGCTGAGCAACATTGTCTCTCTTATGTATGATATTACATGCTATATGCATTATGTATTAAAGTACTACCAACAAAATGGAGAAGGAAATGGCAAACCACTCCAGTATCCCATGCACAGAAACAACATTTGTGGTCCATGGGGTCATGAAGAGTTGGGCAAGGCTGAACAATTGAACAGCAACTACCAACAACTACTTGTGTGAAGTCTGAAAGAGAAAAAGGTCAATATCAGCAGTGGAGATTGGATCAAGGGGACTTCATAAAGGAGGTGGCACTTGAGTATAAAGGATAGATAATAGCTCAATAATAATAGCTAGTTAATGTGGAAATATGGTTTCCATGATTTCATCTGTATCATGGGTAGGTATAATGTGTAAACACACATTTACCTTCTCAGTGGGTGAGAGGCTAGAGGGAGGGAGAGAATTTTAAACTGAAAATATTTTTAAAGGCAAAAAAACATAATGATAAGTAGAATTTATATAGAGGTTTTAGGTTTTCAAAGTAATTTACATGTGTTATCACATTTAAACCTCAAAAAAAACCCTGTGAGTTAGGTCCTACTATCATCCACATTGTGCATATAAAGAAACTGAAACTTATATTAAGTGACTTACCCACAGTTATGTACCTAGTAAATATGTGAGGCTCAATTTGAATTCAGATCTTGATGACTTCAAGTATATAATTTAATCCTCTACACCGCCTAACAGTCATCAGACAGAGAAGGGGAGGGAAGGTATTTCAAGGGTTGGATACAGAGGGAGTAAAGGTAAGAACATGGGCATGTGCATACCACATTTGGGGAATAGAGGCCTCCAGTTCATCCAAAGTACATGAATGAAGTAGTATAGAATGAGGCTGACGAGACTGAGGGCAGTCTCACCTTTTGTTCAGGTTCTTGAATTTCAGAATAAGAAATTTAAATTTCATCATTAAGTAATAAGACCTACCAAATATATGTATACATACATTTGTGTATGTGCGCACGCATGTGTGTATGTATGTACACAGAAAGACAGAGGCAAAAATATGAGAAGAATAGTTCTGGGCATAAGAAAAATTATTCTGGCAATGGTACAAAGGGTAAATAAGCAAGGGAAGAGAGTGAAGATGGGAAGACATCTTAGGATGTTATGGATATTGCAAGTGGGTAAGGGCCCATAGTAATGCAGGGCCTATAACAATAGGACTAGATATAGGGTTACAGGACAATCCTGAATTTGTAGAGGTATAGAGGACTTTGGAACCCATAGCATCTAACTCCAACTCCCCATGTTCCTTTTATAGTTCAGGAAACTGAGACTTTGAAAGATTAAATGATTTGCTTAGGGTCAAACAGGTAATAGACAGAAGAAAGAACAGATTCCCAGCCCCGATCCCAGAACTTTCAACTGTGCCAAAGGACCTGGTGTCTGATTGGATATGAGGTAAGATAAAGGGAAGAGTCAAAAGTAATTCAAGAGATTCAAATATTGAAGATGCAGGGAAACAAGGTGCCACATTCAGAAATTGTGAAATCACAAAGAATAAAAAAAAAATAATGAGCTCAGTTCTAGAGTTTCCATGATTGATAGAATGACCAGATGGAAACATCCAAGTAGAAGGTGAAGACACAGGCTTGGATTTCAGAAAAAGGTTCAAGACTAGAGATGTTTAGAGGATGAGCCAATATGGCAGATTAGAGGCACCAAGCCAGCTCAACTCTCCCAAGATTCCCTTCCAAACAACTTTAAAATAATGCCTCAAATAAAATTTCAAAGCATCAGAGTCATAAAGGTCAGGGCGATGCATTTTTCCAGCCTAAGGTAACTGAGGAGGTCAGTAGGAAATGTCTGTGACACCGGGATGGGAGTCAGCTCAAAGCACATGCTGAGGCAGCCTCTATAGTGGAAACACCTGCAGCGGTAATAGCTGTGAGAGCTATGACAATAGCAGTAGCAGCAGCTTTGGGAGCTCTCAGCCCAGAGACAGGAAGGGCATTGGCCAAGTGGTCAGAAAGAAGTTACAGGGGACCCTTTGCTGACACTGGCTACATCTGGTCCTGATTGGAAATTCTATTGTCCATATATACATCTGGGTCTCAGTTCCAGGGCAGAGAGGAGCACCTGTGATTCGTGACAAGGAAGAAGGGACATGTCCCCTAGGAAAGAGAGGAACTCTACTACTTGGCGCTGCAGGAAAGCAGAGGACCTGATCACAGTTCCAGGGCTAAGAAGAGCACTAGTGCTTACAAGTGCAGAGGAGGACGGGTACTTCCTAAGTGAAGACCAAAGCACCGACTGACACAGCAATGACCACAACTCTTCCCAGATCATACCACCTTAGAAGCACCAAGAACTTACAGACCCACAGAACTAGCTCTGAAAACAATAGCAGGAAAGAGCCTGGGACAGTCCTCCCCACCACCAGCTGAGTAGAGTCCAACATTAACATAAAGTTCAAAGTCAAGAAATAGGCTGAGAAAATGAGGAAACAACAGCAAAAGAACTTAACCATTAAAAATTACTATGGTGGCAGGGAAGACAAAGACAAACTCCGAAGGAAAAAAAAGTGAAAACAGCTACAAAAAAATAAAGACAAAATTATAGGCCCATTATGGCAAGATAGGGATATTTTGGTTTGTAAACAGGAATGAAGAATGAAGCCATGGAGAGATAAAATCAGAAGAAAAGGTCCAAGGACAGATCCTAGCCACATCTTCCATATTGTATTAATGAATTTCAACATGACATTCAGTGTTAGGGTAGATTACATTTGCAAGTCAGTCCCATGAGAAGTTACACATTGGGGCAGGCTACTGTTCTTTCTATGTCCAGTATTCTTTCTCTCATAGGATCTTCAATGAACTGTTTTAGAACTCAGGGATGCCTTCCATAACTCCATCTTCAAGGGATGGAATAAGAAGTAGCCTTCAAATCTCCTAGTTTCCCTTAATGATCCACTACAGACACATCAGTTTATCCAAATCATTTTTAATATCTTTAGTCTGTCCCTTATTTGTGGATAAAACTTGTAAATAGTTTTTCTATAAACCATACAAAATAGAATTATTTTTTCAAGCCAAAGTAGTACAATAACATTAACACTGGCTTTAGCATAATCAGATCTAGGTTCAAGCCCCAGTTAATCCAATATAGTCTTGGACCACATACCTTGACCACTAAACTTCACTGTCAACATCCTTATAAAATACTCAGACTCTCTTGTGTTATTATTATGAAGCTCAAGGGAGAATAATATATGTTAAGTGATGTATAAAAATGGATTATTATTAGGTAAGGGACATAAAATGTACTCTCTAGATTGGACACAAACCCAGGTTCTCTGAATTGATGCAATAGCATTTCAAAGCTGGAAGAATCTATACATATAATTAAATCCAAAAGCAACTTTTGAGAGATGAGGAAACTGAGGCCCATAAAAGTTAAGTGACTTGTCCAAGGTCACACAGGAAGTAGTTGAGCAGGACCTTGAATTCAGGTTTTATGACTCACAGTTCATCTCTCTATGAGATAGAATTACTCTACCTCTCATCTCCAAATCAGGTATTCTAAGCTTCCCCCTATAGTAGCATTCGAGGATGTGTTGAACGTTGAACAGTTTTGTGTTCATTTTAATCACATTTTTGAGTGATTTCATGGGCATTCATCAATTTCCAGTCTTCTAATTGTCAGTGATTAGGAGGTATCTTAATAATTAAATCCTTTTTTGTTAACCTGCAGCCATCCCACCCCCATCCTCTTAATTCTGGTTGCCTTAATTTTCTGGGCCTCCTCTAACTTGATTACATCTTTATTCAGGTGACCAGAACTAGAGAGGGAAAATATTTTTTTATTTCTAAAAATCTCACTGAGTTTGAATATTTCTTTCTATGGAATTTCTCTTCCATCCATTACACACTGAATAATTATTTAGCCTTTGACTGTGTTCTCCTTATGGAAAGGTGAGAGAAGACATGAGGCAAACACTAGCAAATTAAAAATAGTTCTCCCTCAATTACTTGGGTATTTAAAGGGAAATTTTGCATTACCCAGATGTTTACTTGAGTTCCTCATTTTACTTTAGGTGTGAAGACCATACATAACTTTGCCTACAGATCTCATTCTTAAATGAACAGGGCTTACCTCAAATTGTCTTCAAAGATAAGAGTCGTTGGCATCTATGTGGTGTGACAAATTCATGATCACATTTGAGATAGGTTCTAAAAGTATAATTATTGCTCTAATTTCATACATGGGAAAATTAATGTCCAAAACCTGGTGTGATTCATCCATGGGCACATAGCAAGTAAGAACTTATTCCAAGGGCTTATCACAGTGCCTGGCATACAGTAGACACTTAATAAATAAATTGACTATTGATTGAAGAGTTGTTTGAACCCAAGTATCATCTCTGTCTTCTTTCTGCACTTTCCCCTTCATGTTGCCTTTCTAATGATGAGTCTCATTTTCTCTTCTGCTTAAGAATGACCAGAAGTTGGATTTTAATAGAATTTTCATCTTTCCACTCTGCTCTAAGCCCTTCCCTAGTTATGAATCCTTTATCAGTAATACAAAGCTGTGTGCTATAAATCTTTCTGATGGCTGCAGAGAGCTCCTCAGAAGACCCTTCATACCATCTTGGTTTCATTAGTCCAATCTTTCAGACAGCTTTAGCTATAGCAAATCTGATTCTTATCTGTCAGGTACAATAGGCTGTCAAATGATAAGCAATTTCAGGGCATTTTCATTGATCACATTTCCTCTATTTTCACTTTAATGAAACTCCTGTACTTTATAAACCCTTCAGGGAAAAACCAGAGAATGACTTTTGAGGGCCTAGATGTCAGATGAAACAGGAGTGGATTCCACTAAAAAAGGAACCGAGCTAATATAACAATTTTAATGAATCTCCATGGTATTACTAATCATGGCTGACACTGGTATAAGGGTTTAAAGTTTGAGAATAAATTTGCACATGTTAACTCATTCAATCCCCAGAGCAGATCAGTGAAAAGGATACCTATCAGTATAATTAGCCCCATTTTAAAGGAGAGAAAACTAAGGCTCAAAAGCTCAGTTTACAGTTGCACATCCAGCAAGTATTGGAGGTAAAATTCAAAACTAGATTTTTCTCACTCAAGCCCAGAATACTTTGTCCTATATCACACTGTATTTCTACTGCTAAACAATTTTCTGTGAGCAGAGTTACCAACTATTTGGCATTGGACTGATTTGGATGTTATTTTATTATAGGAGTCAGTATTTTTGCAAGGATCTATGAGTGGACTGAAGGGAAATGGTTTTACAGCTGGACCATCATCTAAACAATGTGACAAATTGGATCAGATTGGATGGGAGTTATTTGAGGAAGGGACTGGAAACGTAATGCAGTAAGGAATAGTGATGATGTAGGAGCAAAACAGAGTCACTCCCTTCCCCAAACAAGGCATATTCAGACTGGTCCAGTTTGTCACACTGGTTAGGGTACTGATGAAACTGAGTTGTAGATTAATTTTTGCTGGTAAAAGTCAAGAAAAAGACTGTAAAATATGTGTAAGAATTATTTAAGCAAAATCCAATAGTCTTTCCATTCATTAAAATATAGACAGCTTTGGATACCATGGATCAGTCAGTCAGTCAATGAACATGTATTAAGTGAATACTAAGTGCTAGACATTGTATTAAACTCTGGGGGAGGGGTGCAAAGTACAATCCCTACCCTTAAGGGGCTCCCAATCTAATGGGGGAAGCGATACCAAAAAAGAATCTAAAAGGAGATGTGTAGAGAGGGAAGAGAGGATACCCACAGTAGGGGCATGATGAAGTCCTAAAGCTGAGTGGAAAGTGATGAGGTATCTACCCTGGATGCACCTTTAAATCAAGAATCTGGGAGATCTCCAATATCCACCCTCCACCTTTTCTGATCAGAGAGAAGGAAGGGGCTGAGAGTCAGAGGGTCCTAAGGAGATAAATGTTCAGAGTTGATATGATCTTACAGGGAGATGGATTTCTAGAGACAGTGGTGAGCAGTCAGATGAGAAACGATGAGGTGTCTGCCCTGGGCCCCCTCCTTAAAAAAAGATGATCTGTGAGGAGCTCTCCATTGTGAACCCTCTCCGATCAGGAGGAAGGAGTGTTCCAAGGGACAGATGGAGAAAGTGGATCCATTTCTACATGTAGAAGCTGAATTACAGCTGGAGCATTTTGTTCTTTTTTGAGTGGCACAGTTTAGGAAGACCATTTATGTCAGTGCCAGGAACAACATACTGGCCAAGAAACAGAATTTTAACCAGTTAGTGTTTATTGAGTTCACCAACAGAAGAATCTCACCAGAAAAGGAATAGAATCCCAAATGAACACTATACAAAGTTTATGTAGGTTTTAGGAAGCAAGGAATGGGGTAGAAGGGATGGGGCAACAGCTGATCTGTCAAGGTTCCTGTTGCTCAATTCAAGGCTGATCTAGCGTAATAACCCTTTTACCCGGTTTCAGGGTTATGGGTTTCACCATAACAGGATGGGAGGGAGAGGCTTGAATGTCTCTCAGAAGAGGTTGCACAACAGGATACCTTGGCATATCCTATTTTGGGTTACTTGTATTACAAGCACTAACAGGAGAGTATAGATGTATACATGTCAACAAAATTGAGTGATTCTCAAGATGGCATAGATCTGGATCCACATTTGCAAGATACAGAATGTTGAGAGGAGACGAGGCAGGATGGTGAAGTGACAGTAATTCATGCCATGAGGATTTATCAATCAATCAGCAATATCAATCAACTATCCCTAGTATATGGTAGATACTGTGTTAGGTGCTAGTAGGGACTGAAGGAGCTGGAGATGACTAGCCTTGAGGCTACAAGACTCATTATACAGAAGAAATATTAGACTTGTTCTTCTTGGTTCCATATGGCAGAAATAGGATCAATGGGTGATACATGCAAAGAAACAGATTTGAATTTGATATAATCTGCTTCAGATCCCTACACATCAATTTTCTTATCTATAAAATGTGGGGATTGGACTAAATGACCTCCAAGTTCTCTTCTAGTCCTAAAATCATGATACCACAAGCTTAATCTAGGGTTGACAATAAAAGCACCATTGCTCACAAAAATATAGCTTGGGCATGCAAACCCAAGTTCTTCCAGGAGCCTGGATGCATCAAGTCATCTCAAAAGGTTACCCATGATTCTCAGCAAAGAACTGTTACTTCTCTGCCAGGTGATAAAGAAGAGCTGAGATGTATCCTCACCACTTAATAATCTGGAGGAAGAAGGCTTGACTCCACGTCTCTATCACATAACTGGATGTGGAACATACATACTTCACAATCTATGTGACTTTACAACTCTAGCCATTAATGGTAAGCTTTCTCAGTACATCAGAGATTAGCTCCTCCATGTTATTTGAGTATCATACAACCACAGAGAATCTGAACTACACTGAACCATATAGAATATGAATTATATAGAATATAGAATCATAGCTTGGGATGGAGGCATCTTAGATCAATTAGGTCAAGCTGTCTAGGCCATTCTGAAGGAAGTATGCCTTCTGCAGCTTTCACTCTTAAGGGGCAATCCACTTTCTTTTGAAAAGTTCTAGATTTTAGACAATCCAATCATATTTAAGTGATTTCCTTTAGATCCAGTGTTCTTCTTTTTAGCCATACATATTTAACTATTCATAAGTATTCACAGGATGGCATAATGATTCAAGTTTAATAAGATGAAATGTAATTGGGATAAATGTAAAGTGCTAAATGATGGCTCAAAAACTCAATGAGATGGGATGGAGAGAAGTGGCTAGACAACATGACATTTAAAAAAACACTTTAAAAAGATGATGAAGATGATATACAATAATAAAATATTATGCTCAAAAAAGGTTTACTTTTTTTAAGAGGGAGGGGGAGATTGTAAGGTTTCAGGTGCAAGTCATATGTGAAAATTTCATGGATGGCCCTTAGGGCATAGCAGGAAAGCAGATGGCAATGGCTGATAAAATTATATATTTTTTTCTGAACCATTTGAAAGTACAAAGGGCTTTGTTGTTAAGAACTTTCAATTTTCATCTTTAAAAGAAGTGCCCAGTGGGCAGCTAGGTGGTGCAGTGAGTAAAGTGGTGGCCCCAGAGTCAGGAGGACCCAAGTTGAGTTCTGGCCTCAGACACTTACACACACACACACACACACACACAAGCTAGCCATGTAACTTTGGGCAAGTTACTTAACTCCAATTGCCCTCCAAAAAGCAAAAATTTATTATATAAGTAAATAAAAATAAAAGAAGTGCCCAAATTGCCATAAATTTCCCATAGTCACCTCCAAACAACCAAAAGCTAGCACACCAAAACAAATCCTGAAATTGCAGAACCAGAAAAAAAGATGTGGTGAAACAATCTTTCAGCCCAAGAAAGTTGGAAGATCAGCAAGAAATGTCTGTCTCACTAAGGTAAAATGGAAGCATGGTCCAGGATAGAAAGGATGCCGTAAGCCAGCAGCAAGCCCCACCTCCACAAACCAATGGGAGATGTGGAGTCCTAGTGGAGCAGAGAAATGTCAACACCAAGATCCCTCTCCCACATGCCTCAGCATAGCCAGGGGAATCATCATACTCCTGCTTCAACAATCACCACGTTTCAGTGTAGCCCCAGGCAAACTAGCATCCTTCAGCAGCCAGACCTCTTCATCCTTCAGCACAGCCACAGGCAAATAAGCAGCCTCCAGAGGCCAGACTGCCATGTACTTCAGTGTAGTCCCAGAGAAACCCCACCAGGTCTCAGGACACACCAGATAGCAACACTAGGACTCTAGCTCAGCACCAGGTAAGCTACCAGACCCATATAGCCTCCAGCAGCACCAACTACCCCCCACCCCACCCATTTAACACAGCACCAGACACAAGGGTCCTACATGGACCTCAGGGCAATGTCAGTACAGCACCAAGTAAACATCTAGGGCCTGCATCTATGGGCACAAGAAGTCTGAAACTGTGCCTTTCTACCTTGGGAGCAGAACTCAAATTTAAAAGAAAATTTAAAGGCCAAAAATGATGAGCAAAAATATATATAAAGAACCAAGAAAAAATAATTTGACCATAGAAAACTATTATGGTGACAGGGAAGACCAAGACACAAACTCAGAAGAGGACAACAGCATCAAAACACCTAAGAGAAAAACCTCAAAGAAAAATGGGAAGTAATCTCAAGCCCAGAAAGAACACATGGAATAGGTTAAAAAAAAAAAAGAGCTAAAAATCATATGAGCAGTAGAAGAGAAATTAGGGGGAAAATAAAAGTGATACAAGAAAAATATAGATAAAGAGAGTCAACGTATTGGAAAACTGCATTAAAAGTAGAATTGGCTAGATGGGAAAGTAGATACAAAAATCCACTAAAGAAAACAACTCCTAAAACAATAGAATTGGCCAAATTGAAAAGGAAGAACAAAAGCTAAATGGAGAAAATGCCTTAAGAGTTATAATTGGGTAATTGGAACCTAATGACTCCAAAAGACATCAAGAACCAATGAAACAGAGACAAAAGATTGGGAAAAAAAAGAAGAAAATGAAAAATACTTCATGGGAAAAACAGCTAACTTGAAAAATAGGTCCAGTAGAGACAATACTACATTGAACTACCTGAAAGCCACAATCAAAAGGAGGACTTGGACAGCATCTTTCAAGAAATTATTGATATCCTGGCACAAGAGGCCAAAATAGGCATTGAAAGAATCCACTGATCACTTCAGGAAAGAGATTCCCAAATAAATACTACAAGGAACATAATAGCCAAATTACAAAACTATCAGGTCAAGGAAAAATACTCTAAATGGCCAGAAAAAAAAATTCATATACTGGGGAGCCATAATCAAGATTACACAGTTCTTAGCAGCTGCAGCATTAAAGGATATGAGGTCATGGAACATGATATTCTGAAAGGCAAAGGATTCAGAACAATCAAAAGTCCCCTACCCAGTGTAATTAAATGTAATACTCCAAGGGAAAAATGATCATGATTCAATGAAATATGAGGACTTCAAGCTTTCTTAGGGAGAAGACCAGAATTGAACAAAATAATTTGATCTTCAACATCAAGACCCAAGAGAAGCCTAAAAAGGTAAAAAGGGGGGTGGGGGAAAATTAGGGATTTAATAGAACTGAACTATTTAGATCCCTATATGGGAAGATGATACTTGTAATTCTTAAAAATTGCACCAGTAATAGTACATATAGAAGGAATACACACAGACAGAGAGCACAAGTATAAGGTGAATTTCAAAGGATGACATACAAATAATTTTTTTAAAACTGCAGAAGGAAAGGAGAGGTAGAATGGGGTAAATTATTTCACATGAAGAGGCATTAAAAACCTATTATAGTGGAAGGAAAGATGGGAGGGTGGGTAATGGGAATCACTTGAACCTTACTCTCATTAATATTGACTCAAAGCGGGAATAATATACACAATCAGTTGAATATAGAAATTATTCTTACCTTATAAGAAAGTAGGAGGTGAGGAGAGTAAGTGAAGAGGGGAGGAAGCAACAGACAGAAAAGGGGGCAGACCATGGGAGGTGGTAGACAGTAGCAAAATACTGTTAAGGAGGGAAAGAGTGAAAGGAGAGAGAGGAGAAACAGGAGGAAAAATAGGATGGAAGGAAATACACGTTTAGTAATCATAACTCTGAATATGAATGGGATGAATTCTCCCACAAGATGTAAGTAAATGGCAGAGTGGATCAAAAACCGGAATCTTACAATATGTTGTTTTTTTTTACAAGAAACACTTGAAGCAGAAAGACACACAGAGATTAAAGGTAAGGAGCTGGAGTAGAATCTATTATGCTTCAGCTGAAGTTCAAATAAAAAAAAAGGAGTGGTAGTAAGCCTGTTCTCAGACAAAGCAAAAGCAAAAACAGACCTAATTAAAAGAGAAAAGGAAGGAAACTATATCTTGCTAAAAGACATGAGAGACAATGAAGAAATACCAATACTTACCATTCAAATTAAGTGAGTTACAAGTTCATGACAAAATGAGATAGAAAGCATTATGAAATAATTAGACAATTTTGGTTATATTAAATTAAAAGACTTTTGTACAAACAAAACAACAAAACAAACGCAACCAATATTAGAAGGAAAGCAGAAAGATGGGAAACAATCTTTATAGCAAGTGTAACTAATAAAGAGGTCATTTTTCAAATATATAGATCACTTAGTCAAATTTGTTGAGAATACAGGCCATTCCCCCAATTGGTTAATAGTCAAAGGATAGGAACAGACAGTTTTCAGATGAAGAAACCAAAGCTATCTATAGAAATATGAAAAAGTGCTCTAAATCACTTTTGATTAGAGAAATGCAAATTAAAAAACTCTTTTCACACCTATCAAATTGACTCATATGAGTAATATGATTTAAAAAAAGAAAATGATAAATGTTGGAGAGAATGTGGGAGAATCAGGACACAAATGCACTGTTGGTAAAGTTGTGAACTGATACAACCATTCTGGGGAGCAATTTAAATCTATGCTCAAAGGGCAACCAAACTGTGCATACCCTCTGATCCAGGAACATTGCTACTAGCTCTATATCCCAAAAAGATCATTTTAAAAAAGGAAATGAATGTACACAAGCAAAAGTATTAATAGCAATCCTCTTCATGGTGGCAAAATCCTGGAAATTGAAGTAATGCCCCTCAATTGGGGAATGATTAAAAATTGTGGTAGATGTATGTAATAGAATACTATTGTGCAATAATAAAGGATGAACAGGCAGATTTCAGGAAAAAATGGAAAGACTCATACAAACTGACGCAAAGTGAAATGAGGAGAGCCAGGAAAACACTGTACGCAGTTATCACCAACATCATGTGATGATCAACTATGAATGACTCAGATTTTCTAAGCAGCACAATGATCCAAGAGAAGTGCAAAGAACTCATAAAGGAAAATACTGTCCATATCTAGATGAAGAACTGATGGACTCTGAATGAAGGTCAAAGCAAACTTTGTTCATTTCATTCTTTTTGTGTGTTTTTCTCTTTTGATCTGTTTCTTCTTCCACAATTGTGACTAATGTGGAAATAAGTTTTACATGATAGCACATACATAATCTATATCAAATTACCTACCATTTTAGGAAGAGGGAGGGAGAAAAATTTGGAACTCAAAATCTCATAAAAATGAATGCTAAAAATTGTCTTGACTTGTAACTGGAAAAAATACTATTTAAAAAAGAACTGGGGTTTTGAGTGGGCTAGAAGTTTAATATGCTTAATATTGTCACACAGCAGCCAAAAAGATTAAGTAGTTAAAACCTCAGGCTGCATTAATAATAGTTTGGTATCTAGAAAATATCCACTGGGATGTAAACACTTTAAGGATATTTTTTCTTTATAACTTCAGTCTTCAGTAGAGAGCCTGACACATAATAATACTTAATGAATGTTTATTGATTGAAATTGGTAGGTGACAGCTTCACTGCACTCTTCCATTATCAGATAGCACCTGGAGAATTATGTCCCATTCTGTGCACCATGTTTTAAGGATATTACAAGCTGAGGTCCAACTAAACGGGTATAATTAGATGATGAGGTAACTAAAAATTATGTCATACAAGTAGTAGTTGAAGAAATTACAGACAATTAGCCTGGAGAAGAGAATATGTAAGAGGGTTTAAGAGTTTTCATTTTCATTTCAAATAATTGAATAGTCTTCATGTGGAAAAGGGATTAGGTTTTATGTGATGGATCCAATGCAGCATAAATTGAATCAAACTCAGTTTCCAGATATGTAAAATGAGATAGTTGAACTAGCTAGTCTCTGCCAGTTCTAGACCTATGATCCTATATAAGTTTCAAAAAGGTGAATGATTTTAACTCTATAGAAAGGATAGCTTTCTAAAACTTTGAGTTGTTGAAAATTGGTCAATAACCATTTATTAAGCTTTTATTAATAGGCATTTATTAAGCATTTACTATGCCCCATAAATTGTGCAAAATGGGCAGAAAGGCAAAAAACAAACCATATATTTGCATATTTATATGTGTATATATGTATATTTAGATACATACATGCTATGTACATATATTCTCTCTGTGTTTTACATATGTATGTATATATGTGTATAAATAGGAGTGTGTGTATATATGTGCTACATATATACACATACATACAAAGAAAAAGAGAGTCCCTGGATCTCAAAAGAGCATACATTTTAATAGAATAGATGATATGGAAAATTTTAGGTATATATATATATATACATATATACATATACATATAAAAGATATATAGGGAATAGATAAAGGTCATATGAAATGTAAGGACATTCACAATTTGGGAGGTTGGGGATAGGGAGCAGAGTGAAAAAGTCCTCTTGCAGGACGAGGGCTTTGAAGAGTAGACTCAGGACACAGTGAAAATAGTGAATTCTCTAGCACTGTCTTCAAGCAAAGGATAGATAGTTGTTTTTTGGTTTTGAATTGTTTTTTTTTTTTAATTTGGGCTCCTGGAGAAGGGGTTTATACTTCATGGACTATCTGAGATTGTAAGTCTTTGAACTCCACTTGCAAATGTGGAAATGAAAAACCTTATAAAAATGAATAAGGTCAACAATTTTCTGGCATAAACATTTAATCATGCAATATATTACGAGTATTTCTTGACTGAAGACTGCTGTCTGATTACATGTAAAAAGGGGTTGTAACAAGAAAGCCCAGGGGGTGCCTGATTTGTGGCATTCCAGCCAGAAAACACAAATGACATCCCCAAAATAAAATGAGGCAACAAAAAGAAATTTCCTATTGGCGGAGTCTTTCTGCCTCGATGGACAGCTGAGACTTCCACAGACATCTGATGGCAAAGCAACATGAACTGCATTGCCCCAACATATGCTCTTGCTAAATGCCCTTTGTTATCAGTGACCTTACCAGGCCTTGGCCTCCACAGATAAGCTCAATCACCAGAGGACAGTAGGAGGGGAACAGCCCCCCCTTGCTCCATGACAGTAATTGGGAGATACCACCTTGATTTCTTTTAGAGACCATTCATTAGAAGCTAGAAATGATATCAGTGCCTTCATCTCAAACCTTATCTGTCTCTGCAGGCACTCAGGCAGAAAATGAGCCTACTAATTCACAGGTTGAAAGCTCTACAAGGCAAGGAGGTGCCAATTCACACCTGTTGGCAAGTGCAGACTGCAAGGCAGGGGATGCGGAAGAGTTTATTTATTTTAGCTGAAATATTGTTTTTTATAAATATCCTAACTGCCAACAAAAACAATCAAATGAAAGAAGTTATGTTGCATTAATTTTTTTCTGTATCTTATATATACAAATGTACACAGAGAGAAAAGGCATATCTACATATACCTTTGCATATAATCATTTACATTTAGAATCTTAATCTATAATATACAATACCAACATTGTGTGTGTATATATATCTGTGTGTGTGTATGTGTGTGTGTGTGTGTAACTGTGGGAGAGTGTATATATACATATCGATGTATGTGTATAATTTACATACACAATCTCACTTTATACTATAGCATATGATACAGACATAATGCATATATAATATGTGTATATGTGGGGGGTACATGTATACATTTTTTCCTCTATACTTAGAATGTAAATTCCTTGAGTACAGGGTCTGATTAAGTTTCCTCTTTATATCACTAGTACATAGCACAGTATATAGCACATAAGTATTTCATAAATACTTCATTCATCCATGCATGAATGCATTCATTAAAACAAAGGGTGAAACCTTATTTTGAAAATTTGCTGTAAAATCCCAAACCCCATAACTTTTGACAACATGAAACCTAAGAAACTGACAAAAACAAAAACAAAAACTCTCCTACTCTAGGTCTCAATCTCCTTCTTTCTTTCTTTTTGTTCCTCAAATATATCTATGTAGTCAATGTATATATGTTTTTATTTCTGTTGTGTAGTAGAGTAGGAAGCATACTGAATTGAGTCAGAAAACCTGGGTTCAATTTCTGCCACTGAGACTTACTATGTGATCTTAGGCAATCACTTGCCTAATCCACAGCCCAGCCTCTGTTTCTTTGTCTATAAAATTAAATTGTTTATGATAAAATTGCTATTTTATCATTTATCAATAGCATATTTTTTTTATCCTGGATTGCATCATTTATCATTTGTAATGTCAAAATAATGTTCCATTCCATTGTCATATTACACAGTATTCTACTCTTGGTGATTGTTGTTCATCCAGTATGTTTCTATTGTTTTATATGACAAATGAATCAGTTAAAAAAAATGTCTTTGTATGATTTTTTAAACAATCATAGAATCACAGATTTAGAGCTAGAATTAAATTCAGACACTATCTAGCTCAAGGTCTTCATTTTTCAAATGGGAAGTAAGACCCAGAGAGGTTAGATAGTGATTTGTCCAAAGTCACACAGTGAGTAAGCATCAGAGAGCAGATCTAAACCCAGAGTCTCTGACTCCCAAATAAATGTATTTTTACCACTATACTACATTGCCTCCATTTTGGCTGACTATAACCAATG
>NW_027185804.1:19370099-19387292 GCF_028583685.1 Petaurus breviceps papuanus
TTACCACTATACTACATTGCCTCCATTTTGGCTGACTATAACCAATGATTTGCATTTCAATGCCAACTAATAGTACTGCAGAGTAAAAGGTTTAAAAAAATATTTGTGTATATTTGTCTGTGGATTTAGCCTACAATAAATTTCTACTCTGATACCTCATTGACACTGGGCCACCTTGTGCCAACTATCTTCATGGCATAGAAACCTCAGAATGGTAGTGGGATATAACAGAAAGATGCGTGGAATTGGACACAAATACAGTTGAATCTTAGCTCTGTCACTTACTAGCCCTATGTCCTAAGGACAAGAAATTTCACCACTCTGGTCTTCAGTTTCTTCATCAGATAAATGAAGGGATTTGACTCATAATCCCTGGGCTCTCTTCCCTATGACAATTCTATATCTAGCCAAACTAGAAAGGTTTTGAGAATGGGACTGAAGACTGTATTCCAAAAACCAGCCCAGTTTTGAGTTTCTCTCTGAGTAAAGTTTTCTTTGTAGCTATAATGACTCATAAAGAAACAAGACATAAAGGAATTGAACCTTACAAACTAGAATCATAGAATCTCTAAGTTGGAAGGAACCTTATAGGCCTTTTACTCGAAATCATATCAGAAGAAGAATCCACAGCTTACTTCCTACATGTTTACCCAACCTTTGCTTGAAGTCATCCAATGAGAGAGAATCCACTAATTCCAGAGGCAACCAATTCCATCTTGAGACAAATTATTGTTATTGCAGAGGCCTTTTAATCATGCCCAACTCTTCATGACCCCAGTTGGGGTTTTTGTGGTTTGCCATTCCTTCTCCAAAATAATTCTTAGGATTTTTTCCCTTTCTATCAGTCCTAAATATGAGATTTTTAAAATGTCTACCCTTAGCCCCTTCTTCTGTACCTGGGAAAAAAAGAAACCAAGGCTAATCCTTCTGGCACATGACAAGGGAATCAAATATCTGAGGAGTGATATTATGCCCCTCAGTTTTCTCTTCCCCAGGCTAAACATCCCAGATCCTCCAGCTTTTATTCACATGGAATCAACTTGAGCATCTTCAAAATCCTGATTGTTCTATGTTGAATACTCTCCAGCTTATCAATGTCCCTTCTCAAACATGGCACTCCCAATATGTATGTATGTGTGTGTGTGTAAATGCTCTTGATCTGACCCCAACAGAATACAGAAAGACTATTCTCTGTCCAGTCTAGACATTATGCCCTGGTAATCTAGTCTAAAGTCTTTTCTGGATATTTTGGTTACTGAAAAGATGACATTATAGTTACTGAAATATGTTTATATTCAACCTATGGCATATATATTTCGTGTAAGGACAAAGCTGTTCTTAGAAGGTTGTCATATGTATTTTGAAGTATTTAAGTTAGCATCCTACAATATATTGTGGATACATAGACCATCATATATGGGAGATTTTTAAACCATCATAATCATAGGATATTAAGAGCCACAAGATACCTAAAGGTCATCTATTCAGTCTAAAATCTTCATTTTAGGGTTGAGGAAATTGAAGGCTCTTTTGATAATGTGACTGATATAAGGTGCAATATATTGGTAAAGGTAAGATTAGAATATAGGTCTTTGGGGGCAGCTAGGTGGCGCAGTGAATAGAGAACTGGCCCTGCAGTCAGGAGGACCTGAGTTCAAATCCAGCCTCAGACACTTAACACAAAACTAGTCATGTGACCTTGGGCAAGTCAACCTCAATTACCCTGCCCTCCCCCCTCCAAAAAGGGGGGGGGAGAATATAGGTCTTTGGACTTCCATTCAGACATGTTTTCCATTAAACCATGCTAGTAATATATGGTATGTGTATTATAACACAAATTCTGCAAGTATACTTTAAACATATAAATAAAAACTTTATTTTATTTTTAAGGGGGAAGGCAAGGTGATTGGGGTTGTGTCTTATGCAAAGTCACACAGTTAGTAAGTTTGTCAAGGGTCTGAGGTCAGATTTGAACTCAGTTCCTTCTGACTCCAGAACCTGTGCTCTATTCACTGCACCAAATAGCTGCCCCAATAAAAACTCTTAATGTCATCCTCTAGGAAATTAAAAGACTGAAAATTCTGGAAAGCCAAAGAGTAATTTTTATGGAATTTAGCTTATTTTCTTTGATCACTAATAGTAATGCCAGCTAGCATTTAGATAGTGACAAAGTTTGCAAAACATTTGACAAATTTTAGTTCAGTCCAGATTAGTACAAATAATGATTCCTCTGAAGTGATTATTCAAATTCACATTGCATATTTCCATTGAGCTGGAACCAACTACTATAGTTTACATAATTATAACTTAAAATAATGTAAATTCAAATACACTAAACCAATTTAAAGAGCTCATTTAGAACACTAGTCAGAATGGGGAAAATGTCAATAATAGAGATTAAACTTTAAAGTATGTCACTATTTTATTTTATAGTTTATTTAGAGAACTGGTTGTTAAACATTTACCAGTACATCCCAGGTATTATATTTCATGACCTGATTTCACCAAAGAAATAAATCTCAACCTACTAAACATAGCCACAAAATGTACAGTAAATATTCTTGATATTTTTTCCCATGATTTCAACTCTTTTTTTCCTAGCCTGGCACTTAACTTAGCCGGAAGGACTGAGATTGTTTCTTCTTTATTCTAAAATTTATGTGCAGTTACTTTATGAGCTGTGAGAACTGGGTAGCAATGTTTTTTTTTCCCCTTCTTGGCAACTCTTTTAATTTTTTTCCTTAAAATTCAGAGTGTTCTTCCCAGATAGCTGTGGATAAAGAGAACCACCAATGGAAAGAATGCATGATTTTCTTTCGGGCTGAATAAAAATGATTATCAACAAATCAAGTGGTTTAGTGTCTACAAAAACAATCTTCTATTTATACATGCTACCTCCACCAATACAATAGAAGTTCCTCCAGGGCAGGGAATCTTTAACTTTTTTCCTCTTTGTTTCCCCAGCAATTGGTATAAGGACTGCCATTTGATAGGTGCATAATTTTTTGTTTTGGTTGCTAATGGCCATGCCATTCATGAATAGTCACTAACTTTGAAGTTCCTACCTAAGCCAATTGTATGTATTTATTAGCCTCTATTATGTAACTAGTATTATGTAATATGTGTATACACATATATAAACATACACATATGTGTGTATATAAATAGATAGATCTATCTAGATTCAGATTTGGTCTTAAATTTAGATTTAGATGAAGCTATAGATAGATCTAGATTTCGATCTTAATCTAGATGGAGATAAAGCTGCAGGTGTCTAGATTTAGATTTGACTCTAGATCCAGATAAAAATACAAGTCGATGTAGATTTAGATCTTAATCTAGATGGAGTTGAACTTGAAGACAGATCTAGATTTAGAAGTCACTCTAGATGGATATGAAGCTGCAGACTAATCTAGATTTAGAGTTGACTCTAGATACTGATAAAGCTGCAGATGGATATAGATTTAGATCTTAATCTAGATGAAGTTGAAGCTGCAAACAGGTCTAACTTTAGATTGTAATCTAGATCAAGATGAAGCTGCAGAGGGATTTAGTTTCATATTTTAGTCTAGATCTAGATAAAGCTACAGATAGACATAGATATATTTCACACATTTTTATCATGAAAAGATTTTTTATTTTAAAAGAGAAAGAGATAATACATCCATTGTAAATTCCACAACTCTGTGGCTTAGAATTAGATAGTACACTATTCCAAGTTGAAGATCAATGATGAAAACTTGCACTCCAATGATGTTTTAAAGCTGGCAAAGAATTTCACAACCATTCCATGAGAGAAGTTCAATTATTTTCCCCATTTTACAGATGAGTAAACTGATCCTTGGCAAAGCAACTTACCCAGGGCAACATTGAGAGTGTCTGGATCCCAATCTTGTCTGGATTCCAAGCCTAGGACTCTATTCACTATATCACACTGGGTTCAAATGTGACAGAAATGTGTAAATTGTTTTTTTTTAATTTCCTAAGCCCAAAACCTCAGAGATCAAAAATTAAAATGAGTATCACAGCAAGTAAGAGCACCTGCCCCAGTGTTGAGATGACCTGGGGATCGAATCTGGGCTCAGACACTTAGCACCCACACAGAAACACCTGGCTGTATAACCTTGAGCAAGTTACTTAACCCCAATTGCTTTTTAAAAAAGATTAAAATTCACTTATAATGGAAACAAATGGGAGTCATATTTTCATTGATTGTTTTATCTTTACATCACAATCATTTCAATCCTGCCACTCACTTGGCCTGATCATAGGATTTCAAACATCTAATCCAACCCACCAGTTTTACAGATGGTAAAGCTCAAGCCCAGAGAGGTGAGTTTATCAAGGAAGGAGAAAACCCAGGATTTGCAGAGTCTACTCCTGAATCCAGAGTTCACCCTTTCTATGACAGTATACTTTCCCTAGGATATTACAACTTTTAGGCAGCAGGTTGTGTGAGAACAGCACCATAAGAGGACATTTGGTCTACAAACATGCCTGGGTCTCATGGAAAATGTGATAACCCTCATAGAGTAGAGAGGCCTGTGGTTTGGGGATGGGGTGGCGGCTGCCCTGGAATGGGCTTCAAAGAACTAGACTGATTTAGTAAAGTGTAGTCTCAACAATGCCAAGGTTTGGAGTTGTGGTTGCTTTCAAGTTCTAAACCTATCATCTTGTATATTGCATATACTGTCAGAATCATTTAGTTACATTTTATTTTGATGAACTTTGCTGTTCCCCAGTCTCTCTTTCAATCCATTCTTTTTTTTAAGAAATAGCTTATTTGGTGCAAGCAGCCCACAGGAGGCTTGGTTGGGGCTTAGGACTGGAGTTGGTGTTTTTTCTGTGTGGGTGACCATCTTTCCATTCCCTTTCTTTTTTGCTTTGTTCTTATAAGGAACCAGATGCTTTGCCAGAGGTGGTTATATATTTCTTTACATTTTCATGTTCAATAAAGTGAATAATGATATGTAGTCTGAGTCAATCTGCCCTTTGCTAGCCCTATCCCTCAGAGGTTCTGCTTAATATCACCATTCTGAGAGAGCAGAACATCTTTTTTCCTTTATTTTTTTTTTCTTTTTTGAAGAGGAGAGGGCAGGGCATTTGGGGTTGCCCAAAGTCACATTGCTAGTAAGTGTTAAGTGTCTGAGGCCAGATTTGAACTCAGGTCCTCCTGACTCCAGGGCTAGTGTTCTGTTCACAGAGCCACCTAGCTGCCCCCAGAACATTTTTTTTAAAAGCTAGGAAGCTGGAGGAGCAGGTATTAAGCCTGTTTCCCTATGTTAGAAATAGAATAGACAAATGTCTACAAGGTTTCACTTGGATTCAGAAAAACCTGGACTCTTCTCATTGGGTGATCACAGTTAAGTTACTGTGAAGTTACCACAGCTTCTTTGTACATAAAAGTGCACCAATAGTGCCTGCCTTTACAGGGTTGTTGTGAAGTCCAAAGTGCATATTGATTTGCAAATGTTAAAGCTTTGGCTAAATGCTATCTTCATCACATAATATAACTATATATAAGAGCATATAATAACATTACTCATTCTTATAATAACAACAAATGAAAATTATAAGAGGACAAAATACTTAAAGCTAACACGGCATATACAAGATATATTGTTCTGATCTTGAAGTGAGGAAGACACGGGTTCAAATTCTGACTCTGACAACAATTAGCTATGTGTCCATGGGCCACTCATTTAAAGTGTCTGAACTCAGGTGACTCTAGAGGGTGCAATATTTGGAGTCAGAAAGAGGTAAGTTCAAATACTACCTCAGACACAATCCAATCTATGTGATCCTGGGCAAGTAGTTTAACTATTCTATACCTCAGTTTACTCATGTATAAAATTGGGATAATAAAATCCCCCAGAGTTGTTGTGGGGAATCAAATGAATTAACATATGTAAAGTGCTTTGGAAACCTTAAAACATTATGTAAATGTTCACTATTATTATTTCTATTATAATAACAAAATTATTATTATTGGTTTCTTCACCATCTTCAAAATATGGATGAAAACCCTCATAGTCCCTAACTCACAAGGTTATTGCTGAGCTTAAAGGAGATAAAGTATCCTACAAATAGTAGGAACTTAACAAATGCTTGTTGATTGAAATTCAAATGAACACTCTTACCCACTAGCAGTAGCATCAAAGGTCATTTAGCTAAAATACACCCAATCATACTGTTCAATTAACTGTAACTTTTTCTGCCACATCCTAAAGAGTAGAGAGTTATCAGAGGATAGGTGAGGCTGCTACCTGACTTTATCTTATTTTGATCATCAAGATTTCAACATATCATTACATTCATGCATGTGAGTCCTCCCTGCTCTGGGACAGATCCCCATCTGCTCAGTGTTTCTCATCCTTGTTAGTGATTCTTAGGTAGAAGTTTACAGGTCTTTTATTTTGTAGCTTGGTTATTTGATGTTGATCTTCTTCTTGTTTAACCTAACCCATTATTTCCTTATTGTATAGAACTTCTGATGAGGAAACCAGCATCTGCCTTACAATTTCTAATCTTTAAAATTCAGCAAGGGCTGTCAGTTGTTAAATGATGACCAGTGTCACCTCATCAGTATCAAGTAAAATGGGACTTGAACCCAGGTTTCACAAACTTTAGGGTTAATCTTCCATTCAAAATGCCACAGTTTCTTCCCCCCAAATAAAATAAAACACAAGAGGCACATATCTAACCTATTTAATTTCAGTAGGCACTATTATATAACCTTCCACTAGCCAGTGTTATGCCCTTACCCCACCTGCTAAAAATTACTCTTTAAAAAAGGTGTTATTTTTTAATTACATGTCAAAAGTAAAAGGGATCATAGCAGCCTGTTAAACCCAGCCATCCCTTGCCCCATGTCATTGAACATAACTGTGAGCCCTAATCAGTGCCCCATACTTAATGAAGAAGATGACTATAAGACCAGCCCGCCATGACTCAGAAAAGCAAACTTGACTATTTTTCTAAAGTTAATTATTGGTTTGGAAAGCACACATCCTATTTTGAGGGCTAAATTTCCTTTTCCTGGAATAATAACCTCCACAGACATCTATATTGGTGTGAGATTTAGGCATTTGTGGTTCTGATTAAGCTTTTCCATTTGTACATGTTTTTATTCTTTGCTATGGAACCAGCATTTTAAATGCAGGAATCTATGCTGATTCTCCTCTCCCTTCTTTTGTGCCCTTCCACTGGGACAATTTATTTCAAGAATTTAGAATTTCTTCTCAATGTCAGTGGCCCTCAATAAATTTATCCAGGCATATCAGCCATCCTCTTCTAAATTGGTAAATAGACTTTGAGAGATTGAGCCCCACAAAAAATAATAATAACAGTAATAATAATAAGAAGAAGAAAGCTAGGTGACTCAGTGGATATAATGCCTGGCCTGAAGTTAAGAAAACTCATCTTCCTGAGTTCAAATCTGGCCTCAGACACTTAGTAGCTGTGTGGCCCTAGGCAAGTCACTTAACCATTTTTGCCTCAGTTTCGTCATCTGTAAAATAATCTGGAAAAGGAATTGACAAATCACTCCAATATCTTTGCCAAGAAAAATCCAAATGAGTTCAGGAAGCCTTAGCATGACTGAAAGTAACTGAAGAATAATAATAATAATAAATCATCTTCATCTGTATCACTACTCAGACAATCTGGTAATATAGTATCAGAGTCTCTTTAAAAATCAGAACTGGAAATCATTTGTACTAATGCAAATATCCCTCACTTTATGAACTATATCAATCATTAAAATCTGCATTTCAAAACAAGTCTTTTGCAATTATGATAAAATATAAATGGCTTGTATTCATAGAACATTTAAAGTTGAAAAAGTGCTTTACATCCATTATCTTATTTGAGTCTCACAAAAATTCTAGAAGTAGATATTCTTATTATTCTTATTTTTACAGATGAGGATGTGGGTGCCTCCAATGGATAAGGTAACAGCAAATTACTTCCCTTTTTTTAATAAATAACTTACCAAGGTTCAACTGAGTAGTAAATATATAGAAAGTTGGAAGGGTGATTTAAATATCGGTGTAATTCCTGGTTCAAAATTCTACCCATTATTTCTTGCCACCTCTTGCAAAAAAAAAGCATAAAAAAGCATATAAGGATGTTCCATAGTTTATCTTTTTGCCATGTAAATAATAGTCCTTCAACACATCTGTTTCTGCTATGTGGAGATAGCTAATTGGTACAGTAACTAGAACCCTGAGTAAGGAGTCAGGAAGACCTGAGCTCAAATCAAGCTACAGATACTTACTAGTTGTGTAACCCTGGGCAAACCATTTAGACTCAGTTTCCTTAGCTATAAAATGGAGGTCCTAACAGCACCTACCTCATAGGGTTTTGTGAGCATCAAATGATACAGTATTTGTAAAACACAGCACAATCAGTGCTTAGCAAAGAGCTGTTGTTGTTTTTCAATACATACCTATTGCTTTAAAAATGCCATATATACATAGAATAAGAGAAAAGAGATTGATTTAAAGTCATAAAATCTGCTTTACGTGGGTTTCAGTCCTTACTCTGTTGCTGATAGGAAGCAAGGAAATAAGTTTTTGCTAAGTGCTTCCTGTGTTCCAGGGTAAACACTTTACAGTTATAATCTCCTCTGATTCTCACACAAAAAAATGTGGGATGTAGATGATATTATAATCCATATATTACGGATGACAAAACTGAGGTAAACAGATGTTAAGTGACTTGCCCAGGGTCATACAACTAGTAAGTACATGAGGGCAGACTTGAAATAAGGCCTTCCTATCTTTAGGCATAGCACTCTATCCACTTAGCCACGGAGCTACCTGTATGGAATCTTGGGCAACTTACTCAATGATAATCTGTTAAGCACCTACTAAGTGCCAGGTACTTTTTTAGGTCCTGGGAATAAAAATAGAAAATGATGAAGTCCTTGGCCTTGAAGTGCTTATATTCTATAGGGGAGATGCTATATAAATCTATAACTAAATACAAAACTTTAAAAATGACATTCTGGGGTGTAGATTAGAAACTGGAGTGAAGGGAGGTCAAGAAAGGATGCCAAATGCAAAGGAAAGTGGTTCCAGTTTATGCCAGAGTTTACCTTAAAGACCCATAACTGGGAGGCAGAGCCAAGATGGTGGAGTAAAAGCAGGGACTCGCTTAAGCTCTCCCCCAAACCCCTCAAAATACCTGTAAACTGACTCAACAAATTCTATAGTAGAAGAAGCCACAAAATGACAGTCTGAAACAAATTTCCATCCCAAGGCAATCTGGAAGGTCAACAGGAAAGGTCTATTACAACAGGCTGGGTGAGGAACACAGTCCAGCATGGGCCACACTGGCACAGGCAGGTTTGGAACAGGCCTTAGGGGACTGAATCACTGGCAGCTGCAGCAGTTTACAGACTTCTCAACCCATAATCAGCAAAGACAAATTAGAAGGTCAGTAGGAAATGTCTCTCACCTGGGTGAGAAAGGAGTGTGATCCAGCCTCATCCCCAGGGCAGTGGCAGCCATTGCTACAAGAAAGCTCTCTCCCTACAGACAGTGGGGGAACCCAGTTGCTGATCAGAGGGGTATTTCAGGGATCTTTTTGCTGGCTCTGAGCTAGGATTCTCTTGCTTTGCCCTGCTTGGATGTGGGTGTCAGTCCTGGGTGGTGGTCCTGGGGCAAGGAGGAAGGCTGGGGTGGTGGAACTTATGGCAGCAGTAGAGAGGGAGTCCTCCTAACAGTTCCAAGTCAGAAAAGAGTACTTGTGGTTGCTCACAGGCCAAGAGAAGAGTTAACACCTCTCCTTTGATGATACTACCTTGGAAGAACTAAAAATTTATAGATCCCTCGAATTATCACTGGAAAAAAAAGCTTCACAAAATCCCTAAAGCTTGGGGCAATACAACATCCACTTAACAAAGGGTCAGAAGTGAAGTAAATGACTGGGGAAGTGAGCAAACAGCAGAGTAAAAATCAGACTATAGAATCTTAATTTCTTGGTGACAAGACCCATACTTCCTGGGTAACAAGGAAGATCAAAGCATAAAACCAGAAGAATACAACAAAGGCAAAGCTCCTACATCCAAAGCCTGCAAGAAAAATATAAATTGATCTCAGGCCATGGAAGAGCTCAAAAAGGATTTGAAAATTAAGTAAGAGAAGTAGAGGAAAAATGGGAAGAGAAATGAGAGTGATGCAAGAAAATAATGAAAAATGAGTCAACACCTTGCTAAAGGAGATACAAAAAAAAAATGCTGAAGAGAATGATACCTTTAAAAATAGACTTACCTAAAAGGCAAAAGAGGTCCAAACAGTCAATGAGAAGAAAAGTGTCTTAAAAAGCAGAATTGGCCAAATGGAAAATGAAATACAAAAGCTCACTGAAGAAAATAATTCCTTAAAAATTAGAATGCAGCAAATGGAAGCTAATGACTTTATGAGAAATCAAGAAATTATAAAACAAAACCAAGAGAATGAAAAAAAATAGAAGACATTGTGAAATATCTCATTGGAAAAACAACTGACCTGGAAAATAGATCCAGGAGAGAAAATTTAAAAATCATTGGTCTATCTGAAAACCATAATCAAAAAAAGAGCCTCAACATTATCTTTCAAGAAATTATCAATAAAAACTGCCCTGATATTCTAGAACCAGAGGGTAAAATAGAAATGGAAAGAATCCACCAATCACCTCCTGAAAGAGATAGCAAAAGGAAAACTCCTAGGAATACTGTAGCCAAATTCCAGAGTTCCCAGGTCAAGGAGAAAATATTGCAAACATCCAGAAAGAAACAATTCAAGTATTATGGTAACACAATCAGAATATCATGAGATTCAGCAGCTTCTACACTAAGGGGATCAAAGGGCCTGGAATATGATATTCCAGAGGTCAAAGGAGCTAGGATTAAAATCAAGAATCACCTACCCAGAAAAACTGAGTATAATACTTCACTGGGAAAAATGGAATTTCAATGAAATATTGAACTTCCAAGCATTCTTGATGAAAAGATCACAGCTGAATAGAAAATTTGACTTTCAAATACAAGAATCAAGAGAAGGATGAAAATGTAAACAGGAAAGAGAAATCACAAGGAACTTATTAAAGTTGAACTGTTTACAGTCCTTCATGAAAAGATGATATTTGTAACTCACAAGATCTTTCTCTGTATTAGGGTGGCTGGAGGGAATATATTAATAAGTGGACCTTACTCTCAGCTGATTTGACTTAAGGAGGGAATAACATACACTTTCAATTGGGTATGGAAATCAATCTTACCCTAGGAAAGCAGGGGAGAAAAAGGGGGATTATAGAAGGGGTGTAAGATTAGTGGAAGGGGAAATAAGAAGCAAATACTTTTGAGGACAGACAGATCAAAGGACAGAATAAAATAAATGGAATGTGGGACAAGGTAAGGGAAATATCGTTAGTCTTTCACAATATGACTGTTAGGAAGTGTCTTGCATGACTACACATGTATAACTGATATCAGATTGCTGGCCTTCTCAATGAGGGTGGATGGGGAGGGAGGAAAGGAGAGTATGTGGAACTCAAAATTTTAAAAATGAATGTCAAAAATTGTTTTTGCACGCAACTGGGAAATAAGATATACAGGCAATGGAGTATAGGAATCTATCTTGCCTTATAGGAAAGTAGAAGGGAAGGAGATAGGGGTGGGAGGTGATAGAAGGGAGGGCAGATTGGAGGAAGCGGTGATCAGAATGCACTCTATTGAGGGGGAGGGGGAGGGGAGAGATGGGAAGAAAATTTGGAGCTCAAATTCTTGTGGAAGTGAATGTTGAAAATTAAAAACCAAATTAATTAATAACAATAAATAAATAAAGACCTATAACCTTGAGAGGTTTCAGGTTTCTGAGCCTTTGTCTAAAAATGGTTCCTAATCAATGTACTAGCTGTTGTGACCCTGGGCAAGTCACTTAACCTCTTTTTGCTTCAGTTTCCTCATCTGTGAAATAAAAATAATAGTAGTACCTACTTCCCAGGGTTTAATTATGAGAATAAAATGAGATTATAATCATAAAGTGCTTAGCACAGTGCCTGGCACATAGTAGGTGCTGTATAAATATTAGCTGTCATGAGGAGTTGGTGAGGTGATGTCTGTCGTCTTTTCTATCTCCAAAACCCAGCAATATCAATAAAATGAATTTTTAAAATTTAGATAAAATATAACACTATCCTTTTTTTTTGCCTTTTGGAGGGCAATTGGGGTTAAGTGACTTGCCCAAGGTTACACGGCTAGCTTTTGTGCATGTGTGTGTGTTAAGTGTCTGAACTTGGGCTCTCCCGATTCCGGGGCCAGCACTTTACTCACTGCACCACCTAGCGCCCCAACACTATTTATTCTTAAAGACTTAAAATGAGTTTTTTTAAACCTCCTCACATTGCTTACCAGATAGTCTTTAAAGGGTATTTAATACATGAACAGAAAGAACCTATGATATCCTAAAGTATTAAGGATCCATGATTGCCTTGGCATAGGTTATCTGTCAGAATCAAAGGAAATCACAATCCTTCAGAGATGGTCTTTATGATCATGGTTGAAAAATAATGAAAAACCCTTTGTCCAACTTGAAAATGGCACTCTACATATTAAATAAAACTGGTCTTCAAATATTAGACACTCCATCTATCACCAGGCTCACAATTGAAGCTTTGTTTTGTTTTGCTTTCAGATTTGTAGGATTGCTAGAGATTGTACTAAGTATGGTTTTGAGAAGCCAGGATCCCCTCCATTAAATGACGAGACAGAAGAAACGAACTACAGTACTGAATCACCATGTAGCCATAAGATAACACATTCCAGCTCACACCCTTGTACTACAGGGAAACCATTAAACATAAAATATTTGAGAACAAATATATTTTCTAGAGACTGCTGTTGCCCCATCCTGAACCCTCATTGTTGAAATCCTCCACTTCAGTATCACAAATAATCTGCCAATCATGAAAACATATTGGCTCCATTTAGCTCTAAATGACCTCCAAATCAAATATGAGGGCTCCAAATAAGTATCAGTAAAATAGAGATGACCCCACCACCTCCTTGACTTGTTCTAATCATGGTATTTCAATTTTTCAAAATTTTTTTCATGAGAAGCCTGGTCAAATACTTCTTACAAAAGCTACCTTTATTCCTGGCATGTATATAAACCTTGCTTTTCCCTACCACAAGGCCAAATTATTGATTCATTTCTCCAGAATTATAGCTCCATATTCTGAAGAAGTCGGAAAGGCACAGTAAGAAAAAAAAAAGATTAATATCCCCATTCACCTTTTTTAGTCTCAGAAATGACACTGAACTTAGTGGTAAATAACATCAGCCTCTAACTTTTCTTCAGAGACTGCCAAATACCCAAGCACACAGATCTCTCAAGTAGAAAATAGCTTTTTTTCCCCTGTATGTAAGTTATCTTTCTATTTCATTCTAACTTGCTGCTTCTCAAACAATGTACTGTTATGATGAACATGAGCAAAGAATAAAGAATTCAGCCTGGGCACCAAGAGCATTGAACGTGGGTCCAGCAGGATTTTATGAGGAACGAAGGGTTTCTGGGAGGTGTGGCAAGTATGTGGCAGAGTAGTAAACCATTGTGATGGAAAAAATCCTCACTCTGTGGTCAGAAAACATCAGTTCAAGGTCAAGCTCAGTCATTTAATACATAGATGTCCTGGGCAAGTCATTTAGCTATACTGGATCTGTTTTTCTTGTCCATAAATAGCTATATGAATGCCCTTTAATACCTGATTCTCAATGTTCTTATGAGGAAACACTTTGCAATCATAAAGTATTATATAAAGGTAAGGTATAGTTTATTATCTAGAGGTATACATGTCATGAATAGAGGACCAGTCTTGGAATCAGCAAGACTTGGATTCAAATCCTGTTTCTGAAATATACTAGCTCTGTGGTTATGGACAAGTCATTAATTACTCAGGGACCCAGGCACCTTGCTAAGATTGTCAGGTTAGGTTCTGCCCTTTATTAAAAGATGTAGACTTTTGGAGGATTGCTTTCTACACAGATGGAAAATCACAGTTATAATCACAAAAACTATGAAATAAACTAAATCATTGTGAAAAATAATTCAACAAAATAGAGTGTACATAATGGGTGCACAAAATAGAGTGCACATAACCTAACAAGAATATGTTGAGCTGGAATAACCTAATAATTCCAGACAGGAAAAAAAAACTGGAATGAAGGGGTATGTGTCTGTGTATGTCTGTGTAAGTATGCACATATGCAAAGATGCATATATGTATCTGTTGGTATAGACAGTTTTATATATAATACATATTTCTTTTTTTTTCTTTTTTCTTTTGCTTTTTGGAGTGGGGAAGGCAGGAAGATTGGGATAAAGTGACTTGCCCAAGGTCACACAGCTAGTAAGTATTAAGCATCTAAGGTTGGATTTGAACTCAGGTCCTCTTGACTCCAGAACTGGTGTTCTATTCACTGTGCCACCTAGCCACCCCCATATTTCTTTTTAATCTTTTTATTCATGTCTTTTATTTTCCAATGCCTTTCTCTCTGAATTTATCACTCACTTCTATTACCCAGCAAACCATCCCTTATAACTAAGATGAGAGAAGAAAGGGGATGGGGATTCATAAAAATCTCACACACTAACCAGGTCTAACAGTATATATATAACATTGTGCACCAACAGTCCTCCACCTCTGCAAAGAAGGGAGAGTATTTTCTCCAGATCCAAGCTTGGTCATTATAAGTATAGTGAATTCAGTTAATACAATTTCTAGAGATTCACCAAGTCTAAGGTGTTTTATTTTCTTTTTTTAAAAATGCTTATTACATTTGTTATTTATTTTTAACATTCTATTTTTTACATTTTGAGTTCTAAATTCTTTCCCTCCCTTCCCAACTCCCCCCATTGAAAAAGCAAGAAATGTGGTATCAATTATATTGTAAAATCATGTAAAATATATTTCCATAGTAGCCTTATTGTAAAAAAAAAAGGTAAGAAAAATAAAGTTAAAAATATATGCTTCATTCTAATCTCAGAATCCCTCAGCTCTCTCTCTCTAAGGTGGATAGCATTAATTTTTCATGAGATGTTTTAATTTTAAAAAAATCTAAGAAGCATTTACTAAGCATCTACAAAGTACTCTGCTAGACCCTCAGTTTCTATATGCAGTTACAAAATCATCAACCTCAGTCTCCCCTCCAGGGTCGTCAGAGTCCAGTGGCAAGACATAGGTCAAGGTGACTGGCAATGGCCCATATATGCTGGGAGATCTTGGTCTATCTAAGCTAGATATTTCCCATGTATCAGTTTATCTTAGGCAACACCCATTCAGTGATTTAAGTCTAGGTAAGACTTGAGGCAAAATATGGCGCAGTTTGCCTTCACAAAAAGAATAATCAGGCAGGGAGGTAAAGATGCTCAGAGTTTCTGACCAGAACAGAAAAATGTGCTATTTACACTCACTCTCCACTGGAAATAGGCAGGTAGATCAGTTGTCTTGACATATGTCTTGCTACTGTACTCCGATGACTCTGGAGGAGAGAGTGAGGCTGGTGCCTTTGCAAATCTCTGCCTCATTTAAATCCAATTCACTTGCAAGTCAAGACATCACCCTATGGTGTCATTGGTCCTACTCAAGAACAAAAGATGAACAACAAACCTATGTGCCTAGAATGCCCTCCCTTCTCACCTCTACTCTTCCTGGAGTCTATAGCCTTTTTCAAGCTACTACACATGTATTACCCCTATAGGAAACCATTACTGTTGTTATTAGTTGTGAATTCTTCTCTCTTCTCAAAGTTTCATATATTTAGTTCTCTGTGTAGATGTATTCACCTAGGGAAATGTAAACTCTTTGAAGTTAGGGACTCAGTTTATCATTTTTCTCTGTATTTCCAGTTCATCATTATCAAGCATGGCAAGTTTGTGACATGCTTTATATATACTAACTCATTTGACAATTTATAGCTAGGTGACATATTAGGATGCTGTAATGGGAATGCAAATTTAAAGATCTTCCCTGCCCCTAGGCTAAAGTGCACCTGAAACATGGGGGTGGGAGGTTTGTTTTTCAGTAAATACTTTTTGATTGGCAGTGGGTCAATAAGGTTGTTACATTCTCTGAGCCAGGAGAAGGCTATATAAGCCCTGATGTGAGGCTTTGTTTTGGGGGCTCACTTTGAGAAGTGTTCTGTGATTTGATCTGTATTCTGAAAAGCCGTTGTCCAGAGGCCCCCCCCAGCTTTGAAAAACCCAGATGTTGACTGTGTATGGATGTAATGGTTGGACAGTTTGGAAATCTGTCTACTTGATCTGTTTCTATCTTGATAATTCTGCCTGTATGCTTTGAAGTTCGGGGTGCTGACCTTTTTCCCCTGAACAAGGTAAATGATATATGTCTGACTGATTAAAGTAAGCTTGTTAACCCATTTTGAGTTGCTTTCCTTTGTCAAAGCAGATCCAAGAACCTGTATGGGCAGCAAACCCTGAGGACGCGCTTGGGGTGCTTGCTGCTACAGATGCACAGTTAGGAAGACTCATCATTCTGATTTGAAATCTGGCATCAAACACTTACTAATTATGTGATCCTGAGCAAGTCATTGCAACTGTTTGCCTCAGTTTCCTCATCTGTAAAATGAGCTGGAGAAGGGAATGAAAATCAGTCCAGCTTTTCTGCCAAGAAAATCCTAAATGGGGTCAAGAAGAGTCAGACACAACTGAAACAACTAAACAGTGGATATATTGTAGGACATGGGATTAGAAAGACAAGTTCAGATTCTCATTAGCTGGGTAACCCTGGGCAAGTTACTAAGCCTATCTCTACTTTGGTTTCCTCACCTATAAAGTAGGGATAATATCAGCTACCCAAAAATGCTGTAAGGCTCAAATAAGTTAAGGCATAAAAAGTGCTTCACAAACCTTAAAGTTTATATAAATGCTAGCTATTATATGATCCTCAAAATAACTCCATGAGGCAGGTTATACATATATTATTTTATTCATTTTACAGATGAGGAAATTGAGGCTCAAAGAAATCAAGAAATCAATCACAGCAAAGAACACAATAAACATTTAAGGGAGGATTTGAAATCGAGTATAGCAACTTCAGAACCAGTGGGCTATCCTCTATACAACACTTCCCAGCAAAGGACATATATATATATATATATATATATATATATATATATATATATATATA
>NW_027185804.1:19387392-19418080 GCF_028583685.1 Petaurus breviceps papuanus
ATATACACACACATGCATATACATACATACATGCTTATACATATATATACATGTGTACACATTTATACACATATATGTTGTGTTTATGTGTGTGTGTGTTATACACAAATGTATGTGTGTGTATAAAAACAAGCAGAGCCCAATCAGGTTTGAGTTTATCCCAAAAGGACCATGGCCAATCTGCCACATTCAAGGTGCTGGGGTTATCTTGAATCCTGAACTGTTTTTGGTTCCCCTCATTTCATCTGTGGACACTTTCTGAATGGAGCAAGTGTTGCTCACCCTAGAATCAGCTAAGTGTTTTCTGCACAGTACAGCATAATACTGATGAGGAGGTCATGTCCCTATCCACATGTCAACATGAGTAACCCACAGAACTCCTGAGATTGGATAGCTGGTCCCTACCACAGCACAGGGTCAGAGATTCTTGCCCCTAATGTGCTAGACCCTAGGGAATAGTCTGTGTCCACCTGCAGAGCTCACCTACAAGTCCCATCTCTGAGACACTCTGCAAGCCTTCCTGCATTATGATTTTTACCTCCTTGTCTTTGATTTCTACTTATTTACAATCAGCCTCAGGTCCTTTCTGACTTTCAGGAGATCCAATTTCCCACTCCTATTTTGCTTCCTCTCTTCTCAGTTTGGTATCCCCCATAGCTTTGATCAACATGCCTTTCATTTCATCTTGAAGGTCAAAGCTAATGAGCACACTAAATAATCTCCAGCCCAGGATTGACCCTTGGCCAACTCCACTTGACATGTCTTTCCTTCCCGATGCTGTGAAAAGAATAAATAGACTATGTTTACCCTCAGTCAATGGGATATTCATCTTACTGTCATTCTAACTAAACGATTCTTTCATTTCTTTGCAGCTAGGTCATTACAGACACACAGATATCATTTAAATGCAAATAGAGTTGTGAGATAATCTACAAGCAATAGGAACCAAACATAGATTATTAGCTAATGCTATAATAGCAACATGTTGCATTTATATAGTGTTTAATTCAATTTAAGAAGCATTTTTAGTCTAATATGTGAAAAAGACAGTATTAGGAGAAAGATGAAATTTGGTAAGAATTGATCCTTGCCCTCAAAAAGTTTCTAATCTAGAAGCAAGCATGATGTAGTTAAAAAGGATTTCAATTCTAGAGCCTGAGACCTTGGGTTCAAATCACGGAGATTTTATATGTGTGTATATATGCATGTATATATGTATATACATATATCTATGTGTACATATATATATATATACATATACGTGTGTGTACATACATATGTGGGACCAGGTTTTTGTCCTCCTTAAGCCTCAAGTTTCCTCATCTGAAAAGCTGGAATAATAATATTGGTACTCAGCAGCATTCTTCAGTGTATAGAATGGAAAGTGTTTTGTATCCCCCATGCCTAGAAAAATGTGAATTGTTGTCATTATTGGGCAGATGTCATCTGTATACAAATAATGAGGGCAGTAAGTAAATAAGAAAGTAACTAAGAGCGATGTCCAGCTAAGGAAGGGAAGGTCAGTTCAGATGGGCTGGGATCAGGGAAGGCTTCATGGGAGTGGAGGGGTGACTGGAATCTGAGCTTGATCTAGAAAGATGGATTTAACTTTATCTGGGAGATGGAGAGTGGCTAACTTCATACATAAGAAGGCAATAAAGCAAGGAAATATTATGGGTAGTAGCAAGTACCCCAGTCTGAATAGGTCATGGAGGACATGGTAATGGAATACAAGAGTGGCAGGATGGAAAAACACTAATGGTAGAGTCAAAACACTGGGGTTTAAATCCCACTCCTGAGGATTGCTGTCTCTGTGACCTTGGGCAATTAAAACCTCCATTGCCTTCACATTTTCCCATCCCCATCTAGGAGTTAGACTAGATCAGGAATTCTTAACCTGGGGATAAATTTGAGGGCACACATAAAACTGAGTAGAAATTGGATGTACTTAGTTTTTATTTTTCTCAAAATCTCTAACTGAAATTTGTCATTTCCTTCACTTATTAATGAAGGCAGCAAACATTATGAGAATAGATATACCCTCAAAACATTAAGAAACACTGTATTATAGGGCAGGTTCAAGTCTTGATTTTCTAATAAATGTCCAGTATTTTAAGGGTAGAATCTTCTGCCTGATATTTTCAAGTCTAGCTGTCTCAAAACTTATGAAAAAGCACAAAACTGAGAATCCCATATACTCATTAAGAATTGGTCGCTTAAGTTGGATGACAAGACTACAGATTGCCATTGTGGAAAAGTATGCTGTGTCATGTCAAGGAAATCAGTCCTTGTCCAATATCTGACATTGACTGAATGTAAGCAAGGCTTTTCACCATTCTTTGACTCTGCTTCCTTGTCAGCAAAATGAGAGTGTTGAACTAGAGAACTTCTAAGGATTTATACCGGTGACATCCTATGACTCTATAGTAGCCACAGTCTTTGCTCCTACATGCAATAAAGCCATGTAGGTTTTTTATCTGGGAGATGCGTGTGTGTGCCACATGACTAGAAAAAGATGAATTGTTGTCATTATTGGGCAAATGTCTTCTACACATAATCAGAGAGCAGTAAGTAAATAAGAAATTAAGAAGTTTTCTTCTTTTCCTTCTCCATGTCTCACATCGATCTAGATAATGACCTCTTTGCTTTATAGTGCAAAAAGCTGCTGATTTCTGTCTTACTCGGATAATGCTCAGTTAAGTCATTCATATAAAGAAGAAGCAAGGTACATTTTACAAGTGCCAAGTCAAGATGATACACTGCAGGTATATAACACAAGAAGTCTACATCTGTGACGCACTTGGTTTCATTTGTCTTGGACATGTACAAAATGTGTGGGGTACTTGGAGAGGGTCAAGGGGAGAATTACAGAAATGATTAAAGGTTTGAGAAGTGGGCTCTCAGTGGAATTGAAGTAATGTAGCCTGGAAAATAGAAAGCTGAGCAGGGACTTAGCACTATTCTTCAAGCAAAAGGAAGGCTATTCTGTGGACAGCAGTGAACAGCTGTCTTCAGCTTCCACAAGATTAGAAATTCCAGTCCCCTATTCCAAGGAAATCACAGCTCCAGACAAACAATAATCATAATAATTGTAAAAATTACTGATATATTATATCCCATATATAATATACAAAGTATGTATAACACAAACATATATAGACATGTATAGAGATAAATTCCATTGTGTGTAGAGATAGATATAGCTATGTCAGTTTATACATAGAGAGAGATATGTACAGAATTTTATAGTATATGTGTGCATGTGTGTATATATGTATATATCAGCTTAAGATTCACAATGGAATTTATGCAAATCCTCTTGTTTGGTCCCCAAAATAACCCTGTAAAGTCCATACTATTGTACTATTTATTAAGCACTTACTATGAGCAAAGCACCATTCAAAGTGTTGGGGATACAAACAGAAAAGCAAAATGGGTCCGACTCTTGAAAAGTTTGCATTCCAGTGAGGAAGAGAAAGTATCTGAGAGATTCCCATATACTCTACCATGGTATAATGAAACCCCACTCTCTAGTCCAGAAGACAGTTCACTCTCTCCTAACCCACATTTAGGAAGTCTGTTGGAGTCCCAGGAAGGAAATCTGATGTTCATGCCCATTTTCTATGAGGTTAGCTGAATATTAGAAACTCTTCCCCCCATTCATCCAAGACTGATTTCCTAATTTATACAATGATTGAGTTAGACTAGATGACTTCAAACTGAGAACATGAAGCTGCCTTCTGAACCTATTGCAAAAATGTCCCCTTAAGGTCAAACCCACCCATCCACTTAGAGGGCCAAGCCATCTCTTGACACATTTCAAAGGACAGTCCTTGACAGCAAAGATCTGGTAAAAGGTAACTCATATTTTTCAGGGAAAAACAGACAATCGAATGAATGAACTAATGGTACATTCTCTCCCCCTAAGGAGGGTGTTTGGGAATCCTTACTCCTGCCTCATCTACCTTAGGCCTGGGGCTCCTAATAAGAATCACCACAGGCCCCATCTGCTCTTCCAATGCCTATCCTGTTCCAACTTTGTTGTCTGTCTACTTCACCTTATACATTCAATGTAATCTCAATGTAACATTTATTATATACTGTGTGCATGGCACTCTGCTAAGCATGGAAAAGACAAAGACAGAAATGAAATAATCTCTGCCCTCAAGAAGCTTACATTCTTCTGGGGGGAGGATAGGTGAAATTACTCTCCTTTCCTTGTTGACTTTGCAACTGCCTTCCCATCTCTAGTTTCCATTTATTTCAACCTGAACTCCTTGGAACTGGCCATTTCTTATCCCCAACCTATTGAATCATATACCACCTAGATCCTATTGACTGATGTAATATAGGATCATAGATTGAAAGGGGCATTAAAGACCAGTTAGGTCACACACACACACACACCATTTTACACACAGAGAAATTGAAACTGAAAGTATTCAGCAGCAGCAGCAGCAGCTGTCAAAGGCAGGACATGAATTTGGATCTCCCTAACATAGGCTCAATAGTCTATCCACTATGCCATATCGTCTGTCTTTTGAATCATAGAATTTTAGATCTGCAAAGCCCCTTTAATCCACCACCAACTCTTCCCACCCATTTGACAAATGAGGAAACAGCATCCCCAAAAAGTGACTTGTCCAAGGTCACATCTACAAATTTGTCTCAGATAACATTCAAATATTTCTAAAGGATACCATTATAGGACCCTTTGCTGAATATATATTTGATATGCTTTCTTGGCTTCTTCTGCCCCAAACTGGACAATAGGAGAAGAAGAAAAAAAAAGGCAATGTAGGATGAAAGCTCTTTGAGGGCCAAAATGATCACTTTTCTATTTTTGAGTGTTGTTACCTAGAAGCAGAATGGTGTATTACATGGAGAAGCCTTGGGTCTAGCTTCATTGCCCATGGCAAGCCACTTAACTCATAATTGCCGAAAAGTTCTCTATCTGCATAAGTGGAGGAAGTTCCCCATATAAAGAGTCCTTTCTTCTGTTGAAACCACAAGTTCACACTTAAAAGAAAATAAAAAGAATGCCCAGTTAGTTCTTCACACACTATGGGTTATTAATATATGTGGAAATGAATTTAATTAAATTCAGTTGAAAATAATTAAGGGCTCAGCCAATGAGCAGCTGTTTGACTTTGGACAAGCCATGAAACTAATCAACAGCTAATCAATGTCACTTCTACTAAGCACCACCAAAAGGCAAAGAGAGACTTCTTCCAGTTTTTCAAATCTTTGATTCACAGGCACAATTTCTATCCTGTCCTCAGTTGCCTTCCATGTAAGATGAAAGAGATGAATTAGAAGTCCCCTTTCAGTTCTGAGACTGTGCATTTCTGTGTAAAGGTGGGAGGAAGGGGGAAATCTTGCTCTTCATTTCAGATTTCTTCTTCTATGAAGGGAGTTAGAGGGGAAAAAAATAAGAATATGGAAAAACTATAACCAGCAACATTAAACAAGGGCTGAGCTCAGAAGAACATACAAAGTCATGAAGATCTTTTTTATTATTATTTTGGACCCATCCGTTTGCTGGAATAGACTATCAATTAAGGCCAGGCCTTTGAAGAGGCCAGAGTTAAGGATATATAAAGCTGCCTTAACCAAGAGGCATATGCAGCCTAATTAGCAACATTATTTTTGGAAGGACATTAAAAGAATGGGGAATTATACTAAGACACTCATCTGATACTTTCCCAAGTGTTTGGAAAAAAAAATTCCTTTAGCACTGGCAAATGTTATGTAGAATATCAGCCCTGGAGATGTGGGAAAAGTCAGTCAGGTCCAGTGTTCCCAGTCCCTCCCCCTCACACACACATCCCCAGTACAGCACAGCACAGTTCAGTCCAGCTCAGCAATAAGAGTGGTACCCGGAGATAGTTCTAGGCAAGACTGGGAGGTAGAAAATACTAAAAGAATGAGAAGAGAAGGCTCAGGCCAGGATGCCACAAATATAGCCCAGACATCTAAGCTTAGAGTACTTCTCTTCCTACCTCAAACAATCTGGGATCCTGTCCATGTGGATATTCTCTCCCATGCTATGAATGGTCTTTCATCTAGTCACACCCATCCTATTTGCCCTTTACTAATGTCCTTTCACTAATTTTGCCACAAGGACTCCACTCAACCTGCCATGGACATTCCTCAAGCTCCCTTGATGCCACAACTATCCCAGTGTAGACTAAGGGCTATTTGTTGAGTTTTTCCTCACTCTTGTCACATGATTAGACCATCTTCTTTTTCCACAATTCATTTCTGTGATGAAATCCTTTATACCACTTGGAGTAGAAAGACTTTATATCATAGCATATTGTAATATATTAAAAATTACTTAATTTATTTAAATTTATTTATTAAATAAAATCTTATTCAATTTATGTTTCAATATATGAAAAAAAACTTTAATTTTCTCATCCTTTTTCAGTCTCAGGGCTTTCATCTCTTTATAGTCTCCCCAGCATCCTAATTTAGCAGCTCCTGGGGACTTATTTTTGTTTGTTGGAGCAGCCCTTCCTTCTCAGGCAGGATTGCTTCAGCTGCTGTGGCTGCTGTTCTAACAGCACTGGGGAAGGAGCAAAGACTGAACTGATAATAACTGCTCCTTGAAGCAAGTACCCAGAGCTTTCCCATAATTGGTTTTCTTGATAAAAATAAGTCTCTTCAATTTTCCCCCTCACTTCTGCTGTATACCATCATGCTTTTTCAATCAAGTCACTGTGTAACATTTTCTTTCATATGGACCCTTTAAACGCTTTCCATCTGATCTCATGATCACTCTTACTCCAGTTTATCTTTTCAATAATTAAAAGAACTCCAAGCTTTTCACACAAGCACGGGCCAATGAATTATTTTTTTTTGGAAGAGGCAAGAGAAGGCTTGCTATTTGTCTGAATACTTTGGACTCTACTTACCACTTAATGGAACTGAGAAGATATGTCTTTTTCCACATAAATCTCTCCTTCCTAATGCAAGAAGAGGTATTAGTCCCAAACAAAAAGAATTTCCCCTCACTCTGACCTTACTCAATCAGAAATGACTTCCATTTATAAGATCATAGAAATGGGAGTTGGAAGGAACCACTAAGATTATCAAGAATCTTCCATAAATTTTCCATCAGAATTTGTATATTTTGACTCAATAGATTGAGAATTCTCAAGATCAGAAGTCTTTGAGTCTGAATCTTATTCCTGGTCTCTCCCTTCATTGTCACTGCTTAGAGACTAAAGTATACATCCTAGAAGACAAAGTCATTTTTAAAACTTCCCTTTCCTTTGGTATATTGGAGTCCACAGGTTTTGTTCTTGTTGTTTTCAATGATAGATAAACATACAGGATACACATTGTGTGTGTGTGTGTGTGTGTGTGTGTGTGTGTGTGTGTGGAGAGAGAGAGAGAGAGAGAATAGCACATATTTTAGATGCTTAAAAATATACATAGCAGAAGTTCAGTACCAAATACAAGGTTCTCTTTCATTATCTCAGAGATTGAGAAGAAAAAAAAATAAAAATCAAATAAAAATTGTTATGTTGACCTGATTTATGGTCTATCATATGATTGTGGTCATATCAGTCTATATGACTGATTTAAAACTACAAAATATAAATAATCACACAAACAAAATAAATAGATGTAAGCTACCTTGTCATCTGATTCCAAGAAAGAAGTTCTATGAGTGTAACCAGATACTCTACTCCAAAGACACACAGTGAAATAAAGGCTAATTTTGGTGTACCTTAATCCAAAATGTGCTGTCTGATTTAATTGAATGAAGAATAGAAAGAACACTCAATTCTCTGGGTTCTCTGATACTTACTCTGCATGACCTTGGACAACTTGCTTAACTGTGTCTCAGTTTCCTCATTTGTAACATAAAAAGGATGGGACTAGATAGTCTCTGAGATCCCTTAATTGTATTATATAAATATTTATTTATAGAAATATATTTATATAAAGTATATAAACATACATAACAATATGTTCTATATTTATGCGTTCTATATTTGTATTATATATTTGAATATGAATATCTTTATATATTTACATGTTAAGACATTTATATTTCATATTTGTGCATACATATGTATCTCTTTATGTGTATAAATGAATAGATGCACATGAGACCGCATATATGTGGACATTACACATACACATACAAACATGGATGATAGACTACACAAAATTCCAGAGCCAGGAGAGAGGTTGAGTTCAAGGAGAAACTAGTAGTCTAATTTGTTGGGTCATAGAAGAATAATTGGGTCATCTGTTGAGTAATGGAAGATGAGATTAAAAAGTAATTAACAGATGAAAAAAATAAGGAAAATAAAAGAGCACCAATAATTTTTTTTCAAAAAATATGTAGAATTGGGGCAACTAGGTGGTGCAGTAAATAGAGCACTGGCCCTGAAGTCAGAAGGACCAGAGTTCAAATCCGGCATGAGACATTTGACACAAAAACTAGCCATGTGACCTTGGGCAAGTCACTTAATCCCAATTGCCCTCCAAAAAGCAAAAAACATGAAGAATAAAACAAAAATAAGTTTAAAAAGGGGATGCAATCAATTGACAAGCATTTTTTTCAGTGCTTCATACATTCCAAACACTGTGCTAGGCACTAAGGTGGTGATACAAAGACCAAAGTGAAATAATTGCTCCTCTAAAGGGGCTTACATGGAGGGAAAAAAAACATAGAAAAGTATATAGATACAAAATAAATGCCAGGCAATTGGTGAGAGGGGTAGAGAAGGACCAGCAGCTAGGGAGATTAGCAAAGGTCTCATGAAGACGATGCTACTTGTACTGAATTTCAAAGATAAATTTGGGATGCTGTAGTGTCAGTGCAATAGTCACAGCTCCCATGATCACTATAAATAAACCTGCATGGTGCTCAGTCACAAAATATAACAGACTCTTCGTATATAAGACAGAAGCAAAACATTTATTCTGACATCAGAAAACAAATCCCAAAACCAGTAAGTTGATTCCATCATAGTAACAAAGAAGTTAATAATCCACAACATTACAGAGAGTCACAGTATCCTTTAGCCTTCCCACAAGCCAACACAAGACCAATATTTACTCACAACCCTGATGGACTCCCTGGGATGCTTGTTGTCCTACCAACCATCTAGTCTAGCTCTGCCTCCCAGCTTCCTGTGAGCTGTGCTCCATCCTTCAGCAAACTCCTACCACTATAGGCTCCATGTGATTGCATTCAGCCTATTAGGATGTAGAGTTTATTTTCAAAGCAGGGAAGGTCTTCAGATTCCCTTAGGCTTATTAAGGGGCAGGGAAGAACTTCAAGTTGCCATTATCATTACAGATGCTTAGACACAGAAGTAAGAAGGATGTTTTCATTACTATTGTGTTACATTTCAAATATGCTTTTAAAACTGTACATAACAGAAGTTCAATTTCACTCTTGTTCTTCGTATGCTGAAACATTCATTTTGTTAATGATTAAGTTCTTATCAAGAAGAGACAAAAAAAGAAAAGAAAAACAAAAAAGGCAAGAGAACTCAAATGAAAGTTGTTTTCTCCCTGAGTTGAGACAAAAGTAGAACTCACAGATTCCTAGATATGGAGACTGAGTTCTGCAAACCATGTGACGTTGGACAAGGAATTGGATTCTATGACCTCACCCTCTGCTCCTCAGATCTGGACCATTGCACAGATAAAGCAACTATGTATGACACATAGAGAAGAAGCATCGTGCCCAAGAACAGACAGCTAGGCAGTGACAGAATAGGACTGCAGCCCAGGTCCATTGACTCTAATTTCATTCTTTCCATTACATTAGTCTATCCCACTATATAGTGCCAAGAATAGTGCATCCTTTCCTCTATGTTTCCCTTTTATGGGATACCTTCTCTACATTTTTATTAACATACATTCTTAACTTCACAGAGTCACAACGCAGTCTGTCAGCTCTGTTGAGAGTTCCCAGGTCAAGTATTTTTACTTCTTTACCTAGAGTCAGAGTACTGGTATAACTAAGGGTGTGTTCATATATCCTTCCTCCACCTCCCACTGCCTTCTGGCCCTGTTATCAAGTCAATAAGAAATCATTTGGGCACAATGCATTTATATGTTTAGGCCATGAGCCTTAATAATTTTGACTTCTAGGTGTCATAGGATCATAGGTCTGGACCTTTGAAGTCATCTAACCACATCATCATCATCAATTTCATCATCTAGCATTTATATAGAACTTTAAGGTTTGTAAAAGAACTTTATCTCATTTGATCCTAACAGTAGCCCTGTTGCTTTTAAGTGCTATTATTATACCCATTATAGAATGGAGACAGAGGCCAGAGAGAGGAAGAAACTTGCCCAAGGTCACACAGGTGTTAAGAGACTGAGCTGGGGTTAGATCTCAGGTTTTGGGACCCTGGATTTCCATTTCATTGGAGGTCAGACTCCATAACCTTAGGACACAGCCATCTTCTATGTAACCACCACCCTTCTTTCATTGTTCAGCAGACTCATCTTTGAGTGGGAGAGAAGGTAACAGCATAGGTTTCCTCTACCTCCTTGGTACGCAATAAGTTCCAGTGCCTGTAAGCTGTCTACATAGGTTGTGTCATAAAGATGATGATTTAAAGATTAATAAGGAAACCAATAAGCCAGATGGGGAAACGTGGCATGATTTTCATTTCAATAGTTTTTCACATCAGTCAAAAATTTGCCCAATAGTCGCTACTGGAGTTCCTGCAGGCAGCTGATTACATTTGCTTATATTTTCCCTGAAATGTTGAATGCTGAAAAATTGTATGCAACATTCCATTCTTTCCTTGCTAACTGCTGAACTTCACTGCTTCTGCATACCCAAGACATAACACTCCCTTTTCTCTACCAAAATCTCCTCTGATCTTTCAGAAACACAACTTGGAAGGTACATATCTCAGTTTCTTCACGTGTAAAATGGGAATAAAGATTGAACCTCCCTCACAGGGTTTGTTGCATGTTGTCTGTATTTTACAACTAAGGAAACTGAGGTCAAGAAAGGTTAAAAGATTTGTCCAAAGTCATCCTATTAGTAAATAGCAGATGTGGGATTTCATACATTTTTTTAATATATGTACAGAGTTAAGGTGACAAAATAGAGAATACATCTCAGAATCAGGAAGGTCTGGGTTCAAGTCTTGCCTCTAACCTATACTTAATTTGAGACCCTATCCAAGTCACTTTTCCTTACCTTTCAGTTTCCCTAGACAAGGTACTAAGAATAATCTGTAATCATAGAAGGAATTTTCTGTTAGGAATTCTATTTTCTAATGAAACCACTGAACTTTCCCTAAAAACAGCAAAAATGCATGTATATATACACATGAATGTAGGTATATATGTATATATACTATCTATATATGCAATATACACATGTGCATATTGCATACTTGCATTTTATTATTTGTGCATATATTATTCATACATATATATCACATGTGCATGTATGTATATTCATATGGAATATTATAATGATTTAATATATGTATGTGTGTATGTAATCTATAAGAAACAATAATAAAATACACAAATATGTATATGTGTGTATGTGTGCATATCTTTTTGTAAACCTTTAAAGAACTAATTAAATTTAATTGTTACTATTTTTATAATTAGTTAGATGACAAATTCAACCATCATTTTTAAAGTACTTACTGAGTACAAGGCTCCTGTGCTATGCCATGGGGAAGATAAAATATTTAGCAAAGGTACAGTCCCAGTCTTCCTGAAATGTTCAGCCTAGCAGAATTTTAAGTTGTATGTGGATCCTGACTTCACCATTCCAGAATAGTAAGATTGTGGGTAATTAATTTAAGTTCTTTTGGCCTTTATTTTCTCACCTATAAAATGAGGAAAATACTACCAGAATTGTATAAATCATGAGATGTTGTGAGGATCAAATTATATAATTCATTGGACTCTGCAAACTCTAAAAGCTTTTAATGAAGGATAGAGGGGGGAAAGTGTATTGGACTTAGATCTGGGAGAGATATCTGGGTTTGAAAGTTTCTTCTAATACTTGAAAGTTATATGACCAGTTGATTAACTTCTCTGAATCAGCCTTGGTTTTCTCATTAGTAAAATGGGAGAAAAAACAACAATAAATTAATAACAGCAGCAATAATAATAATAGTACTAATAATTCCTGCAGTAACCATATCAAAGGGTTGCTATAAGGATCAAAAATAGATAAAGGACAGTATGATTATGAAATACTTTATAAACCTTTAACCATTATAGCTATCACCGCATAGGGATAGAGGCAGGACCTATAATTTCATTTGTTTATGGAACCCCTAGAAAAGAAAACTCCCTCTGCTTGCTGGTGGTGGTAGGATGATGATGATGATGATGATGATGATGATGATGATGATGATGATGATGATGATGGTGATGATGGCAATGATGATGATGATGATGGCACAATATCTCATGCCCCATACCTTTTAGGGAGTCTCCCATGTCTATCCCATAATACAAAGGCAGATCATCTCTTAAAGCCTATTATAAGTGCATAATGATTCACTTAGTTTAGCATCTGATTCTAAACTGCCCATGTGTGCACTCTGTTTCACTCCTTTGTGAGTGAAACAAGAACTTCAGCAGTTAAAGGACAGACACCATCCCTTAAACCCCTTTTGTATCTCTTCTAGGTGCTTGCACAGTGTGTGATAAGAATTTTGATTGAACTCTATGGATTAAAGTCTGAAAGTTACATGATAATGGTACATTGATCCAAAGTGGGAAAAGAAAGAGATTGGAAATTTAAAATGGAAAGACCAACTCTGTGACTGTGGAAAAGCCTCCTTAAAGCTGCATGTCACCCTTAGGCAGGCATGGAAAATCAGGCACTTAAAGGACTTAGAATGATTATTTTATTCTCTTGATGATATGACTATGAGACCCTTCTCCTAACTGTAGGGAATTTTTGAAGCTATCATAAATCTACTTCATAATAAGTTATGATTTAAACTATATTTTGATTAAGAATAATTTCAAAATTATTTGTTTATATTTCAGCGTTGTCAATGGAAATGGTAAGTATGATTAAAAATGTAATCCCTCTTTCCCCATGTGACCCCAAACTTTCCTGATCAAAGAAAGTCTGAATCATTTCAAAATATTGGAGTCAGGAATTTAAATTCAAAAAGCATTTATTAAGCACTTACTCCACACCAGGCAGTGCCCGATGCTAGTGATGCAATTATAAAAACAAAATAGCTACCGGATAAAAAAATATATATTATTGGGGAAAATATAAAAAGCCCCAAAGACTGAAGTCCTAGTCTGTTATTGTTTGCTCCCATAAAACAGAAAGGGGGCTCGAGATAATACCTTAATTTAGAATTGGAGGGTGGAAACATGGTGGACTAATCCAACAAACCATAATTCCAAGGGTCAGGCGTTAGGAGAGAAGCTTTTAGTTTAAAGAGAAGTGTGGATGAGGGTGGGAAATGACATCTGACAACAATTATTTGTTTTATTATTCCAGAAAACCAATTGTTTGACATGAACTTTACATCTAATATATGTCAAATATAAAATTTGCACTGTAAATTTGATGCCTCAGGTGCAGTCTCATTAATGAGTTCATCTTGGTGCCTCCATTTTGGGAAAGCATCCAAGCCATCAAATCTTTCCCTTCCTGGTTATTCATCCAACCTTCTGAACTTCAGAGCTTTTCCCCTGCATGGTTCCCTTCATTCTCCTGTTGCTCTCCACTTCTCTTCCCCTGAGTTTCGATTCCCTTTTCAGTATTTTCCCCATTAGAATGTAAGGTTCTTGAGGACAAGAATGGTCTTCATTTTTGTATTTGTACTGCAGTCACTTAGCACAGAGTCTGGCACATAATAAGTACTTAATAAATGCTTTTGATCCTGCCTTGCTTTGCCAAAAGTCCTTCATATTGAAGTAAAGATGAAATGTCAGTTTGGAATAAATAGTTGCACTAGACTGAAATGAAGAAATTTATGGGCATAGGACACTGTTAAGGAATTCAGAAAGAGCAGAGAAAAGCCTTGAGCCCAGAGCCATGGTCTTCAATGGATATTGATACCCAATTTACCTTTGGAGGTTAGAAGGTAAGAATGAATCCAAATCTTCCAGGAAGTATACAATGCCATCATAGGGCACATAGACATACCCTCAGTAGCTTGGAAAATGATTTTGGATGGGGATGGGAGAAGACATAACTAATTCTATGGTACCATCTCCACTTGTAGATCATGAAATACCCATTACTAAAGTTCTTAACCTCTTTTTTTTTCTTATCTTGAGCCCTTCTTGAGTAAACCTATAGTCCCCTTCTCATACCAATGTTGTAAAATATAAAAAGTAAAGAAAATACATGGTGTTACAAAGGGAAAATTATGTATTAAATAAATGTTATTTTTCCCATTGAAGTTCATGGGTGCCCTGAAATCTATCTATGGCCAAGTTAAGACTAGAAAAGGACTGATCAATTCCAGCTAGGTGGCACAGTGGATAGAGTGTCAGACCTAGGGTCAGGAAAATTCATCTTCCCATGTTGAAAACTAGCCTCTGATACTTATTAGCTGTGTGACCCTGGACAAGTCACTTAACCCTATTTGCTGCCTTAGTTTCCTCATCTATAAAATAAGTTGGAGAAGGACATGGCAAACCTCTCCAATATCTTTCCCAGGAAAACCCCAAATGGGGTCACACAGAGTTGGACATGACTGGAACAAATGAGTAATAACAATCATTTCCAAGAGTCCCTAGCTGTTCAGATCAGTGTGATGTAAAGAAGCAGATAAAACAAAACTTTCACTGAACTTTGGAGTGTGGAGTCTTATTCTATTGACCCAAATCATTCTTCACCCAGTTAAAAATGTAGAGAGCTAACTAACAAAAAAAATGAGAGTTCTCAATCTGGGCTTCTAAGAATACATTGTAGGCCACACACCTCCACACTGACTGCCAATTGTTTTAGCTATTTCATGAACTAAGTGGGATGGCTAATATCTAATGTTCATAAAACACCCACCAGCCAGAACTGCAGATTTCTTGTCTTATTTGTGGGGGCCATAGGTCCAGACCTGCTATTCCATCTGCATAGGGAACTCCCGGTATGGCAACTCCTTCCACTGATGTAAAGCAACAACTTGTTTGCAATTTTTAGTGCCTTCCTCCAAAGAAATTTAATTTGTATTGATTTTTATATGCAATTTGTCCCAAAAGTCTTAATGTATTTTTAACTATTAAACCTTAGCCATTTTAGCTAGTAAAATTTAAAGCCTCTTATTTTAAAGCTGCACAAAAGATTCTGGGACATGCATTTTATTTTTTTTATTTGCATGTATATATATAGATAGATAGATAGATTTATATCTATATCATTATATAACATACATATATGGTATTAACACACACATTACACATAGACATGGTAGAGGTCATTATGGGATTGGAGGATGGGAATGTAAGGAAATGTAAGATTTGCACATCTTGAAGGAAGTCAGGGAAACCAGGAGGTAGATAAAGGAATGAGAACATTCCAGATATGGGAAGGACACCCAGTGAAAAGACATGGAGTTTGGAGTTGAAGGAACAGCGAACTGGCCAACATGGCTGAATAGCTAGATATAGTGTGTGCTGGGGAGGAAGGCATAGGAAGACAGGGATGGTAGGAAGAAGCTAGGTTATAAAGGGCTTTAAATGGAAAATAAAACATTTTACACTATAGGTAATAGGGAGTCATTGGAAAACTCTGTGTGTGTGTGTGCGTGTATGTGTGTGTGTGTGCGCGAGTGTATGTGTGTGTATGTGAAAGAAGGTTCTGGTTAACTTCAGAAGGTGTCCTGAATAATAGTCATGAATATTGCTCAGGATTTTAGGTTTGTGAAGCAGCTTTATTTTGATAAACTCATTTGATCCTTGCAACCAAGCTGAGTTAGTTGCCATAGGTGTTTTATCACCAATTTTCAGCTGAGGAAACTGAGACTCTGAGAGGTAATATGCCTTTATCCCCTGGCTCTCATAGCAAATAAATGTCAGTGGCAAAGCTGTGTCTCTTCTGCCTTCAGGGCCAGGGTCCTATCCTGGATACCATACTGTCTCAAATGTTAAACATTCTAGGGCCCAGTTCACTTTCCTCCTTCAAAAGAATTTCTCTGGCTCCCACTATTCAGTCTGATTTGTTTTCTCTAAAATCCCGAAATAGATATAGGATAATAGGTTTAGTTTTCAAAAGTAACTTAAAAGCTTAATTAGTTCAACTTCATTTTCAGAAAAGGAAAGAGAAGTTGAGAGATGCTGGATGATTTCCCATGGTTGTTCCATAGTTGTCAGAATGAGAATTTGAAACCAGGGCCTCTGATGCCAAACCTTTCCCCTACATAATACAACTGATTATTTTCAGATCGCCTTTTCAGAAACTGAATTCTAGAAAAGTTATGTGACTTGTCCAAGGTCATTCAACTAGTAAGCATCAGAGCTGAGATTTGAATTGAGATCCTTTGACTTTGTGCCTCTCACATACAGAATGGCTTTAGCATTGTGGATTTCTCTTATTCCCTCTATTAGACCATAAGATCCCCAGGAGATGACTTTCAAATATTTGTTGACTGCTCAACAGTGGGGAGATGAGGACTAAGGTATGACAGGGTGGAGCAGGAGAAAACCAATGCAGAATTCAAAAATCCTAAAATTATGGGACAAATTATATTTTTCAGGTGAAAAAAATTATCTATTTATTTAGTTAAAGAGAAGTCAATATATCTTCCTAAGCAGGTAGCATATTGTCTAGAACATTGGACATGGAGTTAAGAAGACCAGAGTTCAAACTTAGCCTCAAACACTTTCAAGCTGTGTGACCCTGGAAAGTCACTTAACCTCTGTTTGCCTCAGTTTCCTCTTCTGTAAAATGGAGATAATAGCAGTAGCTACCTAACAAGGTTGTAGTGAGGATCATAGAAGGTAGTATTGTAAAGAGTTCGGCACAATTTCTAATACTTAGTACGTGATATCTAAATGCTTTATTCCTTCCCTGTTCTTATTTCCAGAGCAAGGAATAATCAGTCATAAACTAAACATTCAGATCATCCCCCTACAAACCCTCCCCACTAAAAAATAAAATAGTTATCAGAAAAATATTGACACATTTTAAAGATTCCTGTAGATTTTTCTATTTGTGTTTTCAAGAAAGTTGAGGCTTTTTTCCCTCACTCATCTCTATTTGAAGACATGTTTAGCTGCATAGTAAACTGTGCCAATACTCATTAATTGCTATACTATATCTCAGCTGGAAGCCGCCTCCTTGCAAGAAGTTCAGGTTTTTACGCTGGTCTCCTGCTGCGCCGAGGGAGCCAGGATGAGTATGATGTTGTTACCACATCAATGTGCCATTTCCAGAGAATGCCAGCTCAAAAGGAAAATGCCAAAAGCACAGAGGTGTGTTTGGGGGCCCTCTGGTTGCATTCATGCTCTAGAATTCACTTAAGCTGCACCAATACAAACACTAAGGGAGGTCATGACAATGAGTTCTGGTTTCTGAGGCAGATGTGTGTCTGTGACATTTAGGCTCTAAAGAGTGTCACAGTCTGATCTAGGTCAGATGATAATTAAGGCCATTTTAGCTACCCTCCAAGAGCCCCAGGCTTAAGAGTTACCCTGAGCCAAACTCTGTACCTAGACTCATTCACTCAGTAATCTTATATTAAGGGACTGTAAGAAGAAAACCTTGTATTAGTCTACCATAAGGCCCAGGCTAGCCCTAGCTCCATAACACGGGGGCTTTGCTAGATGACTAAACTGTTATTTGGACATATTCATCTGTGCAGAGTAAAAGACAGCATAGTAGACAATAAGGTATAGCTTGGAATTAGGAGGACTTGACTTCAGGTCTTGTCTCTGACACATTTTGACATTATGGCCATAGGAAATTTACCTGTCAATAGCCCAGATAAATGGCAGCTAGATCATACAATGGATAGAGCCCTGGCCTGGAATCAGGAAGACCTGAGTTCAAATACAGCTTCAGACACTTATTAGCTATATGGCCCTGAAAGAAAGGGCAAACAACTCTAGTATCTTTGCCCCAAAAAGCCTAAATTGGGTCATGACTTGAACTAAACAATGCCAACAAGATCGCAAATCTACAAGATGTGAAGTTACTAACATTCATTGGTGGATATATTTTCCCCCATATTAATGAATTCTTAGATAAATTACATTAGTTATTGGAGTAGATATAAAGGGTAAAGAAAAAATTCAATGCCCTCAAGGAGCTTACCATCTAAGATTTATACTGTTGTTGTTCGGTTGACTTTTTATGACCCCATTTGGGATTTTTTGGGCAAAGATACTGGAGTAGTTTGCCATTTCCATCTCCAGATTATTTTAAAGATGAGGAAACTGGGGCAGACAGGGTTAAGTGACTTGCCCAGGGTCACACAACTAGTAAGGATATGAGGCTGGATTTGAACTCAGGAAGGTGAGTCTTCCTATATCCAGGCACAGCTCTCTATGCATCATATATAAAGCTACAAAATATACTTAGATCTTAATCACAGATTTTCAGACTAGGAAAGGAGAGCAGAGACCATCTTTTCTGACATGTACCTGATCAAGACTCCATTCTATAAGCAATGAAGCAAATGGTCATTTCACCCTGGCTTGAAGACTGCTTGTAAGGGAAAATTCACTGTCATTGTTAGGATATTTTTCCTTACATCAAGCCTAAATTTACTTCTTTGAAACGTACTCCCACTGCATCAAGTTCACTTCACTGGGGGTCAAGCAGAGTAAGAATCAAGTATCTTCAAGGGGCAACCTTCCAAATTATTGAGTAGAGTGAAATTTCCTCCAAAAGATTCTTCCTGCCTTGCCTCTCTCAATTAAGTCTATGATCAAATTAGTTTTCTAAACTACCACTTCCACCTGCTGATTCACAGAGTTCATGAAATTCCCAGATCATTTTTTTTAGATAACTGCTTTCAAGTCATGTTTCCCCTGTCTTGCATTTCTGAAGCCAACTTTTTTTTTATTTTAACACTAGGTAAGATTTTGAATTTATCTCTATTAAATTTTGTCTTCTTAGATTAAACCGACAGTTCTGCCTGGTTACAATCTTGACAGTCAGCAATATTTTAAATATACCTTTTGGCTTTTTGTTGTCTGTGATTTTAATAATCAGATAAATGTAATCTAACAAATATTAAATTTGATCTCACAGGCAAGAATGATATTGTGTTATATTATTTGTAGGAATTTTATTTCAGGACAGAATCTCTTCCAATAATCCTCAAAACACACCAATTCCCAGCTTCCAACAGTTCTCAGAAGTGTTGAAACATGGTGAAAGAGATGGGATTTCTATTTTTCATAGTCCAAATGCTATCAGAATGGAAACAGTCATTTACTTATTCAACAATATATTAACTGCCTACTATGTGAAAAGCACACTTCTAGGTACAGAGTGATATTAGATATAGGTAAGGAAATAAGTATTTATATAGTATTTGCTATGTGCTAGACACTGTGCTAAGCATTTAACAAATAATGTCACACTAAATCCTCTCAAAATCTTGTGATGTAAGTGCTATTGTGATTCACATTTTACAGTTGAGGAAACTGGGGCAGACACAGGCTAGGCAACCTGCCCAGGGTCACACAGCTAGTAAGTGTCTGAGACTAGATTTGAATTCAGATCTTACTGAATTTGCACACAGATTTTTATCTACTTTCCTGCTTAGCTGCCTTTAGACACAATCCTTCCCCTTAAATCAGAGAGACACAGAGAGAGAGGAAGAGAAAGTCAGATATTTATAGATACATAGGTATATATACCATATATTAAATATATATATCCTATATATAGATTAGTCTGATATGTCTATATCTCAGATACATATATATCATGTATGTCATATTATGTCACTATATAATATATTATATCAGATGTGTATCATAATATATAATTGGATATATATCCAATATAATATAATCTTTTGGCATAAACTGATATATATATATATATAGTATAATATATATCAGATTATGCCCATTCTTTCAGATATGATATATATTGATATATCAGATTATGTCAATAGATTATATTATATATTTTATTGGATATATATCATACTATATATAATATGTAACTGGATATATATCTGATTACATATACACAATGCACTTTATACATATATATGTATAAAGACAACCATCAATCCAAAAGTACATAAAATAGCATGTAGTAAAGGTCTGAAAAGGGAAAATTCCTTCTGAAGTGGATAAACAAAAGATAGTCATATGGAAGCGGCAGTCTTTGAACTGAGTTATTAAAAGATGCTTACAACTTGACTGGGTATACCTGGGGAAAGGAGAGAAAACATTGGTCATGGAAATCAAGAGCAGCCAATGAAAGCTCAGGATTGGGAAAATGAAGCATCTGCTCCTTGAACAATGAAGAGTCCCATCTGAGCAGGACACAAGCGTATGCTTAAGTGAGATTTCATTTCAATAAACATTTGTTAAGAATCTGCTGTGGTCAATATCTTTCGTCAGTACTAGAAGAAATAAAAGATAGTTCTTGCCTTCAATGAGTTTACAATCTAAGAATGGAAGATAAAGCTACAAAACAGATGAAAACTGAATTAGAGAAGGTCTTAAATGCCAGGTTGAGTTTGGCCTGTATTTAGAAAGGAATTGAGAATAATTGAAGATTTCTGAGCAGAAGGGTAACAGGAAGACAAAACAGTCTTCCCAAGTATGTGATGTACCCATTTCAAAATAGTATCTGAACTGGAATTGATCTCATTTTCAATTACCCAGTCAGAGGAGACCAGTCAGGGATAATATTTTTATGTCAAATGTTTCATTAGTTTCCCACAAACCATACCTCTTATCCAAAGTCATTCCAGAAAAGAATGTAAGACAATGTCTCATTAACCAGTATGCAAAGCTTCCTTCCTGATAAACAGTCACCAAATCAACAGAAATAATAATTCATGTTTACGTGGAATTTTATGGATTACATAGCATTGTCTTCATGCTATTCCTGTGAAGTAGAGAATGTTAAAGATCATTGTCGCCATTTCACAGATGGAAAAAATGAGCTTCAGATAAATGAATTAACTTGTCCGTGACCACAGTGAATAAGCACCATGGCCAGAACAAAAACCCAGGTCTTCTTAATCTAAATCTTTTTACTACACCACAATAGCCTGAAGAACCCCACCCTCTTCAAATGTCTACCAGAAATATTATGAAAATTTTAAATTTGGATTATGTTCAATGAGCCAAGTTATCATGTTTCCTTAAGATTTTATGGGGCATCAGAGGGTGATTCTGTATTTTCCCTGTCAGAAAAATCCAATGTATTTTAGTTGAAACTATCCCCTTCCTTAAAATTCTTGAATACAACCATCCTCCTCACTAAATTTTCCTTTTTTTCTTTCAAAAGGTCTACTTTTTCTCAAAAAAGACTGTAGCAAACTCAAGACAAAGGAATTCTAATTCTGTTCCCTCTGCCTTTCCATTGTTGTTTTGTTGGCAACCTATTATCTAACTTGGTAAATGGGGAACTATTAATATGGAGGAAAACCGTCTATTCATTCAGCTTGGCCCTCTCAGTCTGTAACTTACGTTGTGGAGTGGAGATTCTTACCCTTTTTAGTATCATGGACTCCTTTGGCAGTTTGGGGAAACTGATAAACCCCTTCTCAGAGTAATTTCTGTAAATGCATAAAATAAAATACATGGAATTACAATGAAGTAATTTTTCCCATCCAAATTCACAGATTCATTGAAATCTATCCATGCACTACAGATTTAGAACTCCTTGTCCAGGTAAATATCTGGGGGCACAACAAAGCTAAGTTACTGCCTCATAGACCCATAGCCATTATATGTTAAAGGCAAGACTGAACCTCAGGTCTTCCTGAGATAGGTGCAGTGGATGTTGCCTCTGGGCTTAGAATCAGGAGGACTTGAGTTCAAATCCAGACTCAGACTGTTTCAGCTGTGAGACCCTGGACACTTAAGCTTTATCTTCCTCAGTTTCCTCAACTATACAATGGGAATAATAATAACAACGTCAACATCCCAGGGTTGTTAAGGGGATCAAATGAGACAATATCCATAAAACATTCTGCACCATGCCTGGCACATAGTAAGTGCTACATAAATGTTTTTTTCCCTTCTTTCCTTGCTTTTAAAAATGGCCCTCTATCCACTATGTTGTGGTGACAGTAACTAGCATTTATATAGTGCCTTAAACTTTTCAAAATGCTTTACAAATACTATCTCACTTGACCTTCACAACTTTCTTGGGAGGTAGGTGCTAAAATTATTTCCATCCTACAGATGAGAAAACTGAAGCAGACAGAGGTTAAATGACATGTCAGGGGTCACATAAATAGTAAGGATCACATTCAAATTCAGGTCCAGAGCTCTAACCACTGTACCACCTAGCTGTCTTGATGTCCATTAAGCATTATCAGAGAAGATACAGTTAGCTTCTTCTTTAGGGGCAAGAATTAGTTGATTCAGGCCTAACCATAATCCATCAGGTTCATCTCATGACCAATAGCATGTATCAATCCTAAAAGCTTGCATAGGTTATGGCAGAAACCAAAATACAATGGATAAGCAAGGCCAAATTGAGAATGGGATGCCAAATATCTCTTTTTCCAGCAAACTCCTTGAAAATATGTGCATAAACACATAGATAGATAGATAGATAGATAGATAGATAGATAGATAGATAGATAGATGATAGATAGATAGACAGATAGAAAGACAGACAGACAGACAGATAGATAGATAGATAGATAGATAGATAGATAGATAGATGGATGGATAGATGGATAGATTAGATATAGATTTTTTGTCTCTGCTTTCTCTCAAATAAGCTCTGAAATTCAGTTTCCTTATCTATAAAATGAGGAGATTGTACTAAATGATTCCTAAAATCCCTGTCAGTTGGGGTGTGCTGGAGCCAGTTCAAACCAGCTCTCAAGACCCAACTGTTAAGTTTTAAAATGTGAGCATAGACCCCTGGGAAGTAGGCAAATGTCCACTAATTTATAAATTAGTATTTGATTTATTGTTCAGTGGATGGTATAAACTTGAGAATATGATTGAGAAAACATTAATAACACAGATCAAAGTTGGATGTTCATTAGATTTTAAGCCCCTTGAAGGCAGAGACTGTTTTTTTGCCCCTTTTATGTACCCAGTGCTTATCATTACATCTAGCTCACAGTAGGTGCTTAATAAATAACTCATTTACTTATTTTTGCCAGAGAGGCAATTGCTAAATACTTAGCTCACTCCTGCTTCCAATTCTAAATCCTATGATCTTAGCAACAGACAGGACAATAAGTAATCAATGAGGAAAACTAGCCCCAGACTGCTAGTTGAGTGAAACTCTGATGGAGGGTCTCTGAGGTTCCTCCTATCATTACTCTCAAGAATCTGTATCTACATGTGTAGAAGAAAGAAACTCCCTCCCCAGGTAGTAGAAACCTGTATGTATCACTTCAAGGCAGGGGGTTTCCATTTTTGTACAACAACATTACAAATATACACACAGTGGAGACTCATTTCAAGTGCTTTAAAAACAAGAACATGACTCTCCTGGGCTCTAAGTTGAACTCTGCCCCTGAGGCAAAGAGAATTGAAGTCAATATCTGCTTTGAAGAGAAAATAAGAAAATTCACTGCTCATTACCAGAAAGGTAACCCATCTGGTTAGCTTCCAACCCAATAACCTAAAGTGTTATTATCTTAAGAAGTGGGCAATTTCAAAGTTTTCAAACTTCACAGGAAAATTCAGTCATTCTATTAATGTTATAATGTTAGTCAGTACCGTCTGTGGAGTTGTACTAAACTGTTGTTTATATTTTTACATTTGATACTGAAAAAACAAATTCCTCTAAAATATGACAGTCTTGGTTTTGAATGAGTTGCTTCACTATTGAAAATCAGTGCAGTTCAATGAAATGATTGCTGGATTTGGAATACAAGGAGCAGAATTCAATACCTGGCCTTGTGCCAATCACCTAACCTCTGTGGTCTTCCCTTTGCTCATTTGTTAAAAACAAACAAACAAACAAGAGGTTGTATTACATGACCTCTAAAGGTCCTTCTGGGCAAGTCACTGTATCCTATTTGCCTCAATTTCCTTATCTGTAAAAATGAGCTGGAAAAGGAAATGGCAAATCACTCTAGTATCTTTGCCAAGAAAATGGACAAAATGGAGTCATGGAGAGTCAGGCACAATGGAAATGACCCAACAGGAACAACCCAAAAAAATCATCTGGCCCAAGATCTATGATCATCCAAACCTACTGTGGTATTCCAAATCAAGTCTGGATTTGGGACTCGAAAGACCTGGGTCCAAGGTCTGGCTCCAGCACTCAATAAATAGTAGACAAATCATTCTACTTCTTAAAGCCTTCAGTTTCCTTATCTATGTAATGGACATGACAATGTCTACACTACCTATCTCACAGACTTATTATGAGAAAAGTGTTTTGTAAATTCCTGGAGTATTATGGCAATCTAAGCTATTCCAACTTTCTCATTTCAAAATTTTTAATAGTTTAGCTTGTTGGTAAGATAGGGGGAAAAAACCTTTATCAATCATAATAAACAAGAGGAGAGGGGGAAGAAATTTACAAGATAACCTTAAAAGGAATAGTAAGTTGTATATAATAGATTTGCAGTTTCATGTGTAATCATTTTTATTATGCTATGTTCAGATATTGCTTCTTTTATCCCATAAATTAAAAATAAATGTTTTTAAAGGAAGAATATAAGCTCTCAGAGCAAGAATTGCATCTGTTTTTGAAATCTCTGTACTCTAAGCACCCAGCTCAGTGTCCTGAATCTAGCACTGCAAATTCTTTATAGACATTTGTTAAATGCAATCTTTCCAACATGCCACAATTCCTAACACCTTCCTGGTTTTTATGTTTTCTTGTTTTTTATTTTTTGTTTTCAGCACCCCATCACTATTTAGCCTGCCCAAATGTCCTAAGAGCAATATATATTTAATTACCTTCCTCTCCCATATCCCCCCCTGCCCCCCACACCAGCCACATGTTGGCCTCTTCTACACTTACAAGATATTTCATTAGCTCTTTCCTATTTGAAGACTGCTGTTTTACATCCCTTTGGCATTCTCGGTCCTTCAGAGACCCAGGGGAGTTTCTAAAATGTTCTTTTCTCTGGGTTTTTTGATACATTTTGATATCCTTTGCTCCTCAGTCTGTCTGAAATATACTTCATACCTTCGAAGAAATAATGGTGTCTGATCTCTCCCAGATCAGCCCCAAGCCCCCACTTCCCAACAATCCTAATGAGATGCGATGTCTCAGAGAAAACCAAAAGATGAGACACTCATGACTTGTGGGAAAAAGCAACAGGATCATCAAAGCAATGCCCTCTCCTTTTGGCCATCACTAATGTTTATTGTTTGTCCACTGGATGTAAGCAGTGAAATGCATGCAGTGAAACTGGGATGCTCAGTAACATATGTAACCCACCAAAAGCAAGAATATATTGAAAAATGACACATGTCCACTGGGACTCAAGATCCTGCCCAAGGAGACAGCATGTCCTAGAACCACAAAGATGGATGGGGATGTTACAGACCTGGGTTTCAGTTACCATCAATTAGAAAAGAGACACACAAACACAGGAAGAATCAGAGGGAACATGAAAGAGAGAGGAGGGAAGGAAGAAACAGAGAGAGGAAAAGGAAGGAGGATAATAGCTGGGAAAGAAAGAGAGTGGAGAAGAGAAGAAATGGAGGAAAGCAGGGGATAGAGGGAGAATGAAGGAGGAGGGGAAGAGGGAGGGGAAAAAAGAGAAGAAAGACTCACCCAGGAAGAAGAGATTGACAGGAGAGAGACAGAAACAGACAGAGAGAGAAAAACAGAGAAATAGACAAATAGTGGAAGAGAAATATATACAAGTAAAAATAGGGTCTCAGAACATACATTTCTGCTAGTCTTTGTGCCAACCTTCATTTCAGATCACTATCACTGACCTAGCAGGGGTCCTGGTAAACCAGGATCCATGTCCCACCTCGGAAATCCTGCAGATGACCAGAGGGAATCCAGAAGCGGATTCTGCAATATGGAACACAGAAAAGACAGAGAGCCCTCTCCTAAATCACTCGCTCAACACCCTGGACAAGCAAAGAAATTTATAACTCGTTAAAGGAGAGGCAAAAAGGTCCAGGGTAAGTGAACACCCCACACTGCAAGACGGACTCGTGTCCCTGCCAAAGCACCCACCACAATCATCTGAGAAAACCTCAGTGAACCAGCATGGAGGCTGCACATCATGCTGACCAGTGTTGGTGAGGCCGCATTGATGGGCAGATGTCTGGCATGACAAACCTGCCTCCCTGGAGTCTGAGGGTGGAGTGAAGCTGCACAGATTTTTACACCTATATTGTGGTCTGCTGTTCAAACCCAGCCCCAAATCAGGCTAGCATCCTATGGAGTGATCAAAGTGGAACCTTAGTCAGCTCCCTCATGGTCAACAAACCTCTCCTCTCATCAGAATACCCCCCAGAGGGTTTTCTTGCCCTGTCCCTACTGAGAACACAGTTATTCCAATTAACATCATAGGTGATCTTTCAATACTTTTCAAGGACTGACCACAAAGCACCCTGCATTCATTATCCCATTTGAGACTCATGACAATCCTGGAGGTCAATTGCTATTATTCCATTTTACAAATGAAAAAATAGAGACCCAGAACGTTTAAGTGATTTATCCTTTGGGGTCACAGAGCCAATGATTGTTGAAGACTGAATTCGAACTGACATCTTCCTGATTTCATGTTTAGTGCCAGTTCACTGCGCAGAGGTTTTTCATCAGTTCTTGTCTTAGGAGGTTTGGAGTAAATGCTGTCATTTTCCCCCACCCTCAACTGTACTTGGATTTGAAGGGTTCCAAATGGTCTTGTCCAGATAGAGGTAGGTAAGAAAAAGAGATGGAGACAGAGCTATAGAGAGATGGAGGGAGAGAGAAAGAAAGAGAGTGATAATATTAAGAATATTTATTTTAGGGTTGGCTAGGTAGCACAGTGAATGGAGCACCGGCCCTGGAGTCAGGAGGACCTGAATTCAAATTTGGCCTCAGACACTTCACACAAAAATCTAGCTTTGTGACGTTAGGCAAGTTACTTAACACCGATTTCCCTCCAAAAAGCAAAAAAAAAGATTTTTATTTTAATATGCCAGGTACTCTGGAATTCACTGATGATTCAAATAAAATTATGCTAGACAGTTCCTGAGCTCAAGGACTGTACTGTCTACCCTGACAACATCTAAAAAGAAGCTTGGAGATCCAAGGGCTGGGGGAAAGGGCAGGTACACCTAATATATCACACCTATATGAGACGATATTTGAAGTTATGTTTAATTCATATTTACCAACAGACTCTGTGTTGGGCACAATGCTAGGTATTAAGGAGGAATACAAAAAATTAATCCTTCTGAGCCTCAATTTCTAATCTATAAAATGAAGATATTGACCTATTTGGCCTCTGAGGTCCCTTTGGGATCTAAATCTGTGATTTATGACTTTCACAAGGCCCTGTACTCCAACTGTCAATAGCACTGAAAATCCTATGGTCTTCTCATTCCTGATCCTCGGGGTGTTCTGTTGGGCATCCAGACCTCGAGGGGAAGGCAAGTCTCTTAGCATCAAGAAGCTAAGAAAAGAGCTGGAAAGAAAATCAGCATAACTGCCGAGGCAAAGGATTCAGGCTACTGAGAACACAGAGAGGCCAGAGGGCTAAATGGTGCATCAATAATGAATGACATGGGAGTCCTGTACAGTTACAGATTAAAGTGGGCTTTGCAAGAAATTGGGAGAACAGGCTATACAGAAGGACACCTGAGCTTGCCAGGGAAGCCACGGGACCAAAGAGAGCCAAGCTGTCATTGGCTGATCTTATACCTAAATAGTCATTTATCTCTGTCAAAGAGCTTTTATTACTACTCACTGGATCCTCAAAACAGCCCTGAGAAATAAACAGGACAGCTAGAATTATCCCCATTTTATATACATAGAAAGCGAGGCAGAAAGTAGTGATGGTGGTGGTGGTGGTAATACTGATAGATAGATATCATTACATATAGTGCTATATCACTATATATAGATATGTCACCATATATGTATTTATATATGTCTATATGAGATATATGCATAATATATATGTATATATATATTTATATAGTAATATCACACATATATAATCATATAGTTATACTAGTTATAATACCCAATATAGTATAACATTATCTTAATAGTATAGTATTGTAGTATATTATATATAATATTACAATATATTAAATTATTATAATGTGTAATATACTATAATTTGGAAGGCTAGGTGGCACTGTGGATAGATCATCAGGTCCGCAATCAGGAAGATCTAAGTTCAAATCCATTCTTAGACACTTACTAGCTCTGTTACCCTGAAACAGTCACTTCACCCTGTTTACCTCAGTTTCTGCAGCTGTAAAATGAGCTAGAAAAGTAAATGGCAAATCACTCCAGTATTTTTGCCAAGAAAACCCCAAAGGGGATCATGAAGAGTTGGAAGAGTTTAACAGAAGTGAAAGAACTAAACAACAAAATACTATAATACTATTATACAGTAATAGTATGTATTTGTTTGTTTCTTTATACAGCATCTAGTATGTGCTGGGCATACCGCCTAATCACTTGACAAGTATTATCTCATTTGATCCTCACAATCACGCTGAGAGGTAGGTGTTGCTATTATCCCCATTTTACAGCTGAGGAAACTGAGATAAAGTGACATGCATATTTTATGTTTCTATTGCTATATACATATAAACAACATACATGCTCCTGTGTGTATATGTATCATGTGTAGGTACTTAGATATAATTGGAAACATATAATGTATAATATCTATTTATTTGTGCATAAGCTTTATTTTTAAAGCAGGAACAAATCATGTGCCCCAAAGTTGGGAAATGGCTAAGCAAAGACGGGATAAGAGTGAAGGGAAATAATACTGTGCCATAAGGAAAGACAAACATGAATACAGGGCATGATCGAAAGAAAGTATACATACAATACATATAAGCTTAATAAAAAGAAGTCTTAAAAGCAAAAACAACTCAAGTTTAAGAGAACAGGCAATGTTGGCACCATGAATACTGCCCTACATTCTCAGGCATAATCATAGGATCATAACTTGTTAGAGCTGGAAGGGGCTTTGCAGGTCATCACCCCTTTTATTTTCTACAGGAACAAACTAAAACTCAGATAGGTTAATTGAATTGTGTAGGGTTATAGAACTAGGAAGTGGCTGAAAAGAGATTCAAACCAGGTCTTCATAACACCTTGTTCTGCACGCTACACATTGTACCACACTGTCTCCTCCAACACTTAGCTGTCTTTAAGAAAAGGGCTTTGTTGGAGGGGGTTTGGTTATTTTTGTGTCCACTGAAGTCAATAAATATCAATAAACATTTTAAAATGTTACCTTATGCTATGTTGATGAATTTCCCTAAGTTTCTCTCCTGCTCCCCCTGTTCCAGTTAGAGAAACTCTCTCTCCTACCTGTAAAGCCAAGCATGAGGAGCTTTCCAGAGGACTGCTGCTGTGAACAGCTTTTCAAGATTCTGATTACACAGTATAGTGAACTCTCTATTTATTCAGTAACAAACTAGGCCAAAACATTAAAAGAAAATCAAGGTACAGCATTCACAATGTTATAACTTATCACAGAAAATCAAAATACAACATTCACCATGTCACAACTCAACAACTTGTCATTAAAATGGCCACATAGTTTTCACCAAAGTGATCACATAGTTTTAAACAAAATACAATCATTTAGTAAGCCAGTCATTTAGTAACTCAATCATTCAATCATCCTTAAGGGACACAAAGTACAAAAGTCAAAGTCCTCCACCCATGGAGTGCAATTAATTTACAACTTCAACAGTCACTACTCTTAAGGAGTAGTGCAAAGTACAAAAGCCATCCACCCCTAGGTTACAAGTAAATTACAATTTCATCAGTCACTACTCAGTACCTATGGAGAAGTCTTTTCATCTTGACTCAAGGCAGGCTGTCAGCTCCCATGGTTCTTCTCCCATGGTCCCAGCTCCTGCCCAAATCTAACCAACTGCCACCTTAGTTCAAAGGCAGACAGCTCCCAGTTCCTTGTCCAGCTCTCCATGCAGTTCCTGCTCCACACTGGAGTTCACAGTGTCCAGTCCACCTCAAATACTTCACAGTGTCTGTTACTGGAAAGACAAGGTTTAACAAAGCCACAATTACATTCATAAACATTAACAAAGCCACAACAACATGTGTAAAAAGTAGCAGCACCACAGTCATGCTTCCTCAGTCTTTGGCAGCTCCAGTTGGCCCCCAGAAGTCTTCCGCAATTCCCAGAAGAAGTTGGTAGCTCCTCAGCCTGGTTCTCAGAAATTCTGCCACCACAAGTTCTAGTTTTGCCACAAGTTTGAGTTCTGTGTCAGTTCTCATTTCTCTTCTCAATTCTCAGTTCAGTCTTCAGTCCAGCAGTAGCAGCCCAGCCTTCAGATGCTCACTGAGAGAAATAGAGAAATCCTCTCTCTCTCTCTCTCTCTCTCTCTCTCTCTCTCTCTCTGTCTCTCTATGTCTCTCTGTCTCTCT
>NW_027185804.1:19418180-19462312 GCF_028583685.1 Petaurus breviceps papuanus
TCTCTGTCTCTCTCTGTCTGTCTCTCTCCCCACCCCCAAGAGCAGCTGCTCTACCTCCATGATGCTTATCCCAAGAAGTTCTCACTCTCCCAGCTGGGGCTTTTCCTTATATATGGTATTAGCTCCTCCCTGTTCAGCCCCTACCTGTTACATCAGCAACATGGGTTCATACCTTGCTTCTTTACAGAGTCTTAATTTGAAACTAGGTGCTAAGGACCTGTTAGCTTGGCAATACAAAGAGATCTTCAAATTTTATTACTATTACACTTCATCTTTCCAGGTCCATTTTCTTTCTCATATCCACAGGGACTGAAGGTTCAAGCAAGCCCTGGAGCTTCAAACATTAATCCTTAAAGCAATATCTCATCCTTAACATATTAATACAATAATTGCCTGGAGAATGGCTCTGGGATATGTACTAATGAAAAACCTGCCATCCCAGGGGCTCTGCATCTCTAAATCATCAATGGTTGAAGAAAGAGGAAAACACAAGTAGGGAAAGGTGTCATTGGGGTGTCTGCTCATCACCTGAATGGAATAGCAATCTGGAAGTAACACATAGTGGTCTAATGGGGAGGACTCATTGAAGATTTGGAAGATCCATGTTCTCCATCCTACTCTACCATTAATTTACCTGAATAGAAGAAATGAGTTCAAATCCTGTCACCAGCACTGACTGGATGCCTGGCTTGGGCAAATCAGCGAAGGTCTTTGAACTTGTTTCCTAGGGTATAAAATGTAGCTAACAAGATTGATATGCCTCATTACACAGGACCGCTGTGAGGAAAGTGACTTATAAGGGTGAAATCAATCAATTGGCAAGCAATTGTGAAGCACCTATTATGTACCAAAACCCACCCCTTCCCCCTCAATTAATTCCTGGAAGGAGTGACCTCCTCTTTTAGGAGAAAATGCCATCACTCTACCACAAGCCAGAAAAGTTCTAGAAATGGGGGGGGGGGTGAGGGTTTGGGTGGGGAAAGTGGCAGCAGACTTCAGAATGTCAGTGCCAGAAGAGACTTTAGAACTAATAAGAGATAGCATTTTAAGGTTTATAAAGCACTTTATAAATATTATCTCTTTTGATCCACACAACAACTCTTTATCAGCTCTATCTTACAGTTGAGGAAACAGAGGCCAGCAGAGGTTAAGTGACTTGCACAGGGTCACATGGTTAGTAATTGTTTGAGGCCAGATATGAACTTGGATCTCCCTGAGTCTTCTCTATCCACTGTCTCACTTAAACTACCACACACTTATGTTGCTGCTGAGGAAACTAAGGCCAATGAGGGCAGAACAACTCGGCCCAAGTTGTATGGTTGTTTCGGAAAGGAACTAAGATAAGGCGCCTGCTTCCATTCATTCTGGAGACCACTGCTTTTTGCACTGGGAGAATTAGAATATTTATGAATTTGGCATCAAGTAGCTCAATTCTCTCAGCCCAGGTAAATTTTACAGCTCTTTTTTTTAAGCAGCTTGAAAGATATTTTGTTCCATTTCATTCTATTCATTTCATTTTAATAGGCACTTATTAAGTATATGCCAGGCACTGCACAAGGCATGAGGAATACAAAGACAAAAATGATACTGTCCCCTACACACAGGGAGTATATATTCTTTCAAGAAAGACAAGTAGATAAATAAGTACCTACAAAAATAAACACAAGTTATATTAGGGGTTTTCATTTTTGATGGTGAAAGTCTCACTATCCCATGGGAGAATCAAGAAAAGCTTCATACTTGAGAATAATTTGTAGACATTTGTGAAATAGGAGTAGAATTTGTGAAATCTTGATTTTAAAATACTACAGAATTGATAGCTTTCATCATTCATTTTATAGACATCATTGAAAAATGAAAATGCCTTGTTGGCCTAAAAGAATTAATTTTTCAAGATAGGCTTTCAGGTTTACTTATTTCTGAACTAGAGGAGCTAACTTTAGATTTTAGATCTAGGGGAAAGGGGCATGTGGATGGTCTTTCCTCTAATGCTACAGGGTGTCCCTAAAGTCTGGACACATAGGAAATCTCATTACATAAATTTTCAAGAAATGAAATGAATGAAATTTTCAACATTTTATTTAATTAGGATAAATTTTAGCCATTACAATTTCATATGGAATAAAAGCTTTCATTAGCTACTGGGGACCATTTCCCATAGTAATGAGATTAATTTAATTAATTAATGAGATTTCCTATGTGTCCAGACTTTACGGACACCCTATATAGGCCTTCTCTGTTCAGAACACAAAATAGTCATAAAGCACCTAAGCTAGGAGCTTGGGATATAAAGACAAAGATGACATTACCCCATCCTTTTTTTCCTGGTTAACCACTGCATGTTTCAAAAAAATATAGGCCAATACCATGTATTTAGAGGAAGGAGCTACAAGGTGAAGGTGGAAGGCAATCAGGGAAGCCATCATGAGACAGATGGCACCCTGGCTGAACCCTGAAGGAAGATAGGATTTCTAAGAAGCACATTAGAGAGGAGAAGGAAACACTGGGCAAAGAAGTCATTCCTCCTCCATTCACAGGATTCTGTGGCTTACAAGCCTTACCCTCTACAATACTATGCATCTAGTCTTGCAATCGACTTATATCTTTTCATTCTGATGAATGTGGTCTCCTGCTATTGGGATGGCTTAATTGAATCTTGATCTCTACTTGAAAGTAGTAGAAAGTTAACCTGACAAACTGGAGCCAAAGCCAGCCTTGAAGTCAAAAAGATCTATTTTGGAAACCCTGGTCCTATTCATACTAGCTGTGCAAGAATGGGTAAATGACTGTCTCTCTGTGCCTCTTAGGTTGGCAGAGATAGCTGAGGGAATTTTGTGAAGGTATTTCATTGCTAATTTTGTTTGTTTATGTTGGGAAAAATAGAAGAGTCCTTTATAAATTTAGAAGACTTTTATATCCTTTCAGATGTATATGTTGTTCCCTCTTTAAGATATTTTTTCAAAAGACATTTACATGATAACTTTATTACATATTTAAAAGGAATAGCAAGTTGTACATAGTAGATTTGCAGTTTCATGGGCAATCATCTTTCTTTTTCCTACTGTTATGGAAATGCTTGCTTTATTTCATAAATTAAAGAGAAAAGAAAAGAAAATAGAAGGCTCCATGAAAGGACAGGGTGCAGTAGATGGAGTAGACTGTTTTGCTTCTATCTTAGTGTACCTAGGACGGTGCTTGGCATAGATGAGATGCTTAATATATTTTTGTGGTTTAATTAATAATGACTGACAATGGAAAGAAGGAAACAGCACTTATTAAGAACCTACTATATTTCAGGCACTGGACTCAGTGATTTACAAAATGTTTGATCCTCACAACAACGTTGGGAGGTAGGGATTCTTCCTACACCCACCCATTTTACAGTTGAGAGGACTGAGGTAGGTAGAATGAGTCACTTGCTTAGGTGCATAGAGCTTATAAGTTTCTGAGGCCAGTTTTGAATTCAGGTCATACTGACTCCAGGACCAGCACTCTATCCACTGCTCCAAAGGGAGAGGTAGAGAAGACTTGTTTGATCTTCATTTTGCTTCTATTTTCTCTTCCAAAAACAAAGAAACAATTGACCAGGAAAGAGGGAACAACAAATAAAAAATACACAGTAGACAAAATATATAATTATTTGGGAGAGAGTAAGAAAGCTAGCTGCCTGTGATGAGGTCATATCATGTGGCACAGATAAACCAAATTTTTAGACACTGAAAGAATTGGTCAATGCCATTTCTGAGTCATCTCCTATGATCTTTGACAGATTATGGATAATAGGAGTGCTACTGTAAGATTTCCAGTAGAAAGGGAGTTTCATTATCTTTACATAATGAAATAGCACCTAACATATAGCACTCTGCATATAGTAGATGCTGCTGTTCATTTTCAGTCATGTCTAACACTCCGTGACCCTATTTGTGATTTTCTTGGTAAAGATAACAAAGTAGTTAACTACTTCCTTCTCCAGATAATTTGACAGAAGGGGAAACTGAGGCAAAGAGGGGCAAGTGACTTGCCCAGGGTCACACTGCTAATAAGAATCTGGGACTAGATTTAAACTCACATAGATGAGTCCTCCTGACTCTATTCACACAGCACTCTATCCACAATGCCAGCTAATTTAATAAATGCCTTTTGGATTATATTGACCTGGAGAAGGGTAAATGATGTTCAAAGAGAAAGGAGTCTATAAATTTTAGTTCTTGACTTTTATCCCTACCAAATCACTATAATAATATTAACAGGATAGTTAATGGGTTCTAGAAAAGGAAGCAATGATACTAAAGAACCAATGTGGCTTCATCAAGAACAAGGCCTATCTGATTAATTGTGTTTCCTTTTTAGAGAGGGTTACTAAATTAGGAAGTTGAGAGATGTTATAGAAATGACTTACCTCTATTTTAACAAATTGTTTAACATGATATTCTCCCAGGGAAAATGGAATGATGTGGGCTAGAAGGGAGCTCAGTTAAGTGGGCTTGGAACTGGCTGAATAATCAGAAACAAAGATTAGTCATTAGAGATTTCAAGCCAATTTGAAAGGTGGGATACAGTGGTATGACCCAATGACTGAAGGATTCTGGCTTTGAACCTTTTTATATTTTTATCAAAGACTTGAATCAAGGCATAGAAAGCATACTGATACTACTGATGGCACAAAGCAGGGAGGGAAAGCCAACACACCAGATATCAGAGACAGCCTTCAAAAACCCCATAGTGCACTAGAACTTTGGACTGAATCTAAAAAAATAAAAATAAAATTTGATGGAGAAACACAATAAGTCTCCTCTTGGATTAAACAGATCAATATCACATGTATATGACAGTGAAGGTGGGCCTAAAACCTAGTTTTTCTGAAAAAGATCTGAGGGTTATAGTGGATCCTAAGTCCAATGGGAGGATAAATGGTGAGATAGTGTCCAAGAAATCTAAAGTGGTCTTAGATTGCACTAAGAGAGATGTAGAGAGACATATCCAAAGAGAAGAGATGTGAGAAGACAGTCCCTCCCTACCCTTTTGTAGAGGTGGGGAGTCCAAAAGTTTCGTATATTGCAGGGTCTTTTGTACATTGCACATATAATTCAATACATTGACCAGTTATGCTCATACTCTCCTCTTTTTTGTTTTTAAAATACTATTTATTGTATGGGGTGGCTCTCTGGGAGTGAGAAGAGAAGGGATAATAGGGGAAACTATGGCCACAGCAATGAAAACAGAGAGAAGAGAGGGGGTGGGGAGAGAGGGAGAGGAAGAAGAAGAGAGAGAATATAAACATTCACATGCTTGCTGGATGCCTATCCTAAAAGTAAATAAGATCCCAGATTGAGTTGAGAGGAACATTAAAGACCATAGCGTCTAATTATCTCATTTTACAATTGGTGAAACTGGGGCCCGGAGAGATTATGTACCTTTCTGTATTCAAAACAATTAGATATAGTTTGAACTCATGAGGAAACATGATATACACTTCCAGGTATAGAACTGATGGACTCAGAAAATGAATTTATGCTATTGGAATCAAAAGGAAATCTCAACTCTTTAATTCATTCATCAAGTATTTATTGAACATCATTCTGTGCCGGGCACCATGCCAGACAATGGAGATATAGAGACATAAATGAAAGAATACTTGCCCTCCAAGAGCTTAGAGCCTATATAGAGCAGCAACCTTTACACAAAGCAAAAATAATTTTTAAAAGTATGCAGGGGAAATCAAAGTAACCTGGTAGTTTTAAGAGAGAGAATCAGGGAGAGGCAGAGAGAGATAGAGACAGACAGAAAAGCTAATAAGAGTAACTTTGGGACAAAGCAACCAGAGGGATCAAGAAAAGCCTCTTGGAAGAAATGCCACTTGAACTGAGCTCTGAAGGAAGCTAGTGACTCTAAGAGGCAGAGGTGAGGAGCGAGTGAGTACCTTCTAAGCATTAGGGACAGCCTGTGAGAAGTCATGGAGATAGGAAATGAAATACCCTAGAAGGAGAACAGCAAATAATCCAGTTTCTTAGCACTGGAGTAAATGATGGGGAGTAATGTAGAGTATACTTGGAAATGTAGTGTGGAGTCATATTGTGAAGAATTTGTGCTTGTGTTGTTGTTGTTGCTGCTGCTGTTGTGGTCTTTTTTAAATACCAAAGAAAAAATAAATACATCAAAATATAGAGATGTGGGTAGATAGATAGATAGATAGATAGATAGATAGATAGATAGATAGGTAGATAGATAGATAGATGATAGATTGATAGATAGATAGATAGATAGATAGATAGATAGATAGATAGATAGATAGATGATAGATAGATAGATGATAGATAGATAGATAGATAGATAGATAGATAGATAGATAGATAGATAGATGATAGATAGATGATAGATAGATAGATAGATAGATAGATAGATGATTGATAGATAGATAGATAGATAGATAGATAGATAGATAGATAGGACGGACAGATGAATACCAGAGAAGTCTGTATTTTTCCTAGAAAAAATAGGGAGCCTTTAGAGTTTTTGAGGAGGGGAGTGATGTGGGCAGACATATGTTGGAGGAATATCAGTTTAGCAGTTGTTTGATAGGTAGGTTGGAGAGAAGTGACACAGAAAGAACAATTATGAGTTTACTTGAATAACTGAGGCTAAGTGCACAAGGCTCACAAAAAGGATGCCCCCGTGTAAGCAGAGAGAAGGGAACAAATTGTGAAGGAGGAATAAACAAAATTGGGCATCCAATGAGATGAGCTCGGAGGCCTCTTCTGGCTCAAAACTGCGTGATCCTGTGGTAAGCGGGAGAGCCCACTGCTCACACTAATAGGATTTCTATGGCATAGCTAAACGTATCCCTCCAAAGCTCCCTCCCCTTCCTAAACAGTGTGAGCTGAAATTCTCACCAAAACTACTTCATTCCTTTGATTGAAGCCTGTGAGACTTGCTGAAATGCACAAGGATTTGGTCCTAAGGTCCTGCGTCCAAAGTCACCCCATCCCTCTGCCTTAAGCAACATATAAAGTTAACTAGAGACACAGATTCTGTCCTCCCCTAAATAGTGTCAGTTTAGTATCAGATTCAGTGAGGCCGACATACCCAGGGTTCTTCTCTCACCAAGACCTCTTCTCAGAAACACGAAAAAGCTTGCCCAGGATTCCTACACCCAGGCCCCAAACCAGAAGGTTCTCTGTTATGTGACCTTCTCATAGATATTGTCGGCACAAACACGCCTACAGGGATCTTAGAATCATTGACCCTGGAGTAGCCTGGGATCTTCAGCCTCCCATATTTACAATACTCCCCATCTTTCTTTGCCCTCCAGGCTAGGAGACTATGGTCATGAGATTCAATCTCTGTGTTCAACCAGGACTGAGATCAGACCCTTCTTATGGAGTAAGAGAATGAAGAGACCTCCCCTTCACCCCCACCCCATGCATACACCAGGAAGACAGTGTGATGTGGGGGAAATCCTGCAACACTTAAAGTCAAAGGATCTGAGTTCAACTGCTGATTCTGCCACTTCTGACCTGTGTGACTGGACAAATGACTTTCAAGGGGCTTCTTTTTCCTCCCAAATTCTTTCCCACTCCAAATCTAGATTCCCTAGCTTTCTATACCCTGGTTCCAGGATCAACACCCAGCCCCCCACCAGTACCTGTCCAAGGTGATGCTCAGAACAGTCCACCCTGTGTGAGAATACCAACTTACTAGGGATTTAGTTGAAGCTCCCAATAGATTCCAACATAGACCCAGTCCCATCCCTAAAAAGTATTATTCACAAAGCTGAGAGAACCCTGAGTATCGAAGAATTGTGACTGCATATAATGCATCCCCTTGGAAGCTATTCAAAAGCATAACTTCTCTGAGGCATTGGGAAGTTTTGTTCCCTACTATAAAAATTTTAAAAAAAGAAAAACTCCTTAAGAGCTTGACACCGATCTCCTGTGCATTGCTAGCTCCCATTTGCACTCACCCCCACACTCCCACTGGCGGGGGCTCTTGCAGCCACACACAAGCAGGCTCCCTGTCACCCTCACATGCTTTCACTCACTCACACCTACCACGACCGAGTGGGCCCAGCGGCTGACAATCTCGCTGATGGCACAGCCAAACACACTCCATCCTACGGGCATTTCCTAGGTTACCAGCTCCTAGCCATGGGAAGGAAGGGCCTGGAGTGGCAGGAAACTCACCCTCCCCCATCTCCCCAATTGTCAGCATTTCCCCCACGTTACACGCTTCACCCCAAACACATTCTGCATTCTTGGGTACATAAAAACAGCCCTGACCTTGCAAAGATTCTTTAAGCCAGCCTACCCAAACTGAGCGATTGGAGGCATTGTGGTATTGTTAAGAGAATTAGACTCCAGGTGAGAGCAGTCTGCAGTGTCGATGGAAATATTTACTAACTTGAAACCTCGCTACTCCAGGCCTCCAATTCTTGAGGTTGCAAGTAGGGTTTCTATATAATATAATAGCATTTATATATAAAGCACTTCACATATATTATTTTGCCAGTTGTTATGAGGACAACAATTCTGGCAAGTAAGTGCTATTATGATCCCGTAAAACCCCATTTTATGGATGAAGAAACTGAGGATGGGAGGTTATATAACTTACCCAGGAAGTATCCAAGGTAGGATTTTTAACTCAGAACCAACTCGAAGTCCAATATTCTACACACCATACCATTTAACTGCCCTAATAGTAAATTCTACAGTGTCTATCAACTTCAAAGTATTTCAGAATTGTGAACTGTGGTTACTGTTAATCCTTTCTTTAGAACCACTATAGTACCGTGGAAAGACTGCTAGATTAGGTGTTAAAGACCTGAGTTCAAATTCTGACTCTGACACTTACTACCAGTATGAAGTTGGGAGCATTATCTAATGCTTTGGTTTCCTCATCTATAAAAGGAGAGTGTTAGACCTAGTTCCAAATTCATCCTCCTACTTTTCTCCAAGGAATTCAGAGTTATTGTCTAGGTTTTAAAGCCAATTTTGTTTCTCCTCTTGGGGGGGGGGGTCCATCCTTACCTATGCCCTAGATAGAAAAACACACTGAAACCTGGCTTTGTTGTTCTAGGCTGGATGAGCAGGGGATGAGGAGGAGGAGGAACCCAGCAAATGCCAGGCATTCCAAAGAGCAACCCTCCCCCAGGGAACTGGGTGCCAGATTTTGTGGGCTCCGCAGGAGACTGAAATAGACCAGGCCTGGCAGCAGGGTTCCTGGATCCCTGCAGTGCCAATGGGTGGACAGCTAAAACCCACGGTGACCTAGTTATGGGGAGACTTGAGTCGAGCAGTGACTTCCCTGTCTAGTCCCCTCCCATCTTGGACGACCCCAATTTGAAACAGAATCATTTACAGTGAGATTTGGAGAAGCCCTTTGACCAGCACAGAATGGAACGACAAAGATGGAACAGTGAGTTAGTGAAGGAAGAAAGAAAGGTGATGTGAGAGAGAACAAAGAACAAGGATCTGGATTAGGAGCTGGATTCTGACATGTACCATAGGCATTGCTATTTCCTACCTGGCAAGTCATTTAACCTTCCTGCATCTCAGTTTTCTCATCTGTAAAATGAGTGATATAACATTATGGTTCTTAAATGGAAAGGAGTCTTATAGGTCTCCTGGCCCTACCTTCTCATTTTACAGATAAGAAAATTGAGACCTACAGTGGTTAAATTAATTGTCCAAGGTCATACATGTAAGAAGTGTTGGCATGGGAATTGTACTCAGGTCATCTTACTCCAGAATCAGTATTATTTCTACTGTAAGTATGAAATGACTTCTGAGGTCCTTTTACCTTTAAATGGATGAACCTATGACCATGTGAAGGGCAGCCAGGGGTGCAGTGAATAGAGTTCCAGCCCTGGAGTCAAGAAAATTCATCTCATTGAATTCAAATCTGGTCTCAGACATTTATTAGCTGTGTGACCCTGGGCAAGTCACTTAACCCTGTTTGCCTCAGTTTTCTTACCTGTCGAGCTGGAGAAGGAAATGGCAAACCACTCTAGTATTTTACCAAGAAACCCCTCAAAATGTGGGGTCATGAAGAGTCAGACATGACTGAAATGACTGAAAACAAAAATAGTCTGTGTGCTTTCTAACAAATCACTTACCTTCTCAGTATCTGTTATATGAATTGGTTGGGCTTGGTGATCTCTCAGGTCTCTCTCAGCTACAAGCCTATGGTCCTTTAATCATCCCTATGACTTTAATGCTGGGACCACAGAGACTGCAACGGGAGGGCACTGAGTGTACCTAAGTCAGTCTTCTTCTCCCTCTTTCCTGAATCCTAGAGAGGCTCTGCCCCATATCCATTTCTTCCTTCTGTAGCCCTGTTACAATTAGCCATGGTGGTAATATTCTGGTCTGTAACTCAAAGGTATTGCACGGAAGTTTTTACTTTAGCTGGGAGCAGGAGAGTGTCTCTTCCTCCAGTAATTTGGTCAACAGACTTCTGGGTTTGTGAAACCCTAATTTTTAGCCAAAAGATTTTAGTCCCACATTTAGATGAATAAAACTAGAGGAGACATTAGAATGTTGGCATTGGACAAAGCCTTAAAAAGTAGAATGTTTGTGTTCTAAGAGATATTAGTAAATATCAGGAAACAAGCTGAGAATTAGGGAATAGCTAAACAAATTGTCATAGATGGACATAGTATAACATGATTATCATGGAAGAAACACTGAATATGAAGAAGCATGAGAAGACTTAAGTGAACTGAAACAGAGTGAAGTAAATATACCTAAGAACACAACATATGCAATTAAAGCAATGATGATATCAAAGAATAATTACAATAGCAAATTGAAAATGAAAACCGTGTAACTACAATGAACAAGTTCAGACATAGAGAAGAGTTAAGAGAATGAATCTCTTTCTTCTATTTGCAGAGGTGGGGGATTATGGGCATGGAATATTACACACAAAGTCAGTCAAAGGACTACAGGATCACTGATTTAAAAGCTAGAAAGAACTTCAGAGAACATCATGCCTAATTTCCTGTCTTACAGATTAGGAAAACTAAAGGTCACATAGGCAATAAACATCAAACATGTGATTTCAACCTGGACATTTGCATTCCTGAGTCCAAAATCAATATTCTTTGTGTTTGTTTTTCAGAACCGCTCTTTCTTTCTTTCTTTTTTCAATCTTTGTTGCAATGGATGACTTGATGAGTAAGCAACAGGGAAAGGAAGGAAGTCAGAAATGAAGATAAAAAAAGACATCACTAAGATGAGATTCTTTTTTAAAAGATCTTAGATTTGGAAGTCAAGTCAACAAGCATTTATTAAGCACCTACTATTAGCCATGCATTCTGACAAGTGATGGGAATACATGTACAATCACACACAAAAAAAGTAATCCCTACCTTCAAGGATCTTACTGGAGGAAGACAACACAGAAAACAGAGCTAAAATCAGAAGAGAGAAATACCTACTTAGAGGAATGGCTGCAAGGTCTAGAGAGTCATAATCAGAGCCAATAGAAAAAAAGAAAGATGGCAGCTATTCCTCCCTCAAAATACATACTACGGGAGAAGTTCAGCAATGAGAGGAGACTGCAGAGGAAGAATGATCATTCAGGGTGAGAAAGACAGTAGAGAGTAGAGAGATTGTCCTGGGTGGGAAGTAAGTTAAGGCATGATTAAAAAAAAGGAGTCTATAGTGCCAAGAGAGCAGTTGGGAGAGGAATGAAGGGTGGCTGGTCTAGTCACATCCTCAAATGTGAGTTTCTGAGAGGAACTCACCAAAGAGAGGAGTTTCTCCCAGGGTAAAGAGATGCTCCAGGCTAAGAAGACTGAAGGCACAGAGGTTTCTAGTAGCATCCTTATTAGAATGAACCTTACAGGTCATATAGTCCCACCCCTTAATTTTACAGATAAGGAAACTCAGATTCAGATAGGTAGTCTTATGTGCCCAGAAATGCACAGATAGCAGGCCACAGTTGGAATCTGAAGCCAAGTCTTCTGAGGCCAGATGCCACACTCTTCCACTAGCAGCCTCTCCAGCTAGTTAGTGACAGAGTGGGACTATGAGCAGACACAATGTGGAGAGCGAGCTGGAGCAGTCTATCATTCACGATTCCTTTGTTATTCCCTGTAAGAAGACTCATCATTAAACGCACTCGTTTGATATTCACGTAGGTGGCAAAATGTGGGTTTGTTTAAAATGTGCTCTAATGTGTAAGCAATTGCTGAAGCAAATGTGAAGGAAGGGAAAGAAAGCTCCTTGTACAATGGATTTCAATACTACAAAGAGAAGCTGGGCTTTCCACTTAAAAAATAAAATGTGGCAAAACTAACAAGATAAGGGACATAATAGAGGAGATACTATGAGATAATTTGAAAACACACAAATACACTGAGATTTCAGTAGTGTTTACATGACATAGTTATAAAATAAGTGATATTAATCAATGAGTTGAGCTCAAGAATGAGCTGTGGGTAGATATATATCATTGTAGAAAGGATGCAGTGAAAGGTGATTTACTTAAGTGTCATATTCCCCAAATCAGAGACATGGCATCCTTTAGTCTCCTGCCTGGAGTGCAGTCTCTGGCCAAGAATTTATGAGGAATGATCTGCCCCTTAGCTTTCGACATGGTATCATAAACTGCCTCTGTCAGGGCTGTAAGAAATTGTCCTTTTTCTTTTTTTAATACCATGGTCAGATTCAGAGATACAAAGAATACATCTGGCAGGTTTTACTTTCCATCCCAAACCCCATTCCAATCCAGCATTCAGACCACTCCCCAAATAAGCTTCCTTTTCCTATTGATCTAGCCATTTCATTTTTCTGCTCCAAAAATGTAAGTGGCCTACAAAGTTAAGCTGAATTCCTTTGTCTGAAATTCAAGCCTCTCCACAATCTGGCATCACTCCACCTTTCAAGATACATGTGATGTTATTAGTACAATAGAAAAAAAAATCACTGTCTCCTCAGTCAGAGTTAGGAAGACATAAGTTCTAATCCTTCCATGGGAGCTCCCTAGCTTTGTGACACTGGGCAAGTCACTTAAATAATTCACTAAGTCTCAGTTTCCTTACCCGTATAATGAGAGGGGGTAGACTTAAGGGCCTCTAAGTTCTAAATCTATGATCTTGGGGTCAATCGATCAAAAAGCAATATTGAGCACCTACTGTGCTAGGTGCTGGGCATACAAAGATCAGAATGAAAACAACCTCTTTCCTCAAGTAGCTTAGAAGCCATCTAAACATTTATTGTCTCTATGCTCCAAACAAATGGGATTACTTTCTCTCTGCACCCAATACATAACTTGTGATTCCTCTTCCCTTGCCTTTGCTTACACCATTGCCAGTGTCTAAAATTGTTTTCTTTCTACCTTTCCACCTGTAGAATTCTTACCTAAACAATACTTCCAACTACAGGAATTGGACATAGTAAGTATTTCATCATTTTTTGTTGAATTGAATAGGCAGATGATACCAATATGCCACCCATATCCATATATAGTTATTTGCTGCCTTTAAAAATATAATCAGTTACATTTTTATCATGTTCTCTGTTTTCCAAGACCAGCACCTTCCAATTCTCCTCTTGAACATAGTGTTCATAATCATACTTTTAGATCTGGAAGGGAATCAAGGATGGGGGTGACCACTGCATGTTAACTGGCAGCATGGAAGGTACCCATGGAGAAATTAAAGATGGAGGGCAGGGAGAGGATAGAAACGGCAAACTCCCAGGCTAGATGAAGCCAAGAGGATAAAAAGAGGCACTTCTTTTGACAAGGCAAGGATGAGAACTACCCTTGTTAGAAGCCAGAACAAGAGAAGAAAAAAAGGAGGACTGATATAGAGGGGTGTGTGTGTATATGTGTGTGTGGATAGATAGATAGGTAGATAGGTAGATAGATAGACAGACAGACAGACAGAGAGATAGATAGATGGAGAGTAAAAGAAGAAAAAAGGAGGACTGACATAAAGAGATATCTGTGTACATACACACATATGTGTATAGACAGAAAGACAGACAGATAGAAAGACAGATAGATAGATGGAGCAAAAGAAGAAAAATGGAGTATATATGTGTGTATATAAATACATACATATGAATATATATGTAATTGTATAAATAGATGATACTCAGAAGTTGGAACAAAAGAAGAAAAACTGAGGGCTGATATAGAGGTATATGTATGTATGAATGTGTCTGCACACACACATATATCTATATACACCTATGGATTAATGTATAGATGTGTATATACAGACAGACAGACAGTCAGAAACTGGAGAAAAAGAAAAATACGGAATGCTATATATGTACATATATTCAAAAAGGAAAAATGAGGGATGATATATATATAATATACATATTACATAACATAAACTCAAATATATATCTAGGCATAAATATGAGTGTGTACAGAAATGTACTTCCCCACATACACAAATGAATCTGTGACTTCTTCAATGTGACTATTTTATCTAGTGATACAGACTGCAACTCATTAATGCCTCACCATGCTATGAAACTCTTATATGTGTCCTCCACTAGGTTCAATATAGGGCATCCACCCAATGGGTTAGGGGCCTTTCTGTGTTTCTCTTAACTTCAGAAGGATACCATTGGTCCTGCTAGCTGTTCATTGGTCATTCCTGGTTCTTGCTATTGGACTTACACATCTTATTTGTTTTTATCACGCATTTCTTTGGTGACATTCACCGATGAGCTGTTGGCATTTAAAGCCATTCACTATTGGATCCCATCTACCATTCCAGGCTTATTCCATAGTACTCTCCATAATACAATCAAAGGCCCAACCCAATGGGTTATCTTGCTAGCCCTCAAACATCTCCCATCTCAAATCTTCTTCACAGTTTATGCCTCCCCCCCCCCCATTCTTGGAATATACTACCCATTCACTTTGCCCTCTTAAGATCTTTAGTTTCCTTTTGAGCTCAAATGGCACTTCCTAAATAAGGAGTTTCTTAATCTTCCCTTCCCATTTCTCTACATCCTGTTGCTTCTGTCCCTAAATCATTTTGCATTTTTGTACATAGTGTCTATGTATTTATAAAAAGTGGACTCTAGGCTGACTTCATTTTGCACTTGCTACTCTGCCTGATTGCAAATCCACAGAACAAGATACCCTATGGTGTCCCATTCTCCCTCTTCACTCCCCTACTGCTTTCTGCCTTCTCACATGTGCTATCTCCCCCTTAAGACTGAAAGTTTCTTGAGGGCAAAGACTGTCTTTCTTTTAATTAATTATATCCCTAGAGCTTATCACAATGCCTAGTACATGGTAGGCACTTAATAAATGTTGATTGGATTGGACTGAATATGAAAGATGAAGGTTTTAATAAATCAATGGAAAAGCATTTATTAAACCGCAACTACATGGAAGGTACTATGCCACCAACCAAGGATACAAAGACAAAGTGAAAGAGCTCCTGCCCTCACAGACCTTACATTCTAATAACAAAAATAACATAGATAGATAGATAGATAGATAGATAGATAGATAGATAGATAGATAGATAGGTAGATACATTGACATAACACAGAATGAATAAATACAATGTGGTAGGGGCATATTTGTACTTGGGAGGATCAAGAAAACCTTTGTATCAAAGAAGATAGACTTAAAGTTGAATCCTGAAGGAAGTTAGGAATTCCACAAAGAGGAAGGAAGGAGAAAAAGCATTCCAGGCATAAACAAAAGCCAATAAAATAACATAGGAATAGAAAATGGACTGTTATGTGTGAGAAACATTAAGTAGACCACAACAGCTATACTGTAGATTTTATGAAAAGGGGCAATGTAGAGAAAGGTCAGAAAGGATTGGTTGTGAAGGTATTTCAAGGTCTATCAGAGGAGTTTATGGAGATTATTGTAAAGGGGAGGGTGACATAATCAGAGCTGTACTTTAGGGAAATAAATTAGGTCATATGTCATATGGATTAGGGTGGAATAAACCTTGAGGCATGGCAACTACTTTGAAAATTTACAATAGTCCAGGTGAGCAATAATGAGGACCTGAACAAGAGTGATGACTGTAAATTGAGAGAAAGAGATGTATGCAAGGAATGATGTTGAGATGGAAATGACAGGATGGAATAAAAAGGTACTTGCTTAGGTACAGACTAGATAAAATGACCTACCAAATGCCTTCCCAATCTGCACTTTAGAGATTATGGATCACATTTAGAAGATGGTATAATGCTTTCAATGACCCCAAGTTGCCTTCTAACACAAAATCATATCTATCTATCTATCTATCTATCTATCTATCTATATACACATGCATATATGCACATATACACATGCATTGATCTATGTATATGTAACACTACAGTGTTTCCAGATTGCTACAAATCATGGAATATTATGATTTAAGTAAAGTTGTAATTGATGGAAACCCAAAGAGCAAAAGACTGTATAAGTTGTAACCAATGATGCCTTGAATAAAAATGTAGAAGACAAAAGATGGTCTGTCCAGGAAAAAATAAAAGCATCCAAGGAATAGGTCTTCTAAAGAGGATTTTCCTCAAAGATGTAAATGCAATGGGTTATATGAGTAGAGATGTACATCTGTTAAAAAATACACATAATCAAAAGATCATGTATCCATCAAGGTTCCAAAGTAAATAGAATTCTTGAATTGAAGGAAGATCAAAAAGCAAGAGACCTCAGAGATTATCTAGTAAAATTCTTTTATTTTATAAATGAGAAAACTGAATCTCAGGGAAGAGAAGACACTTGGCCATGGAATCCAAAATGTTAACCTTATCTATTGTCTTACATATTATGCAGCAGAAGTTACCAACTGAGCAACGGTATATAAGAAAGGATGGACTGGCAGTGGGAAGGTAGTGAGACCATTGTACACTGAAAAGAACATAGGTATGACCAGGTAAGAGCCCTACCTTTTTTTTAAAGCAATCTGGGTTAAGTAACTTGCTCAAGGTTACATGGGCAGTTATTATTTCTGGGTGTGGTGCTAAGTATCCGAGCCTGGATTTGATTCCCAGATCATCCCGACACTGGAGCTGGTGCTCTTACTTGCTGAGCCACCTGGCGACCCCTAAGCAATTGGGATTAAGTAACTTGCTCAACGTTCCATGGCCAGGTGTTTCTGGATGGGTGCTAAGTGTCTGAGCCCAGATTTGATCCCCCAGGTCATCCTGACACTGGGGCCAGTGCTCTTACTCACTGTGCTACCTGGCGCCCCAAAAAGCTTAAATTCTAATATGAGAGACAAGGCACTTATGTCAATAAATTAAATTAGAAAAGTGCTAGGTTAAAAAAAAAGATTGCTGAATTATGCTTATGATGAATTGTGTATATAGGAATTAATTAAAGAAGAAGATGTGGTTAAATGAACATCTTACCAATTCAGTAGGCCTAGATGCCAAATTCCAACACTGCCATTCCAGCTATTGGAACTGCAAATGTCATTTCACCTATAGATAGAAAGGGAGGCAGGGAAGGAAGAATAAGTTTCTTCCCTATAAAATAAGGAAATTGGAATAAGTGTGTTTTCTTCTATCTCTTCCAACTCCAGTTCTAAAACTGAATGTTATAACATCCTTTAGAATTTTTACAGTTCATATTCTGTGTTTTAAGATCCCTTCAAACTTAAATTTTCTCTTTTATGACCTAAGGCCCCTTAGAGCTCAATCAATAAACATTTGTTAAACACTCAAATTTTATATGTTCTATAAAACATATATAGCCAAGAAAAAAAGGGATGCAGAAAACTGGGGGAAAAGTTTTTCATAGGCAATCTTTCAGATAGAATTTGATTGGATTGTAATATTGCTTTGGTGTAAGAAATAATGAGCTGGTTGATTTAGAAAAACATGGAAAGACTTGGAATTAAGAAAGAAGATGCTGTTTACCTTCAGAGAAGCAAACAATAAGTGGAAATAAGCATAGCGCAGTCTTACATGCATGTGTATTGTGTGTATGTGTATATATGTGTATGTTTACAAATATATATATATATTTGTGCTTAATTGTAACCTGGGGGGGGGGATATAGTAAAAAGTGCACAGCAGAGGACAAAAGGAAACCTACAAGGAAGCAAAGAAAAGTTAGACAGCTTTAAAAACAATGTGTAGGATTTATTATATAGGTTTTCTTGAAATGGAAATTATTTGCTTTATATTGACTAGATTCCTTCTGTTATGTTGTATACATGGCAATGTTTTCTTTATCCCTTTTCTTATTTTGTATTTAAGTTTAAAACACATTTTGAAAGATTAAAAAATAAACCCCAAAATATTATATGTTCTGTTTTCTAAGGTCCCTTTGATAGTCTATGTTTTACATTCAACATCCCCTGCGGTTTTGACATACTATTATTTTTGTCCTAAGGTCTTTATACTTCTGAGGTTCCATTGTCTACATTCAAAGTTTTCTTCATTCAATGTTCTATGTATTAAGGAATCTCCCAGCTCTTGCGTCTAAGTTTGTTTTTCTTTGTCTTAAGTTATTTTATACTTTTTGACATTCTATATTTTATGCTCTAAGCTCCTTCCTGCTCACACATTCTATATTTTATCTCCCGAGGTCCCTACTACCTCTAAAGTTTCATGATTCTGTGTAATCAGACAGAAAAGACTGCAAATTGTACAATCACTACTTTTGCAAAGCAACCAGATCTTACAGCTAAGGCAAAGGCAGTGTTCCCCTCACCCTCTCTGAAATGAGCATCAAGCATATCTTCGAAGACTATCAAGAAGGCTCTTGTATAAGTATGACCAAATTGCTACCACTTTGACATTCCCTGTATTGGGTTCTATTAACTCAAACTCCAAAACCCTGCAAAATGCCAGAACTTCATGAATATTTTTTTGGCAGTAGATATATTTTTATGGGGAAGAATGGCAACTAAAAGTATCAGATTCAACTGGGTGACTGGAACTCTATCATGAGAGCTCATTTCACAGCACTTGAGTTAGAGCAGCAGGAGCTTAATTCTACAATCACAATTTAAACAAAGTTTCTGACAGCACAACCTGCTCTGCAGCATGTAAACAGGATTAGGGAAAGAGGTCCTTGTGAAAGGAAGGAGGAAGGAAGGAGGGAGGAAGGAAGAAAAGGAGCAAGAAAAGGTAAAGGGAAAGAGGGAGGAGAGAAGGAAGGAAGAGGGGGAGAGGAGGAAGAAGGGGAAGGAAGAGGGGAGGGAGAAAGGAAGGGAGGGAGGAAAATAGGAAAGGAATGAGCTAAGGGAGGGAGAAAGACAGAGGGGGAGGAATGGAGAAAGGGAGGAAGAGAGGAAGGATGACTTTGGACACTGCTTTTATCATCCTTACCCTCTTGGATTTTCTAGTTAAAATGAAACAAATGTTTTGGATGATAAAAGCAGTGTCCAAAGTCATCCACAAAAGTCCATCATCCAGTCCTCAAAGCACCTCAGAGGTCAAAGCAGTACACCTTATCTTAGAGATGCCGGAAAAATAATACCACAGCTCAGCCAGATATTAAATGAAAAAATTGTGTGACCTATTAGCTGTGTGATCCTGGGCAAGTCATTTAACTCTGTTGTCCTCTGTTACTCATCTTTTTAAAAATAAGCTAAAGAAAGAAATAGAAAATCACTCTACTATCTTTGCAAAGAAAATCCCAAAATGGGATCACAAAGAATTGGACCCAATTGAAATGAATGAACAACAATGAAAAAAATGGAGATATGAAAAAATAAAACATGAATTAAAAGAAATTTAGCCCCACATCCTTGCTTATTGAGTCTACAAGATTTGCACTTTGCCATGTTATCTGGAATGTTCTGTGATCTTCTTCTGACATACTAACTTCAAATGAACCTATGGTGTAAGATCCACAGAAGGAGAGCTTGCAAGTTCTCTTCAGGGAGGCAAACAAAGAAGTTGGGGGCATTGGCTTCATTGTGTGACCAAAAACAACCAGAAACTACATTTCATAAGAAATTTGGTGACTTACATGGTATATTCACAATGAAATATTTGTAAAGTTCTTAGCACAGTGCCTCCCACACAGTAGGAACTGCATAAATATCATCATCATCATCATCATCTGGGCTGATTATATGGTAAAGCTAACTATGAAGCTAACAAAGCCTGTACACAAATTAGATCTGTTTCAGGGAATGAATACTCAATCAATTAATTAGTAATGGTTTTTAAGCATCTACTATCTCACAAGAACTTCACTCAATGCTAGAGATAGAAGCAAAAAGAATGGAAGCATTTCTAGCCACAATGAAGAAACAGAAAAATTCTGTGAAGACTTTAGCAAAATAATGCAGTAGGAAGAAGGATTGTCAACATCAGGTTGAGGAATCTGAAACAAGATCAATTTTCCTTGAACCTAAGTGTTTAGTATCATCACGGAGGAATGTCACCAGTAATGATTAGTATGTTGGGACTAGCCTTAATACTTGGAATTGGGTTTCTTGTTATCCTATCTAATATTCCACTTGATTTATTATACTGCAACAGATTCATGTTCTCAGAGATGAAGCTATTCCCTCCAATGATGAAATCACCACTTATTCATGCCTTTGTATCCTCTTGTTCATGTTCACTTAAAATGGAGCGTGGGATTCTCAGTATGTTGGAAGTCATTCTCTTTGTTTTTGTGAGGGATACTAATGAAGCCTATGGACTCTAGATTGGTTATAACTCCCTCTCACTTCAGAAGTGGCCTGTTTGTTTTCTTTAGTTTTGTTTTGGTTTTTTACTTAGACATGTATCTCTCTGATAATATCATTTCTGCAATTTATTCCAAAAAAATTACATCTCTACCTCTTTTATGAAAGTATTTTGTTTTCTTCTAAGCTAGGTCCAATTATTTTGTAAAACATCTCTCTTCATTTCAGTTATCCAGACAGTTTAAATCTCACTATCCTACCAATGAACTATTTCTCTGTGATCCTTGCCTAACCTGGGTGTAGAGGATTGGCTCCAATGCAGAAAATGTACTTTTACTAGTAGTAGATTTTCTGGAGGAAGTCCTATATGCCTGACATATTTGATTGTGTGAAAGACAATCAAATTCCTGCTTCATTACAGAAGACCTTTGACCTCTCTGTATTAATCACTGGAGAATGGGGTGCCTGCATTGGTGAGGCTTAATCCTTTTGCTTAACAATAATACATGAATGCCCAGCACATGGATCCATGTGTGTCTGGTATTATTCACCTTAGTACTCTTTCCCATATAGATCAATGGATTGGTATCATACATGCCTATATATACACACAATACACATACGCATATAAGGCATATGTACACATATATGCATATGCACACATATACATACACATATTTCTGCATATACACATATATAGACATGCATGTACCCATGTGTATGCATGTGTATGTGTATGTGTGAGTGTGTATTCCACACATGGGATTTAGAGCTAGAAGGGACCTCAGTGGTAATTTTGCCCAACAATCTCCCAAAGATCACACATGTAGCCAGTGACAGATTTGACCTCAAACCCATCTTCTGACACCAAATCCAGTGAGCTCCCCATGGTACAATTCTATCTCATCAGCCTTCTTTCTTAATTTCTTTATTATGAACATGGCACTCATACGCAGATACAATATTTCAATATAAAAGGAGGTAGAAGACAGAGAATTTTAAACCTCATGATCTATCTTGAAATGAAATGCTTTATCAGGGCAAGAGTTCCTAATTATGAATAGAATATCCTATTATGTTATACAGCATTTGCATCTCTCATCACCAAACACTTTGCTTTGGAAGTTTAAGCCCAAAGTTGAGCTCAGCTATGCTCCCATTTGGATAAATTGTACTAAATAAAATCTGTTTTTCCACTCTCATCATTTCTCACTTAAGTTCAACTGGATAAACATTATTAAGCATCAACTCTATGTTATGCAATGTGTTAGTTAGCAGAGATACAAAGACAAGAATGAAATGAGCTCTTCCTTCAAGGAGCTTACATGTTACTGGGGAAATCAATTTCTACACTATTTCATACTTGAAAATACTAGCAAACAAGCCCCTAACTATTACCAAGACAAGACCTCACGGAGAGTATCTAGCATGACCATGAGACCTAGATGCCCTGCATTCTCTCCCTGCTCTACCTCTAATATACACCCCCACACCAGGCTGCCATAAGCAGGTAGCCACCACCAAAGTCTGCATTCGTTCTTCTTTCTTCCTCTCCTGTTCTTAGCACAGTAGCTGGTACTAGAGAGTAGCCTCTTAATAAATGTTTATCGATTCGCTGCTTAAACACACATTCCCTATACCCACAGCCTTCTTTCCAAGATCAAGTAATCACTATACTCTGGCTAGCAGTGCTTGACACCTTCACCCAATCTCCTCACAATTTCTTAGTACAAGATCAGGACTTTTAAAATTATGTAAGTAGGACATAAGGTTAGTTGATGTCCTGGGGATCATGCATGCTGTTCATTTCCATGAATCCCAAGTCATTCTCCTAATCATCTTGAAGAGTGCCCTCAACACAGACAAGCAGGGAAGTTTTGTTCTTGTTGTTGTCATTCAATTGTTCCAATCTTGTCCAATTCTTTATGATGCCATATAAGGTTTTCTTGGAAAACATCCTATAGTGGTTTGCCATTTCCTTCTCCAGCTCATTTTACAGAAGAGGAAAACAAAGTTAAGTGACTTGGCCAGGGTAACACAAGTAGTAAGTGTCTGAGGACAAATTGGAACTCAGGTCTTCGTGATTTCAGGCCCAACATTCTATCCATTGTGCCACCTATCTCCCCTGTGTAGCTCTGTTACTACCCACAAAGCTAAATATATACCCTCCTAAAAAGTATATATAACAAAAGTTCAATTTCATTATGCATCTTCTTTTTTGAAAACTGTAATATGTATTTTATTCATGTTTGCATCTATAATAATGAAGAAAAAAGGAAAAAGCAAGTCATATGTAATTTCTGAAAAGGAAGATGAAAGAAACATTTAGATTGCTAAGGGAACTCTAAAAGTCATTAAGTTCAGCTGCCTTATTTTATAAAGGAAGAGAAATGAAGTGATTTGATCATGCAGATTGTGTAAGGGCTAAAATTTGAATCCACATCTTCTGACTCCTAGTCTCTACCATAATTAAAATTATTTGCTACCCCTTTCAGGCCTCCTGACCTCCACCCCATCTCCGCATATATACATCCAGGAATAGTATGCACAGGGATGAGAAGGAAATCTTCCAGCAAAACTGGTAAGATTTCAACTGCTCTGCCATTTCCACCCCATAGAATCCCAATCTCCATTCAAGGAGTCTCCAGCAGGTGAATGTAGCAGGATAGTGTTAACCATCACATTCTTTATACCAAATTATTCCCAAGATATCGTGGCTGACATCCATTGGTAATTGGAAAGGTTTACTTGTCTCAACCAAAGCCAACACCAGTGCACATGAGAGGCAGTTTAATTAGGTACTTGAACACTTGGTCACATGCCAGTGATCAACAATGAGATCAAATCCATTCTCTGCCTGGGGAACCATTGCTGAATTCCTCTCCTATCCTTCTGTTGGGGATTTTTTCCTTACAAGATCCCCATGAGCCAGATGGGCTTTTCACAGAACTTCCATAGCAATCAGCAAGCCCCAGAGGTAGCTTTACTTCATGATAGTTCCTTAGATATAGCCAGGAAGCAAGCTCCTCTATCTTCTCAGAGTCAGAAATCACAATCTATGGTGATACTTTATCACCCATATTGTAATATATGCTTAACAAAATAGAGCTATCAATGAACATCTTTAGGCCAATTGTTTCCAACTTATGCAACACCTTCAGAAATCATCTGGGTTTTTCTTTTTTTCATTTTTGTTCAAAGTCTTTTCAAATCCAATACAGCAATCCAGAAACACTAGCATTTCTAGATATGGATTGGAGAGAGACAATGTGGTAATAGTAAAGAATTCTGGACCTGGAATCTGGAGAACCATAGTGGAAAACACATCAGAAGTCATCTAGAACAATCCCTAATTTTACAGAGGAGTAAACTGAAACCAGGAGAGACATGACTTATCCAAGGTCATACAAGTAGCAAGTTGCAGAGACAAGGTCTTCAGTTTATAGTTAGAAGTGACCTTAAAGATGATCTACTAAAATTTGCTCATTTTACAAATGAGGAAACCAAGGTTCATTAGACTGTGAGCTCATTGACAGCAGGGATTAACTTTTGTATCCTCAGAACTTAGCATAGAGAACATAGTAGGCACTTAATAAATGCCTGACTATTGACTGGCAGACTGTGGCCTAGAAAAATAAAGTCACTTGCCTCAAATAACACATGTAGCAAGTTACAGATGACAGGTCCTTTGACTCCTATTGTATGATCAAAGGTTGGAATCGAACTTTCAGCAATTACTGGCTATGTCATCCTAAGCAAGTTACTTAACATTGCTGATCCTGTTTCCTCATTTGTCAAAGACAAATAATAACACATATCATCATCATCATCATCACCACCACCATCATAATCTGATATGTTTATCACATCTTAGATTGAGAAGTCAAAGGGATCTCATAGGCCATGTAATTCATGACCCCATCCCATTTTGTAGATGACAAAACAGAAAGAGGGAATTCAAATAATATGCCCAAGGTCACACAGCTTAAGCCAGAGGTGGCATGTGAGTTCAGGTCGTCTGACTCCAGAGACTGTTATTTCCACTGAATTATGCTGTCTTTCTTGGGGATTCTTTACCACCACCACCGCCGACACCACCGCCACCGCCACCACCACCACCATCACCACCACCAACACCACCAACACCATCATCACCACCACCAACACCAACACCAACATCACCACCACCACCACCACCATCACAAAAAATGTGAAAACATTCCCTGCCCCCAAGGGGATTACATTTTAATTGATGGGAACACAGCATGTAAAAAGGAAACTGGACAGGCAATGGAGATAAAGATACCTAGTGCAGGCATATGGTAGAGAAGTTGGGAATGAAGCCTGGAGAAGAACAAGACATAACTGACTTAGATGAACTCCTTAAATAGAGGATCTGAGAGGAGTCATTTAATCAGAGAGAGATGCATCAAACAGGGGGGTGCTTCCAAGCAGTAAATTCCAAAACTGATGGGAAAATTCAGGATGAAAATCTGGGGCATAATAGACAAAGTCCAGATGATAACCTGAAGAGGAATGAACCTTGCATTTATACAATACTTTGTGTTTTTCAAGGACCTTCACCAAGGGGGCGGGGGGGGGGGGGTAATTTGATGTAACAGAAATGAGGGAATGCTGATCCAGAGGACTTGAGTTCAAATCCTGACTTTTCCACTTGCTAACTTTGTAACTGTGAGCAAAGTCACTTAACCTCTGTGGGACTCAGTTTCTTCCTCTGTAAAATGAAGGGATTGGACTAAATGGCTTCTAGAGTCCCTTCCAACACTAAATCAATGAAACTATTGAATTATATCATTCATCAAACACTCCAGTGTGATAAAGATATGGAAACTACAGCCCAGAGACAACATGAAACTTGCCCAAGATGATACAAATAGGAAAATCACAGAATCAGTGTTTGAACCCTTCTCTAGTTAGTTAATGGTAGAAGTAGAACTAAAACTAATGCCATTCAGCTCGGGTTCCAATGTGATTTTCCTAGCACCCAGAAGCATCATATATTTCTTAAAGACAGAAACTATATGATACAATATCTCTGTGGCTACAGCATCATCACAGAATATTTTGTACATAATTTACATTTAATAAACATTTAGACTGAACAAAATTAAATTGGATCACAGGAGTAGAACTTTAGAGGGAAGAGAGGACAGGAAAAAGTAGGGGGTGATTGAGTTCAGTGACCTACAGAATATCTAGAAACTCTAGATTTAAAAAGATAGCTTAATTGAAAAATACTAAAGTCAAATATGTCTGTGGTACAGGTGCAAAATAAATTATGCTATAATTGAAAGGCTTGTTCTAAAAAGAGAGAGATTCTTTGCATTTCTGTGGTTAACAATAATAACCAACATTTATAAGATATTTCTAGACCTGCAGAACACTTTAGATGTAATATCCCACTGGACTTCCTTAATAAGTCTGTGAGTTAAAGACAGCTCTAGCTCTGATTATAGCCAAATGGGGAAGTTGAAGCCCAATAAAGGTAAATGACTTGTCCGAGGCTTACACAACTGGTAAGGATGTAAGGTAGGAATCAAACCTGACTCTCAATGCTAGGTAACTTCATTAGACTGTTGTTTATTTGCTACCAACATTGCCTACATCTTCCAAGAAGAATGTAATCTCATTAACCCTTTTTAGTAGGGTTGTTCTTTAACCTACCTAACACTAGCCCCTAAGGGCAGAGATTAGGTATTTGGGTTTTGTATGGAATGTTTTATAGTGGATGGTGATTGGTTGGTTGGGTTTTTGTGCTATTTTATTTCATTGATCTGTGGTGAAGAAATTCCTTCCATAGATAAAGATCAATAACTACTATGAAATGCATAATTCCAGAGAGTTGCCTGGGGACACCAAAAGGTTAGAACAGGGTGGGAAACAGTTTGGATTCAGTCAAAGGGCTGCACTAGAGGGCCTCTAGCCACATGTGGCCCTCTAGGCTGCAGGTTCCCCACCCCTAGGTTATTTGTCCAAGGTCACACAACCAGAATGTGTCCTTTTATCAAACTGAATTTAATTCAATGGTCAATTTTAATTATTAAATCTTTAAACAAAAGAGCAGGTATCTGTCTTGGCTTGCATTTTTTTTCTCATGAGCAGATCTGTTGGAGTCCATTGATAATGTGACAACAGGGAGTTGTGAAGTATTTTTTCAAAGATTGTTCCTATAGCTACAGAGACTTCAGCTATGAGAATGACCCACTAAAAAGAAGAAAAACTGGAAAGAGATAAGTCTACCTTCATCTTTTTACAATGTTTTATTTATTAAAGGAATCTTGATGTAGACGAACCTTCTTTGCAAAATGTTTATTTTTTATAGCCCTGCCTGGAATCCAGAGAAGTGCTTTGATGAGTGGATCAAAGATGATTTGATTTCTGTGGCATGTACTAGTTCCAACTAGGCCTCTCTACTGGTTTGTAGCTCCTCTCTGCAATAATCTGTAGAGAATTCTAGTTACAACCACAGTGTTTCCAGAGAGCAGCAAGCAGAGGGCTTGTTTTCATTTGGGTTTGTCCATTTAATCTGGAAATGGAAAATTCTAGAGACAAATTTGAGAGACTAGAGTCAAACTATCCCCACATTTAAGGGAATATTTAACAGAGATAGGGAAAATGGTGGTCTTGGGAGGCCAGGGATGGAGTCTACATTTTTAAGTTCAATTTGGGCGTTCAAAGACATGTTCTTATGACATTGGTCATTATCATTTTTTACAATTTGACTCTGGAACTTTCTTCAAGCTCCAGTTCAAGTTATAACTCCTCCATGATTAATTCTTGAATCTATCAATCAATCAACTGACCAACAGCACCTACTATGTCCTAAACAATGGAGACCCAAATTTCAAGAAGGAAAATAGTTCCTACATTCCAGGAGCTTACAGTCTCTCAGAGCAGACAACATACACATATACACACATAGGTACATAAAAAATAAATGCAAGATATTAGGGGAATTGATTCTTAAAAGTTAGGAATTGCTACTACCACTTACAGATGAAGAAATGGAGGCTTTTCCATTAGCACATGACTAGGCAGCCACAAAGGCAGGAATTTGGTCCAGGGAACTTCTGATCATTGGGCCAATGTTCTTTCACCTACCCTACCAGGTCTCTTTGCACCTACACAATATTTGTCCATAGAGGTTAATGATTCCCTTATGCTTACCAGTTATAATTGCAAAGGTGCTACTAAGACTTTTCTACAATAACAAAGACCTACTTCTAAATTCCTTACTGCAGGGCCTAGAATAACCCAAAAGAAGGTCAACTTTGCTGTTAGTAAAAAATGAGAATCAATACAACTGAAGTACAGTCTTGCTGTTATAGGGAGCTCGGTGGCACAATGGAAGGACCAGACCCAGAGTGAAGAAGGCCTAAATTCAAATCAGGACACAGATACTGTTTAGCTATGTGATCTTGGGCAAGTGACTACCTCAATTTTGTCTGCATCAGTTTCCTGAATAGTTAGCAGAGATAATCTTAGCACCAACCTCCCAACTTGTTGTCAGGGTCAAATGATATGATATCTGCAAAATGCTTAGCACAGTGCCCGGTACATAAAAAATGATTAATAAATGTTTCTGGTCATTGTTGTTCAGTCATTTTTCAACCATGTCTGACTCTTGGGATTTGGGATTTTCTTGGGCTACTGAACTGGTTTGTCATTTCTTTGTCCAAATCATTTTACAGATGAGAAAACTGAGAGAAGCAAGGTTAAGTGAATTGCCCAGGGTCACACAGCTACTAAATATCTGAGGTCCCATTTGAACTCAGGTCTTCCTAACTTCAGGCTGGGTTCTCTGTCTACTCTAGGTAGAAGGGTGGAGAGTTATGGGTTCTAAATGTTGCATACCTTGTTTAGTGACATTGGCATGTCACTTATTTGCTCAATTGTTTCTTTTTATTGTACAGGAAAGTTCCAAGGGAGGAAAAGGGTATATTAGGAAGTACCAATAACAACAAAGTAGAAAGAAGGACAAATATATATATATATACATACATACATACATATCAATGAGGAAAGGGGAAAAGCTGATTGGAATGGAGAAGAACAAAGTTGAGATACTGAGTTTCAGAATTTCCATGTGGATATGGTATATCTGGCATCTCCCAGCTAGAGTTGGCAACCTTAATGACTGCCTCAAAGGTCTATGGGAGATTGGGGTACGATGCAGTCTTATTGGCAGTAAAAACTGTTCAGTCTGACCAAAGTGAAATGAGAGTTGGGATATTGTCTGCTGGTGATAGTCTTAAATTACAATCATAAGAAATGAAACCTATTCATAGAAACAAAGTTAGAGGTAAACCAAGTAGGTTTAATGAGGCCAGATGCACTCTACAATTTCACAGCAGATAAAAGATAGTTGTAGGCAGCTCTGCAAGGGCATTTATGATTTACTAACCAGCTGCATTAGTTGATTGCTATATTTTGGATGAAATACTTCTTTTTACCAAAGGAATTCACTTGGAGGAATGGAAAGGCCCTTAGGCAATCCATAACCATACCATTACTTATTTCATTAAAATCTAATAACTCCTCAGCATGAACTCTCAACAACCACTTTCCTTCTCCCATGTTTAATAAACTTGAACCCACAAAGTATTTATATGGCCATAGCATGGACCTTTGGGGCCAGAAGGAAGCTTAGAGATTGCTAAGTCTAATATCCTTATGGTGCAGGTGAGTAAACAAAGTCACAAAAGGGAAATGACTAAGGGAAATGATGCTAATATCAGAGAACAAGAGACCAGCTAGTCAACCTCTACATTAACTGTGATGTAGCTTTAAGCACTCACTCAAAGAAACACAAGATACAAGTGTCTGATTCACTCTTTGAGGCCAAGCCCATTGGTTCCAAAGCAGACACTCTTTCTACTATACCCAAGATTTAGAGCTTCGTGGATGATATAAAAATGACATTCCTATTTATATAATGCTTGAGAGTTTGTGAAGTACTTAGCATATATTATCACTTTTGATCTTTCTAACACCAGTATCACCTTTTACATGAAACTTTATTGATCACCTCAACTACTAGCAACCTTCCTAGTCTCCTTGTATTTATTTTATATTTATTTAGGTTTTTTTAAGGGGGTCTTCCTCTCTAACCAGGCTGGAAATTCAGGCGCTACTCAGAGGCCCAATTTTTGATTGGGTTAGGAGCTTTGATCTGTTCCATTTTCTGACCAGGGACCCTCTTTATATAGGCTACTACCCCAGAAATGCATGCACACAGACGCGCACACACACTTACTTTCTAGGGCACATCATTTTTAAGCTTAGTAGTACAGGCAACTTACCCATGCAGCTCAGAACCCCAGAGCTCAAGACATACATCAGTCTTAATATTCCAGGAAACAAGGATTATAGGTGTGGCCCAACACACTCAGCAACCTCTTTAGATTAGGTAGATACAGATATGCTTTATCTTCCCTGCTGGGATGCAAACTCCCTGAAAGGAAGGATCATTTCATTCTTTATATTGTTGGAATCTGGCATTGAAGTATGGGGTAGCTAGGAGGCACAGTGAATACATTTCAGGGCTTTGAGTCAGGAAGATTCATTTTCCCAAGTTCAAATCTGGCCTCAGACACTTACTAACTTTGTGATCCTAGGCCAAATCACTTACCAATTTGCCTCAGTTTCTTCATCTGTAAAATGATTTGGAGGAGGAAATGGCCAAACCACTACAGTATTTTTGGTAAGAAAAACCCAAATTGGGCCATGAGGAGTTGGACATAACTAAAACAACTGAATGAATTGAGTTGATGCTTAAAAAATGCTAGTTAAATTGAATTGAATGCCCCTATTAAGGAAGATGTTTTTATGATCCCCATTTGACAGACGAGGAAACTGGGGTTAAAATATCCTTATGGTGAGTAAACAAAGTCACAAAAGGGAAATGACTAAGGGAAATGATGCTAAGAACAGAGAACAAGAGACCAGCTAGTCAACCTCTACATTACCTGTGATGTAGCTTTAGGGACTCACTCAAAGACCCACAAGATACATACTTAAAATATGTGAAGTGACATCTCACATCCAATAGTTAATGAGGGTCTGAGGCAAGATTTCCACACAGGCTCAAGCCTCTCCCTCTATCCATTGTGCCACCTTGCCTCATTGTTTAACCCTTCACATTTTACAATGGAAGAAACAGCCCCAGAATAATCAGAGGCAGCTGGTGGTGCAGTGGACTGAGGCCTGGGCCTGGAATCAGAAAGACCTCAGACACTTGCTGACTATGTGACCCTGGATAAATCATTTGACCTCTATTTGCCTCTGTTTCTTCAATTTTAAAATGATAAAACTATCTACCTGGTAGGGTTCTTATGAACATCAGATGAGATGATATTTGTAAGGCAAAAAAAAACACATATCACAGTGCCTGCCACGTAGTAGGCCCCTTATTCCCTTCCCCCTTTACATAGTCACTTAAAGTCAGTAACTCCCAAGTGGTAGATACAGGACTTCATCAGGCCGATCCAGAGCTCTTTGTTCTCTAACATCCTATCCAGCAGATGATTTATCATTTTTCTAATCTAGTTTGAAATATTATCTACATTCTCTATAATATGCCACAAATCCTCCAGTGTGGGCCCTGGGCAAGACACTTAAAGTCTACATCCATTTCCCCAGACATAAAATAGAGATGATGATGTCTGCCCTGCTCGCCTTGCAATGTTATCAGGAGGCTCCATTGAGATTATGAATGTGAAATAGTTTTGGAAAAAAGATACACAGTGCAAAACAAAAGCAAAGCATCATCAGTATTCCCAGGGCATTTGATATTACAATGCCAGACATGAGTTACTAAGAATTATATAGGATAGATACCAGCATTTCTGGTCGATGTTGTTATGGGTCAATTGTGTCTGACTCTTGTTGACCCCTTGGACCACCATAGCACACCAACACTGTTCAGGGGATTTTCTTAGGAAAGATGACTGGCTTGCATTTCCTTCTCCAGTGGATAAAAAAAAAGAGGTTAAATGATTTTCCCAGACACAGCAAGTGTCTGAGGTCAAATTTGAACTCGAGTCTTTCCTGACTCCAGGCCTGGTGCTCTACTCGCTGTGCCCCCTAGATGCCTTGAGCATTTCAGGCATATGTCCTTAATCTTGTCTGTCTTTTTCATGCCATATAAGTCTACCTGGGGACATTTCCTGATGTAGAGCCCTCTTGAGGTTTGAAGTCACCTGAAGTAAGTCATTGAGAAACATACATGACCCAATATCTTAATGTCATTTACTAAGTTCATTCCCTTTATCCATTTCCTCTTTTAACTCCCCTCCTCCATGCTTGGCAATTCCAGTGCCCATTAACCATGCTTACTCCTAGAACAATAGAATAGGTGGAAACAGACTGAGTCGAGACCTGTGCAAAGAAAAACTCCAGACAGAATGTGGTTTATTGAGGACGGCTTGTAAGCTAGTTTGTCTGGAATGTAGAATGCAAAAGCAACAGTAATCCAAAGTAAGTCTGGAAAGGGAGGTGGGAATCTGACCATTGGAGGCTATCACTGCCAAGCTAATGAGTTTGTATTTTATCCTAGAGGGAATAGGGTGTTACTTGAGGCAATTATTTTAATTAAATTTAAATTTAAAAGATTTTTGAGGCAGAGAATAGGATGGTAAAAACTGTGTTTTAGTATGATTGATTTGGCAGCTGATCGAGGTTGGATTGGAACAAGGAGAAACTGGGAAAGGGAGACCAATCTATTGGATATTGCAACAGTAGAAAATGACATTTTCAAGCTATATTGTGAAAGTAGAATCAGCAAGAAATGGAAACTGGTTAATTGTGGGGGCTGAGGGAGAGGGAAGAAGAATCAAGAATTCTGAGGTTGCAAGCCTGGGAGATTGAACGGAAATATGGAGTATACCCTCAATAAAAAGAGGTAAATTTGGAAAAGAATTATGGCAAAGTAGAAAAAGTGCTAGCTTGCGAGTCAGAGAAACCAGATTCATAAACCAGTTCTGAAAGTCTGTTGTAATGGAACTTAGAATCAGGAAGACCTGGGTTCAGATCCCACCCTGTCCACATAGAGATTGTGTGATCTTGAGCTAGCCACTTAGACTCTCTGGGTCTCAGTTTCCTTATCTGTAAAATGAGAAGCATGGATATGATTATCTTTGAGTTCTTTTCTAGCTAAAAATATGTGACCTTATCATCCTTTAATGAATACTTGCCATCTGTGCAACCTAAGGCAAGTTACTTAACCTCTGTGGGCCTTAGTTTCCTCATCTGTAAAAGAATAGGGTTGGACTAGATGATCTCTAATCAAGCTTTAAATACCTAACAAAATGCCGTGACAGATTGAAGTAGTGCAGTCTCAGTCTCCCAGTGCTGCAGACAAATATCACTTCTAGGCTGCTGGCAGAATGAATAATATTCCCCATGCTCTGCATGTAAATGCAGTCCATTGACAACCTCGGCTCATTCCTCAGGCAATATTTATACTGAAAATGCAACCATGGGGGGAGAAGCCAACAATAAATCAATAATCCTGTGTTTATTGGGGACTTTCTGCATGCCCAGCACTGGACTGGGGACCATAATATAATTTGATAGCTCCCTACCTAGTCATCAAAACAAGAAGTTCAATGCTTCAGCTGAGTTAATCAGTGCTTGAGGTCAAGGTGAAAGATGTCTTATGAAGAACCTTAAGTTCATTAGGCAGAAGAGACCAAAGAGGTCAGTTAGTGTAAAATGCCTATAGCAAATTCCTTTGACAAGGAAAGCTCCCCAAACAAGGGTCATCCAGTCTCTACCTGAAAACCTTCAAAACAAAGGAAATTCACTATCTCTCAAGACTGTTAATTCCACTTTTAAATTTCTCTAATGATTAGGCGATTTTTGAAATCAAAATGTATTCCATATTTTCTACCCTCTTTGGTTCTGCCCTTGGGGGGGGGGGAGGTGATGGGCAAAACAAATCCCTCTTTCCAGGGAAAGTTCTTCATATACTTAAAGATAGCTCCCATGTTCACCTTATGGTTCTCAGAGACAGTTACTAGCCAAATGATCCCAAGGAAGTCATTTAACCTGTTTGCCTCAGTTTCCTCAATGGTTAAAATGAGGACAATAATAGCACCTACCTCTCAGGGTTGTTGTGTTGATCAAATGAGATAATATTTGGAAATATCCCTCCCTTCCTCCATCTTTCTTTCCTTTCTCCCTCCCTACCTCACCTTGTTTCTTCCTTCTTCCCTTCCTCCCTCCCTTTCTTCCTTTTTCCTCCCTCCCTTCCCTTTTTTCCCTGCCTTCCTTCATTCTTCCATCCCTCCTTTCCTCCCTCTCTCCTTTCCTTCTTTCCCTCCTTCCTTCTTTCCTCCCTCCCTCCTCACCTCTTCAGCTAAATTAATCACTCCTTGAAGGTACATGAAAGGTGACATGCCAGCTCTTTGATAAGCCTTGGGCTCCAACCTCAGAATGCATAGAAAGTCAGAATAGCACAGATAGCAGGAGTGGGTTCACATCCTGGTCCTGCCACCTATTCCCTGTGTGGCCATGTGCCTGCCACCTTAATTCCCTGGGCCTCAGTTTCCTCATATGTAAAGTGAGAGCTTTAAACCTGATCACTTTTAAAGTTTTTTTTTCACTCTAACTCTGACATCCTAATATAACGATCCCATGTGACTTAAGGAGGCTTCCAAGAGAAAACTCTATGTTCCCACTCCCAGTTCCTGGGTCTCAGCTGCCAAAGGCAAACCCAATTGAGAGCATTACTAGATTAGCCAGGTGGACAGTCAGTTCTTGGCCTTGGTGCCTGGAGAATATTCCTAAGTTATCCTAATGAATTAGAATAAGTATTTAACTTCTTCCTCCCCAGAGACCTGAAAAGGGTTCCTTCTCTCTCCTAGAATTGTTCATTGCTGGGGAGGGGGCTGGCAGGGAGGATTACATGTGCAACTTTTCTTTCTTTTTAAATTAACATTGTAAAAACATAACATAAACAAGACCTTGAAAGTGTCTCTATTCCAGCATTTGCTAGTCTCTCTTTTTTAAATTAATTCCCCAAGTGACAGATTAGCAAACTTTAAACCAGAATTCGCTCCCCGCCACTGGAATGATGATTAAAAATAGGTCATTGTTCTCTGGGAATACAGTTGATTCCGAGGAAGGGATTTTTTTCTTTAATGATTTTTTTAAATGCAGCTGCTGTGCTAATTGGATCTTTAAACTGTTGTGAAAATAAGCTATCAGATATGTAAATGTATTTTATGAATCTGGCAAATGAACCCTCCCCATAACATCTCTGGCTGCCTCTACAGTGAGGCTTGGCCATGAGATTGCTGTTCACCTTTTGGTTTTTGGATTCCTCGAAGATTCCTGAGCCTGCCAATTGAGGTTGCATTCTGGGCTCCCTAAGGGTGGCTTCTCTCCCTGTCTCCCTGGCTTACAGGCTGCTTCTGATCTCCTCAGAAGGATGGCAGATTGCTGTGGTTTTGTGGGGGCTGACGCTCATTGCCAGCCTGCCACATGTGCTCATCCCCCACTGAATCTGAAATTAATTAATCAACAATCCATTTATGAAGTGCCTACTATGTGATGGGCACTGTTTCAGGTGTTGAAGACACAAGCACATAGAATACCCCCTATTCCCAATATGCCTACATTCTAATGGGTGAGACAACAAACACATTTCCTTTGATTCTCATAATGACTAGAAAAAGGATAGTAGAATAGGGCTGACTGTGCCCATTTACAGATAAGGTATACCAGAAGTCTTTGCTACATAGGATTGTTCATAGGGAAGTAATGTATGTAGAAAATTTGGAAAACTGGAAAATAAGTGATACCAAATGGAGAGGGACAGCCTGGGATAGCAGATAGAGGCTAGATCTTGGACTCAACAGTCAAGTCTTTTCCACACTTTATAGTGTACTGACCCTAGGAAAGTCCCTTAAACCTCATTCAGTCACTCGAAACAGCTCTTCAAAACTATAAGGTATCAATGAGTGACCAATATCACAAGGGTAAGAATCTCCACACTGGGATCATAGGATCAAAGATCTGGATCTGGAAAATTACCATACCAATAAAACCATCTCCAATACCACCCTCCCCCACCCCACCCACCTCACCCCACATAAAAAGACAGTGTGTCCACCTTTGTGGTCCCCCAAGACACTTACTAGCTACATGACCCTGGGCAAGTCATCTAACCTCTGTTTGCCTCAGTTTTCTCTCTTGCTATTTTTCTCCAACACACCAAATTGCCATTTGAGTGCCATCCTATTGCATATGTGAAATAAAGAAATGTTTTTTACATGAATCACAATCTTTTCCAGGGACTCCTGGTGATCTCCCATCGAGGGTAATGGAAAGAACATGGATTTGAGAGGCCAAAGGCCCAAGTCTGAGACAGGGTGGTACACAGTGGAAAGAGCATTGAATCTGTAGTCAGAGGGAGTTAGATCAGGTCCCAACCCTGCCACTGACTGCCTGGGTGACCACGGGCAAGTTACTTAACATGTGTGTGCCTCCATTTTCTTACCTGTAAAACAGGAAGGCTTTAAATCCTGCAGAAACAAGGTAAATGCCCAAGGCAATTGGATGCGAGAATGTTCCAGGGTGGGTGGCAGTAGCCTTGGGTGCAACAGGGAGCAGGGTTGAATAAAAATAAGGGGGTGATGGAAGTATAAGGAAATAACAGAAGAGTTTTTTTTTAAACCATTTGTACATGTTTCATCTATTGAGTAATAGAGTTAAAGTCATAGTGATTACATTATTTTCCAACTAAATGCACAAAATGCAAGTTATAACCAGTGGTCAAATCCAATAACAGACCTTAACAAGCAAGTATTGGTAGGCAAGCAGGTCATACATTGTCAAGAAGTCCAGCATGCACTGGCAAGAATATGTGTGATTAATGGTTTGTTTACAATATTACAATACTACATGGTTACATTATACAATTTTGTATCATCAAAATTTCAATTCAGAAAAAAACCCAAAATTTACAATACACTATTAAATTTAAGATACATTTAAAAATATTTTTTCTAAATAATACAAATTTCCAAAAAAAAATTAAAGGGTCAAAGAAAGTAGATTTTCATGGGGGTGCTGGGTAATTTTTAAAGGGGGTGGTAGGTCAAATGATTTTGGGAATCTCGCTTTAGCACATTTACTGAACACCTTCCCCATGACAGGCACTGAGGTGTTATTGATTAAAGGGACAACAATCAAGCTCTATTCAGATCTCAAACTTGGGAAAGTGGGGATTTAGGTCAAATGATTTTTTTTTTACTGAATTCTCTTTGAAAACTGAGTCAGGTGCAATATTCTAGGAGAAGTGTGATGAGGGTCTGAAAAAGATGGGAGCTACAGCAGTAAACAGAAGGGATTGGACATGAGGGATGTTATAAACATAGAAACAGCAAGATTACAGCATACCAGAGGAAAAAGAGCCTTAGAGATAATTTACTCACAGGTTCACAAACTTAGAGTTTGAGGGGAGCTAAGAAATCACCTAGCCTTGTTGGTTGTTGTTGTCATTGTTGAGTTGTTATTCAGTTTTGTCCCCATTTAGGGTTCTCCTGGCAAAGACTTTGGAGTGTTTTGCCATTTCCTTCTCCAGCACATTTTACAGATAAGGAAACTGAGGCAAACAAGGTTAAGTGACTTGCCCAAGGTCACACAGCTAATAAGTTCCTGAGGTCAGATTTGAACTTAGGAAAATGAGTCTTCCTAACTCTAGCACTCTGATACCCAGCTGCTTGGCCTCACCCTCTAAGTTTTATAGCTGAGGAACTTACCTGCACAAAGGAGACAAAAGCCGTAACCTGAAGCCAGCCACTAAACTAGCAACCTGGAAACCCCTACAACCTCTGACTACATTTATTAGCTAAGTTTATCTTTCCTAGGCTATAATTTCCACACCAATCATTCCTTCTTTCTCCCATAGAACTGAGCCAACTTAAACATCTTAGAAGGAATTCTGATCATGGATAGTGATCAGCTAGCACAAATCTCCCCGTTTACAGAAAAAAAAATCCAAATTCCCCAAAAGTGTAGTGACTTGCTGAAAGTCACTTCAATATTGAGTAACAAAGGTAAAACTTAAACTTGACTGGCACTATTTGCTAGTTGTAGGACTCTGGACAACTCCTTCCCTTCTGGGGCTTCATGTCCTTGACTAGAATCTTTGAAGTAACAAAGATTCTAGGATAAAAGTATCATAGATTTGGAGCAGGAAAGAAAGTGACTTAATCAAATCTACTGATTTTACAATTGAGGGAACTAAGGTTCAGAATGTTTCAGTGATTTGTACAAGGTCACATCAGTAGGAAAAGAGCAGAGTTAACACATAGAGTGAGAAAACTGTGACTCTTCCCCCAAACTAAAGGACCACAAGGATTTTAACCTGGGCCTTCTGATTCTAGATGCAGTACATCCTCTTGGTTCAAGCCCTGCCCCTGATATCTACTAGCTACATATGCTTTTTAATACTATAAGTTAAGACAAAGTACCAATCTATATAAATGGAGAGAGTTTTACATACTGGGAGTTCTGTACATTGAGAAAATCACAGAACCAAGAACATATTTCCCTTTCTTAAAAAGAAAGGGAATGATAAAATTTTCACTTCCTACCTCATAGAATTGTGAGTTTTAATAAATTGAAAAGTGCTATAAATATGCATAAATTAACACAATAATTTCTCATTTCAATAAATCCAACAAGGAGTAGAGATAGAGTGGTGACTAAAATGATTCTAAAGGGCATACAGAAATCAGAAGGCAAGCACTTCCATCACATCACTTCAAGATGTATGTTGGTAAGGGAATTTATCGAATTCTGAATCTACTGAAACTCTGCTGCCTTGCTCTGTCCAGAATCAGCCACATGAACACAAGACAGCAGGAGGTCACTTTCATTTCTCAGAAATTGAGACAAAGACAAGATCTTTCAGAATATCAGAGCCCCTCTATGGAAGCACCTCTCCCAGTGAGTGTTTCCCCTGGAAATTCATCCAAACTGTTCTGTTTCTGTCTTCCAGTTATTCCAGTCTGAGCTATGGAGAATTTAGAATGATGCGGCCCATCCCCAGGAAAGAGGAGATGAAGGATGCCTGTCCTGGATTTGCAAGGATCAAACACAGTTGTTAGATGCTGCCTAAGACGTGAAGAATGCTTAACAGATGTTCGCAATTCCCAGGAAGCTTCTCAACATCTTTGAGGAAGGGAGGATGGAGTGGAGAGGTCCTGGAAGGAGGGAGCAAGTACTATTTTTAGCTCCACAGAAGGAAATTAATGTGTAATGAGGAATTTAGCCAAGGCATCCACAGCAGATCCAGGTCAGGAGGACTAAGGGCATGCTAGAATTAAAACAGCTGTTTATGCCCTCTACCCTCCCTCCTTCCATTATGTTCTTTTCTCTTGTTGACCCCCCCAAACCTTCCCAAATATCTTTGAATTGTCAAATATTTGGGGCATGTGGCCAGGCCTTCCCACCCTAGGAATGTTCCCATTTTTCTTCTATCTATTTCATTACACTCACCCTGTGTTGAAGTCCCTTGGAACCTAGTTGAAAGACCAGATTTGATGGCTATTTTAAAATACATAAACTAATTGATACTTTGCTTTTTTTTCATAAAACTAGTTACTATATATTTATTTATATTTGGTTTCTTCTCTTTGTGTTGTTCCATCATTTCACTGATGTCTTACTCTTTGTAACCCCACTTAGAGTTTCTTGGCAAAGATACTGGAAAATGTTTCCCATTTTCTTCTCCAGCTCATTTTACAGATGAGGAAACCGAGGCAAGCAGAGTTAAATGACTTGCCCAGGGTCACCCAGCTAGTAAGTGTCTGAGGCCAGATTGGAGTTCAGGAAGATGAGTCTTTCTGACTTCAGACCTGGTGCTCTATGCACTGTGACACCTTCCTTAAAATGGGAAAGGATGTCAAAGATATCAAGACTAGGGCTTTTTAACCTGGCCATTTAGGATCTGTAAACTTGTTTTTGTTTTAAATATTTAATAATTGTATTTCAATAAAATTGTCTTCTCTTATATCCATATGTGTTTTATTTTACACATTTAAAAATACAGCTAGGTCCAGATTAGTGAGAATAATGAATCCTTTGTATGTATTCACATTTGTACTGTTCAAAGTTATAATTATGCAAAATATGATAATTGGTTCCAATTCAATAGAAGCATGCAATGCAAATTCAAATAATGCAATACTCTTCTCAAAAAGGGTCCATAGGCCTTACCTGATCACCAAAGGAGCTCAATTCTTCGATTTACACAAGGGGACATTATAGCGCAGAGTAGTTGTGTGATTTGCGCCAGGTCACACACTATAGTGGAGGACTTGGGTTCTGATTTCATTTTTGCCACCTGGACAAATGAATTAACCAATATAGATCACATTTTTTTTCTTCTGTGCTAAATGTATTAATGCAAAAAATTCAGCAATCATTCCTCCATAACACCCTGTCTCTCCTCCCCCTCAGTATTCCATTGGTTCCAAGGACCTCCTTCTACTCCTAAATCTTCACTTGAGAAGGGAATACTCAGTTGAGAGCCAGGAAACAATTCCTGTAGCATCTGGGTTGTTTGTTAGAAACATTTCACTCACTGGTTGTTATTGTCCATCCTTCATTCTCAAAGAGGATCAATGATATCAAGGGGCAATGTCCTTTGAGTGAATAGGATTTAAGTCAGAAAGAATTGCACAAAGTCGTCAGCCTCACTCTCTCTTCCAGAGTCACTGAAGTCCAACGGCAATACAAAAGTCAAGACAACACAGGATACAATGGAGGACCTTGGCATCTTTGATGTTTGACCAAGTTCTAAGTGCTTCACAGCACCTGCTTCAACCACCTTCATGTCAGCTGGAATAGATTGTTCTCTTTCAGCCATTCCATGGGGGGTAGTCTTCATTAGTTGGGGTAGACATCCCACCAACAGATTTCAGACCTGTAAGTTACCCTCAACCTGGTTAAACCCACCTGCCAGGACAGTTTTACTGAGCTGTGGCTGCTACACATGACACAGCTTCTTGGAACCACAGGAGCCCTCACTCATTGGTAGTGAGGTACAGTATAGACTTGCAGAAAAAATTCAGGTCACAGTTCCATTATGAAATTGATGTGACCTGAGACAAGCTACTGAAATTTCCTCCTGTTTCCATAACGATAAGCTAGAGGCAATAGTACCCAATGTTGTGTATGTGTATGAATGTGTATACACAACTTTCAGACAGTTTAGGGAAAATATAAGCAAGGTATCTTAGACACTATGTAAGAAAACAGGTAAAAGGAATTTTTGTCAGGCTAAAAGAGGGCCTCAGGCCACAAGCTTACCTGTGAATAACAATTTCTATTTCTAGAATATATTCTATTAACACCTTTTACCTAAGTGGCCTTACCAAACACATAGAGAAGCAAGGTAGGACACTGGAGTCCTGAGAATGTCTACAGCTTAATACATATAAGAATATCCAAGGCCCTGATTCCCGAAGTTGAGCTTATGGTAAGATATAGCTACAACTAGACTGAAGCAACCTGACCTTTGCCCAGAAAGGCTATCAAGTGCAAATTCCCCTTTTTCTATATGAGGAAAATGAGGTCCAAAGATTTTAAGCAATTTTCTGAGAGTCATAAAACTATTAAGCATCTGAGGTCAGATTTGAACTGAGGCATCGAAATCAACTGAGAACTTGAAATCAAGTTCTCTATCTACTTAGTCATTCTCTGTGCTGCTGCTCCCAATGACATCCCACTCCCAGGACCTGATTTCCCTTACCCACCTGGCCTTCTCTTTCCCCATTGTGTTACCCAGAGGATTTGAATCATCAGCTATAACAAGGTGGATCAGGCTGTCACTGTAGCCAACCCAAAGTGATGGGGGAGAGGGTACAAGGGAGGGGTGAATCAAAGGTAAGTGACTTTCTCAAGGCAAAATTCATATCCCTGAGATATCACTCCCCATTAAAATGTATGTTCCTTGAGGTTAGGGACCTTCTTGTTTTTGTAAGCCCAGAGTTTACCACAGAGATTGACATTTAGTAAACATGCAATAGTAAACATAGAACATACAAAGAAAATAAATAATTTTTCTTTCATTTATTAATTTCTTCATTCATCTATTAAATAATTCCTTTATACCATTTCTTAACAAATACTTACAACTTCTGTGGCTTTGGACAAATAGTTTCACTTCCTAGAAACTCAGTTTCCTTCCTGTAAATTGAGGAGATTGGACTGGATGACCCCTTAAGTGTCCATATATCTCTTAAATCTAAGGTTCTATGATACTAAAGGGAAGAAGATATTTTTCTACCTAGCAATGAAAACAATAGAAACAAGTAATCATCATTTTTTCCCTTTCTAGCCGAGAAGTGTTTCCCACAACTCCAATCAGCAAAATGTTATTGTCACAAAGAGGTCTACAGAAGGAGACACTTCCTCAGGGCAGCATGCCCTGAATTCAATAGAGGTTACTTGTTTCTAGCAGAACTGCTATTGGGGACAGCAAAAAGAGGGGGAAGGGTAATAGATTTGTACATCAGTGTCATTTGGGGATGAACTGACATATGTTAGACTCTGATCCTCATTCAGAAAAACTGGTCTTTATTCAAATTGTCAGCAATACTGAAGCAGCCATTCATTCCTTAGTTCATTCATTTACTCTTTCTTCTGTCCATTCATTAGGTGCATATTTACTAAGAATACTGTCAGTCTACTATTTGATTTTGTAAGATATAGACTCTATCCTGAGGTTCCATAAAGGCAGATTCAATACTCTGTACCTCAAAGATACAAGATGGGTGAGGGGTGGGGACCTTGCCCTGGGAGGTGGAGGTCAAACTAGGAAACCAGGAGATCTAGGGGTGGACTAACACACCCCATCCAAAAGAACAACATGGGGGTAGATACTAACTTGCACACAAAGCCTCAGAAGAGGAATTAAGGCTATAGATAGATTTTAAGTAAACCAAAGAAAATGCCTACTACCATACTGTAAAGATTGAGGGGTGTTCAAGAAACTAACTTAAGAGGAAAAAAAATCCTAATATGTAAGCAAATACTCAAAGGAGATTCCACAAGGAATCTATGAAGCAAGAGTTTCGATAAACAAATTTTAAAAAGCTCTGGAAGAATTGGAGGGAAATAAAGAGCTTAGAGCAAAAAAAAAAATAGTAAAACTTTCCCAAGTAACAGTATCCCAAAAGTTGAAAGTACTCTTAACAAAAATCAGTGACTCTGTTGAAAATTCTTTATGTGGGCTTTCACCCTGATAAATGAGGCAAAATTCAGGGCAAATAAAATTAAAAGGTGTTTATTATATCAAGGTAGCAATATGTTGACAGACAGGGAAACAAATAACTTGTATAGAATTCAGGGCACATTCTCCTGAGGAAATGTCTCATTCTGTAGGCCTCTTTATGACAACAGCATCACTGGAGATGTCTTCAAGATGGGGTCAATTTTATTGGTAACTGTCGTAATGAGATAAAGACAACTCAGATATGTCAACATCAACAAAAAGAATTGGACTCTTACATGTCAGTTCCTCCCCAAATTAGCAAGTACATGACAAATTCCAGTTACAGACAGGTGGGGGGGATGACAACCATATGACAAATATCAGGGGACTGGGTGATGATTCCCCCCCCCCAACACTGACTGACAAGCAGGTCTAAAAACAACGAGTCACTGAGTCACTATAACTTTAAGTAACAACATGAAACAGCTATTTAAAGCCTCATTAATAGCTATTAAAGCTATAAACTGCACTAAAACTATATGAATACCATATTAGAATAAAATTTTTAAAAAATTGGAAAACAGAAGAGAATCTAAGGTCCTGATTATCGAAAATAATTGGGAAAAGACTTTCATAGGCAAAATCCAAAACTCTAGTATCGGAGAAAAAAATGGAAAATTATGAAGAGGGGAAGGTTTAGGAGGAAAGATAATGAGGTGAGTCTGGGATGAATTGAGTGAAAATGTACATGGCAATACAGTTTGAGAAGTCCTATAAACTGTTGGAAGGTTTGAAGAGCAGAAAGAGAAGAGAGAGGAAAAGGAATATTCTGATATACCCTTTGACCCAGCAATACCACTATTAGATACGTTTCCAAAGATGATTAGGGGAAAAGAAAAAGAATCTATATGTTCTAAAATATTTATTGCAACTCTTTTTGTGATAACAAAGAACTGGGAATTGAAAGGATGCTCATCAATTGGGGAATGACTGATGAATTTGTGGTATATGATTGTGATGGAATACTATTGTGCTATAAGAAATGATGAGTTCTTTAGGGTGGCTAGGTGGCACAGTGTATAAGGCACTGGCCCTTGAGTCAGGAGGACCTGAGTTCAAATCTTGCCTCTGACACTTAACACAAAAACTAGCCGTGTGACCGTGGGCAAGTTGCTTAACCCCAATTGCCCTCCAAAAAGCAAAAAAGAAAGAAAGAAAAGAAGAGAAGAGGAGAGGAGAAGAGAGGAGAGGAGAGGAGAGGAGAGGAGAGGA
>NW_027185804.1:19462412-19550043 GCF_028583685.1 Petaurus breviceps papuanus
AAGAGAAGAGAAGAGAAGAGAAGAGAAGAGAAGAGAAGAGAAGAGAAATGAACAACTTTGAATGACTGAGTCATTTTGACTAAAATAAATATTCAAATTAACTACAAAGGGCCTATTTAGGAAGACATTATCTATTCAGAGAAAGAGTTCATAAATAGAAATATGTATAGAATGATTTCCAGAATCATATATACATATTCGTTCCTAATAGTAGACATATCTAGGGGAAAGGAAAGAAAAAAGGGGGGAAAATTAAACAATAACTTTATATTTTAAAGAAATAGCAAGTTGTACATAATAGATTTGTAGTTTCATTGTGCAATCATCTTTTTTCCCCTATTCTGCTATGTTATGGAAATGCTTGTTTTATTTCTTAAGTTCAGAATAAGATAAAATATTTACACAGAAAGTAGAAAAGAAGGGGCTGGAAAATGGATATTTCTCATAACTGAAGCTTATGAGGAGATTATGTAAACTTTCATCCAACATCAAGTGAACCTCATTCTTCTCCAAACCAGCAAAGGAGCATTGAGCACTTTCACAAAAGTCTGATGAAGTAGATCAGACTCAAAAGAGAAATAGGTAAGGACATAGTGGAAGGAACAAGAGAGATTGTAATAGTGGGGAGTGAATCAAAACAGGTGTTCATTAATTAGAGAATCATTCCACAAATTTTGGTACACGAGTATAACACAATATTAATCATGCCATATGAGATGATACAAGAGACAATTTCAGAAGAGCCTGAAAAGTAAGAACTGATGAAAAGTTGAGTGTGAAATGCCAATAGAACAATTTAGATAATGACAATAATATCTCAATAAGACAGAACAAAAGAAACAAAAAAGAGGGAGGAAGAGGAAGAAAAAAGGGAAAGGGGAAGGGGAAAAGGGGAAAGGAAGGAAAGGAAAACCAAAAGGGAGGATGAGGAAAGGGAGTCTGAAAGACTTAAGAACTATTATCTAAGCAATGACTATAATGATCAATAACAATTAATGCTAATTATATTTATGAATGATAATAAATTATGATTAATAATAAGCTCCAGATAGTAACCAACCACATCTTCTGAGGATTGGATGATGAAGCATGCTACTCACCTCAGTTGATAGACTCAATTTGCAAAAGAGACATACATTTATGAACATAGTCATCATGTGAGTTTATTTTTCTTTACTGTTTATTAATTATAGTGCCCCCCTTCTCTGATTTTAATTGTTGGGGAGAGAGATTGGGGTACTATCAAAAGTGATGTCAAATTTTTTTGAAAGAGGACCACTGAAACTTTTTTAAATGCACAGAAGAAAATGTAACGGAGCTCACAAAAAGGCACAAAGCAAAATAATGAGGCATTGAATATGTAATATATACATATATGTAAATATATATGTGTGTGCATATCAAGTGCTAAAATATGTATATATAACTACATAAGTGTATATATGCATGTATATGTATATAAATGAATTTTCATTTCTAACTGTGTTAAACAAAAACAATTTTAATTAAAAATTACTGGAGGTCTGTGTTCTTGAAAGTTCCTAAAGATATAAATAATTGAGAAGAGATCTCACTCTCCCCTTTCCAAAGAGAATCTTACAAGATGGTAGCCCAACTTTACCTCAAAAGGTTTTGAAACAGACTAAACAAAGTAAATCAATGGATTTTTTTTCTTTCCCTTTTTCTTTTTTCCTTCCATCTCTTGCCACTATAATTTGGAAATTAAATAAAGTCTCAGTTGGAGAGAAGCAGAGTTCCCAATGGTCTGAGGGACATAGTAACAGGAACATTTTGAGACTCTGTCAATATTCTAGTCTGGGAAAGATAAATACTTTTCAGTTACATTAGATTGATGCAGATGACTTTGAATTCAGAGTAGACGGCACCCTACTAGATGGACCGTACTGCAGGGTAATAGAACATCCTTCCAAAAATGGAATTGAAACAGTGTCAAAAACAGAGTGACATAGTCAAAAGTCAAATTAAGCCAACAGGCACTTATTAACCACCAGGCACTGTGCTAAACTCTGAGTCTCCACCCTCAAAAAAAAAAACAATTACTACAGCTATTATTATCTTCATTTTCAGTACTGGGAAATTAATTTGCCTGTGGGTCACAGAGCTAGCAAAGCAGAATTTGAAGTCAAGTCTCCCCAGACTCCCAAGTCCAGCACATCTAGCTTGAGAGTTTGCTTGCAGTATATCTCTTACCATTTTGAATACAAGCTGGGGAATGCCTGGAGTGAACTGTGCTCTACTTACAGTGGAAGCTAAGCTTAGGTGAGGACCAGTAGGAGGTCTACATATTGTGTTAGAAAAGTCTTGTGACAGTGACATTGCTGATCTTGTGATACATAATCATCATTGCTTTTATTCTGTACATTTTGGTGCATTTGGTGTATTCCTTTGTTCAATGACCTTGTTTGATACATCTATGTGGTCACGTACTCAACTATGTTCATAACCTCCAAGTAGACTGTAGTTCAACACACAGGGTTTTCCCAGGGACACACAAGCACAAAGATATGCAGACTATTGTGGTGGTGGTTGTTTCTGTCCTTAACAAAATTTGAAGGAAACCAGGGAAGCTAGAAGGCAGTGGTAAGGTGGAAGAGATTCCAGGAATGGGAGGATTTTAATATCAGTGTTATTATCCTGAGGTCAATAAGTCATTGAAGATTGTTATGACAGGGAAGGGAGATCAAAATTTTATAGGACAAATCTAGTAACAGTGTGTAAGATGGATTGGAGAAAGAAGGGCCCAGGGATAGGGAGAGTTTCTTGGAGTAAAGAGAAAATAAACCAATAGAGTTTCAGTATTTGTCAATTTCTCCAATTCAGTTCTGGATTTGGAACCCTCCATTCATCATGCCAACATATTATGTATCTATGCTGCCTTGAGCCTCCCCTCTATGTCCTAAATGCTAATATGTTAATCTCAGATAAATCAGGTTCATGAATGGATTCTGCATCATAGAGGGAGCAAAACTAACAAAAATACCATTTCACTTGCCATTTCATAATCCTTTCCTTCCCTAGTGTGACAAAGCAGATGATCCCAAATTTAAGATGCCCTAAAATGTATTATATGGCAGGAAAAGCCCTCCAGACAACCTGGGATTGGAATCCTAGCTAGGAAAGGACTTTGTCTCTGAGGTCTGTTTCAGTTCAAAAGTCTACAGGCATTGCACAAAGCATAGAGAGAAGCAATTTAGTATAAAGTAGTATGTTAGACTTGAAATCAGGAAGAACTAAGCCTGAATCTTTCCTTTGATAATCCTTAAGTTTGTAATCATTGGCAAGCCATTTAACCCTTCCAAACCTTAGTTTTTTCCATTTTGTAAAATAGATATAAAATTTCTCATAGGACCTACTTGACAAGGATCTAAGATAACCAGGTGACTCAGGGATAGGAAAAGACCTAATTTCAGGGGCGGCCAGGTGGCTCAGCGAGTAAGAGCATGGGCTCCAGTGTTGGGATGACCTGGATCGAATCCCGGGCTCAGATACTCAGCACCACACCCAGAAACAACTGGCCGTGTAACCTTGAGCAAGTTACTTAACCCCAATTGCTTAAAAAAAGAAAAGAAAAGAAAAGAAAAGAAAAAGACCTAATTTCAAACCCAGCTTCAGACATTTATTAGCTGTGTGACCATAGGTAAGCCACTTAACATCTATCTGTCTTGGTTTCCTAATCTGTAAAAAGGGAATAACAATAGCACTTAATTCACAGGGTTGTTATAAATTCTTGGCAAAGATATGGGAGTTGATTGCCATTGCCTTCTCCAGCTCATTTTACAGATGAGGAAACCAAAGTAAACAGGGTTAAGTGACTTGCCCAGTATCACACAGCTAGTACATATCTGAGGACAGATTTGAACTCAGGGAGATGAGTCTTCCTGACTCTAACATTCTACCCACTATACCACCTAGCTGATCTAAATCCTAGCTACTATGAGTAGTTTATACAAGTAATACCTAAAGGTGGTATATCCACTTTGCTCTCATATTCATCTATGATCAGTTATTAATCTCTTATAATAGTATTTAATCATTTAATGCATTATTAGCCCATTTTATTCCATAGATTATAAATTCCTAGAAGAGTCTTGGAGAGTTGCATACCATTTGTCAGAGGCAAGATCCTCTTGATGAAATACAAGGTTAAGTTCTACAGGTATTAATTGTTATATTTTACAAATGAGAAGCTGAAGTCCATGAGAGGAAGCATTGTGTATATCAGTTGTGTGACTGTCCTTGGGCACGAGATCTGGGATTTGCATCCAAACCCTCTCATTTTAATTCCAGCACTCTTCCCACGGTACTTCTTTATACCCCCCCACAGTGCTCTATACACAGTAGGTACTCAATAGAGGGCTGTTGAATGATGCTCTTATCATTTCTTTTTCTCAAAATGGCCCTTACCATTTATTTTTTAAATTATCCTTATTTATTTCATTATATCCTTCCCAATTACATGTAAAAAAACATTTAACAACCATTTTCGAAAATTATGAGTTCCAAATTCTCTCCCTCCATCATGCCCTACCACCCTCCTTGAAAAGGCAATTTGATTTTGATTATATATGTGAGGTCATGAAAAATATCTTTCCATATTAGACATGTTCCAAAAGAAAAAAAACATTAAAAATAAATGTAGGGCGTGGCAGTGAATAGAGCACTGGCCCTGGAGTCAGGAGGACCTGAGTTCAAATCCAGCCTCAGACACTTAAGACAGAATTAGCAGTATGACCTTGGGCAAGTCACTTAACCCCAATTGCCCTGCCTTACCCCTCCAAAACAAAAAGAAATGTGGAAAAAAAGAAATATGCTTCAATCTACCTTCAGACCTTATCAGTTCTCTCTCTGTGGAGCTGGATAGCATTTTTTATCATGGGTCCTTTGGCACTGTCTTGGATCACCATCTTAATAAGAGTAGCTAAGTCTTTCATAAGTGATTATTGTATAATATTGCTATTTCTGTGTGCATTGTTCTCCTGGTTTTGCTTATTTCACTTTGCATCTGTTCATATAAGATTTCCCAAGTTCTTCTGAAGCTATCTTGCTTGTCATTTCTTATAACAAAATAATACTCCATCATAACCATATACCACAACATTTTGAGTCATCCCCAACTGATGGGCATCTCCTCAATTTTTAATTCTTTGTCATCACAAAAATAGCTAGCATAAAAGTTTTTGTACAAACAGGTCCTTTCCCTTTTCTTTGATACCTTTTGAATATACAGCTAGTAGAGGTATCATGGGGTCAAAGGATAGGCACAGTTTTACAGCCCTTTGGAAGTAGTCCAAAATTGTTTTCCAGAATGGTTGGACCAGTTCACAACTCCATAAACAATGCATTAATGTCCCATTTTTTTCCATATCCCTTCAAGCATCTGTCATTTTTCCTTTTTGGACATGTTAGTCAATCTGATAGCTGTGAGGTGGTATATCACAGCTGTTTTAATTTGCACTTTTTGCATCAGCAGTGATTTAGAGCATTTTTCATGTGATTATTAATAGCTTTTATTTCTTCTTCTGAAAACTGTTCATATCCTTTGATTATTTATCAATTGTTGAATGGTTTTTATTTTAAGAAATTTGCCTCAGTTCCATACATATCTGAGGAATGGGGTCTTTATCAGAAAAACTTACTGAAAACAATTTTCCCAGTTTCCCTAATTTTCACTGCATTAGCTTTGTGAAAAGACTCTTTTAATTTAATGTAATCAAAATTATTCCTGTAATTACTTACTGTAATCCTTTCTGTCTCTTGTTTGGTCATAAATTGCTCCCCTATCCATAGATCTGACAGGTACATTTTTCCATGCTCCAATAATTTAGTTATGATATCACCCTTTATGTCTAAATCATTTATCCATTTTGATATTATTTTGGTATACAGTGTAAGATGTTGATCTGTACCTTAGTTTCTGTCAACCTGCTTTCTAGTTTTCTCAGCATTTTTTTTTATTGTGAGTTCTTACCCCAAAAGCTTGAGTCTTTGGGATTATGAAACATTAGATTATTATGACCATTTACTACTGTGTATTGTGTAGTTAATCAACTGCACTGATCTAGCACTCCATTTCATAGCTAGTACCACGTTATTTTAATGATACTACTTTATAATATAGTTTGAAACCTGAAACTGCTAGGCCACATTCCTTAACATTTTTTCACTGATTCCTTTGATATTATTGACCTTTTATTCTTCCAGATGATCTTTTTCTGATATTTTTCCCAGCTTTATGAAATAATTCTTTGTTAGTTTGATAGGCATGGCAAGGAATAAATAAATTAAATAGAATTGTCATTTTTTTTATTATATTGGCTTAGGTAACCCATGAGCAATTGATATTTCTCCAATTGTTTTGACTTGATTATATTTGTATGAAATGTGTTTTGTAATTGTGTTCAGATAATCTTTGGGTTTATGTGGTCAGTATTTTTTTATTGTCTGCAGTTATTTTGAGTGAAATTCTTCTATGGTTATGTGGGGTTTTATTGATAGTTCATATGAATGCAGATGATTTATGTAGGTTTATTTTATATTCTGTAACTTGCTGAAGTTCTTCATTGTTTCAACTAGTCTTTTTAGTTCATTCTGTGGAGTTCTCTAAGAATAACACCATATATTCTTCAAAGAGTGATGGTTGTGTTTTCTCATTGCTTATTTTTACTCCATCAATTTCTTTTTCTTGTCTGATTTCTATAGCTAGCATTTCTAGTACAATATTGAATGATGATAGTGATAAGGGAGCCATTTAACAACAACAATAATAACTAACATTTATAAAGTACTTACTATGTGCCAAGCACTGTGCTCTTTCAAAATGTTATCTCATTTTAAGAATCTTAAGAGTCCTGGTAGGATAGATGATGTAGTGCGATGTTTCACCCTTTTGGGAATTCCCAGGATTCCCCACCCAAAGGACCTCTTCCTAAACCAAGTTTTTTTTTTTCTCATTCCTCAGGATATATAGAAATGTTCTGCCCAATTCCACACTGCTACCTCCCATGTCTGAAGAAATCATTATAGATTCTTCCATAAAACCCTGAAGGATATACACAAAATACCAGTCACCATAAGAAGAGTAAATCAGAGCAAATTTTTCAAACGGATAAAAGAATTCTTTAGAAGTACCACGTTGGAGGTTGTCATGGAAACTTTTCTCACTTCTTCCCACTGTTTTTGGCAAGATTTTTTTTTATTAAATGATGGGGAGGGAGGGAATTCTTTAATGCCCTCATTAGCCATATATCTATTACCATATGAATTGTATCATTTTTTCAGCATCTTGTAGGCCAACCCTTCAGTGCAAAAATATTTCATATCTTAACCTAAACACAAACTTTAGATTATTATTAGTACTGCTTATCTATATTTGACCCCTCCAATTTTCTCCCACTGTCTCCACCTACAGACCAAGCCCTCATTATCATCTAGTAGGATTACAGAAATATAGCCTCTGAACCCTCTCTCCTGCTCCTGATCATCCTTTACACTGTTAATAAACTTAAATTAAAGCACTGGACTTTAGGTCAGGAAGATTCCAAATTTTAATTCCATTTCAGACACTTACTAGCTTTGTGAAGCAGGGCAAGTCATCTGACAATGTGACTCAGTTTCCCCATCTGTAAAATTAAATAATCCCATCTTTTGTACTTATCTCACAAAGTTGAAGTGAGGAACAGACAAGATAAAATATGTAAAGTACTTTGCAAACCTTAAAGCATGATATAGATGCCAGATGTTATTCTCATCACATTACCATCATCTTCATTATCATCTTCCTGAAAAAGAGATCTGATTGAATCACACCTCTTCAAAAATCTCTGCATCAACTTTCTAATGATTGGCATTCTCTCTATTAGGTGACACCACACCTCTTTTGCATTCTTGTTTAATATTATCCAAAAGTAAATCCTCTGTGTCAGTCTCAATATCCCCATTTACTTCACACTTTCTTCCCATTTTCTTAAGTTTGCTCTGCTACCCACATCTACAATGCCCTCTTCCTTACTCTCCACTCATACACCTTGTTATTTTAGTTCAGCCATTTTAGTCATATTCAACACTTTGTGATCCCTTTGGGCTTTTCTTGGCAAAGATAATGGAATGGTTTGTTGTTTTCTTTTCCAATTCATTTTACAGATGAGGAAACTGAGATAAACAATGTCAAGTAACTTGCCCAGGGTCACACAGCTAGTAAGTGTCTAAGGCCAGCTTTGAACTCAAGGTGAGTCTTCCTGATTCCAGGTCTAGCACTCTATCCACTGTGTCACCTAGCTGCTCCATACACCTCCTGGCTCTGTATAATTCCTGGCTACCTGAAGCCCAACTCCAATACCACCCCCTCCAAAAAGCTTTCCCTAATATTGTAAGATCATGTCTAAATTTTATATCTTCCTTATCATCTATCCTTGAACTCTGAACACAGAGATCCTTAATACATGTTGGCTGAGAGAACAGAACAAGTGGGGAGTGGGATAGGATGGAGGGAAATAGAGTCAGTCTTTCACAATATATCCACTATGGAAATATTTTCATAACTACATATGTATAACCTATATTGAATTGCTTATCTTCCCAGTAAGAGTGGGTAACGAGGGAGGTAAGGAAAGAATCTGGAATTCAAAGTTGTAAAATCAAATATTTAAAATATACATATTATTAATTTTTACATGCAACTGGGAAATAAGATATATAGGCACTGGGGTATGGAGATCCATCTTGCCCTGCTGGAAAGTCGGAGAGGGCATGAGGGAGGATACAGGAGAAAGCAGATTGGGGGAGGGGGTATGCAGTGGGATTGCTGTTTTGGGGTGGTGGGTAGGGGAAAATGGGGAGAAAATTTGTAACTCAAAATCTTGTGGAAATGAATGATTTAAACTAAAAATGAACATAAAATTTAATTTAAAAAACAAAAAAATACATATTGGCTGAAATGAACTCAATTGAAATTTAAGTTAGGAGTCATCCAACCAAATGTTTCCAGGAACCACCATAACCTCCTAATTGGTCCTCCTGCCTCCTGCCTCCAACCTCTCCCCTCTCCAATCTATCCTATGCAATGCTTTTAAAATAATATTGTTAGGAAATAGAGTAATCTCCCTTTGCAAAAAAAAATGTTTAGTGACTAGTGCCCTATTATACTGTAGGATCATAGACCTTTAGCAGGAAGGAATACTATAGGCTATCTAGTCCCAAACCCTCATTTTACAGATGAGGATACTGAGACCTGGAAAGGCCCATGATGACCAAGATCACAGATCTGGGAAGTATAAGAGGAATGATTTGATCTAATGTCTTCCTGATTGCAGGGACAACTCTAGGGTATAATATAAACTCTTCAGGCTTGCTTTTGGGTCCCTCCCCAAACTTGCTACAATTTACCTTTGAAACTTTCCAGACAAATTCAACTTCTTGTGCCCAGAACATGGCATCTCATTCTTTGCTTTTGTCTATTGACACCAGTCAGTCAGTTAGTCATAAACATTTATTAAACCCCTACTGTTTCCAAGTAATGGGCTAAGCACTGGCATGTCAAAGATAATTCCTGCTCTCAAAGAGCTCACAATTTAATTCATGGAGATAATATTCAAACAACTTTGCACAAACAACCACATCTTTATTTTCACCAACCTTTGCAATCCTATACACTTTATTTTATGTATTTAAAATAAAATATCTATAGGATAAATTGGGGGGAAAAGGGAAAAATAATATATTAAATTAAGAGGGATAGGGAAAGTTTTCCTACAAAAGACAGAATTTTAGCTGGAACTTGAAGGAAGTCAGGGAAGACAGAAGGTACAGAGCAGGAGGGAGAACATTCTAGGTATGTAAGACAGTCAGTAAGAAATGCCCAGAGCATGGAGATGGAGAATCTTGTTTTAAGAATATCAAAGAGAGGGGGGCAGAGTCAAGATGGCACAGTAGAAACAGGACTTCCATGTGGCTCCTGCTCCTACTTCCTCCAATTCATGTAAAAAAAAATGACACTAAACAAACTTTGGAGCTACAGAACCCACAAAATGACAGAGAGAAGCTAACTTCCCACTGAAGACAGGGCAGCCACAACTAACCCCTGACTGGAGGGACTTCAGATCACCAGAAGCTGTGGAGGTTTCCAGAATTATCGATCCATAGATGCTAAGGACAAAGTGAGAGGTCAGTGTGGACTTTGAGAACCAGGAATTCAGGAGTCTGGCCTTTACCCCCTGGAGGGAGAAGTGTCTGTGGCCCAGCCATGTGGCTGCTTCAGAGCTCATGGCCTGCAGATTGTAGGGGGATCAAGCAACCAGTCTGAGGAGTAATCACTCTTGTTTTAACCTGCTTGGATCTGGATTGTGGTCTAGGGTGGAGGTTCTGGGGTGTGTGACCAGTTTGCAAGAGGATGTAGAGGCATCAAAGAGGGCAACCAACTAATAGCTCCAGCAGCTACAAAAACCCCAGCTATTTCAGACAAAGATCCCCTTTCAGGTAGCAGATTTCTACTGTGGCAAAAAGCTCAAAAGTCAAGTAATTGAGTGGCAACATGAGCAAGCAAAGGAAACGAAGCAAGCAGAGAAACCTAACATTAGACTCCTATTTTGGGGACAAAAAGGATCAAAACATGGAACAGGAGGAAGACAATGAAGTCAGAACTCCTGCACCAAAACCTTCCAAGAAAAATATGAGCTGGTTACTCTCCATAGAGGAGCTTTAAAAGGATTTTGAAAACCAAATAAGAGAAGTGGAGGAAAAATTGGGAAGAGAAATGAGACTGATGCAAGAAAATTATGAAATGAGAGTGAACAACCTGACTGAAGAAAGTAACACCTTAAAAAAATAGACTAACTGAAATGGAAAAAAGAGGCTCAAAAAGGCAATGAGGAGAATAATGCCTTAAAAAGCTGAATTTTCTTGAGAGGGGGGATGATGGAAGAGAGGGCAGGCTGGGGGGGAGTAAAGTTGGAAGTACCCACTTTTGAAAAGAGACAGGATCAAAATAGAGAATAGAACAAGTTGGAGGTGGGATAAGATGCAGGGAAATACAGTCAGTCTTTCATAATATATCCACTATGGAAATGTTTTGTATAGCTACACATGTACAACCTATATTGAATTGCTTATCTTCCCCATAAGGGAGGGTGATGAGGGAGGAAGGGAAAGAATCTGGGATTCAAAGTTTTAAAATCAAATGTTTAAAATATATGTAATAATAATTATTATTATTATTATTTTACATGTAACTGGGAAATAAGATATACAGGCACTGGGGCATAGAGTTCTACTGTGTCCTGCTGGAAAGTTGGTGGGGGAGTGGGGGAAGATATGGGAAAGTGCAGATTGGTGGAGGGGATATTCAGTGGGATCACTGTTTTGGGGTGGTGGGTAGGGGAAAAATGTGGATAAAATTTGTAACTCAAAATCTTGCATAAATGAATGATGCAAACTAAAAAAAATAAAAAGAGAAAAAAAATAAAAAAGAATAAAGAATATCAAAGAGACTAGTGTCACTGAATTATAGAGTATATGGAGGGAAGTAAGGTGGAAGAAGACTAGAAAGGTAAGAGAAGGCTAGGTTATGAAGGGCTGTGAATGCCAAATAGAGGATCAAATGTTTTATCAGAGAAGTGACAGGGAGTGATTAGAGTTTGTTGAATAGGTGAGGAGTGACATGGTCACATCTGTACCTTGAGATTATTTTGGAGTGGAGTATGGACTAAATTAGAAAGATATTTGAGGGTCTGTGATGATAATGTCAGAAGAGATAAGGGAGAATGTAGGAAAGATGTTATAATGATCCAAAACCTTGGTAACAGTGGATGGGGCTGGGGGGGGGGAGGGGCAGGAGAAAAGAGTGAGGTATCAAGCATGGCACATAGGTTGCAAGCTTTAGTGATTAGAAGGATGATGGTGCGCTCAACAGTAATAGAGAAGTTAGAAAGAGGGGAAGGTTTGGAGGAAAAGATAATGAGCTAAGACTGAGATATTTTGAGTTTAAAATGTCATTTACAGGGGATGCTAGGTGGCGCACTGAATAGAGCACTGGCCCTGGAGTCAGGAGGACCTGATTTCAAATCTGCCCTCAGACACTTAACACTTACTAGTCATGTGACCTTGGGCAAGTCGCTTAACCACCATTGCCCTGCAAAAATAAAAAAAAAAAATTTCATTCACCATGGCTAGAATTCTCTCTCTCCTTTATCTCTGATTCTCAGAATAGTTATCATTCATTAAGACTTCATTTCATTTGGAAAGACTTACATGAACCACTGCAAATTGAAGTGAGCAGAACCAGGAAAACATTGTGTACAGTAACATCAATACTGTGTGATATTGAACTATGATTAACTTAGGTCTTCTCAGCAATAAAATAATCCAAGACAATTCCAAAACAGTCATAATGAAAAATGTAGTCCACATCCAGAGAAAGAACTAATGGAGTCTAAATATAGATCGAGGCATAGTATTTTCACTTTGTGTGTGTGTGTTTTCTTTTTGCAAACTGGAATTGTTTTTGTAAACTGCTTTGTTTTCACAACATAACTAATATGAAATAGGTTTTACATGGTTGTACATATATGATCTATATCAAATTGCTTGCCATCTTAAGGAGGGGAGGTAGGAAGGAAGGGGGAAAATTGTAAACTCAAAATTTTATTTAAAAGAATGTTTTAAAAAATGTCTTTATATGTAATCGGAAAAAATAAAATACTATTTAAAAGACAGTTCTGATGCCTCCACAAAGCCCTCTTTGACTTCTTTCCCTCTCTATTTTTGATGTGTTCTTCTGTCTCAAATTGTATATACTCACTTATGTATACAACTATTTAAAGATTATTTCACCCCCTCCCTTAATAAAATGTAAGCTTCTTGAAGGCAGAACTATTTTGCATTTGTTTTCCTATTCTCAGTGCCTAACAATACCCTGACCATAATAGGTATGTAATAAATAGTAAGAAGGCACATAACAAATGTTTATTAACATGGGCCAGGCACTGTTTTAGGTGCTGAAATTATAGAGTCAAAAATGAAACTGATCTTAGCCTCAAGGTCTTAAAATGTTCTTTGCTCAAGTGAAATGATTTTAACATGATTTTCATATTGACTGAAAATGTTGGATCACTGAATGTCAAGCTAAAAGAGACTTTAGCTATCATCCAATCCAGCAGCACCCACCCCATCAGGGGGATATGTAAACTTGAATGGGGAAAAAATAATTCACATATATATTTTCACCAACCTTTGCAATACTATGAATTTTATTTTATGCATTTAAAAGCATTATTCGAAGAAAGAGTCTATAGATTTCATCAGGCTGTCCAAGGCATCCAGAACAAATACAAAAAAAAAATCTGGTCTGATATGATCCAATCCCACTAAAACCCAATTTTATGTTTGAGAAGCCAGAGCCCCAAAGGTGTTGATTGAATTATCAAAAGTATCACAGGTTGTAAGTAGCAGATGAGGAATTTAAATCCAGGTTCTGAATGCCAAGACAATGATGTTTTTCTTTACATGCCAGATGCCATCACATCCAAAGTAGTTCTACTTCCTCAGGGCAGGTTGCAGAAATCGTCTCTGAAGGCTGCTCTGAAGATGCAGTCAGTGGAGTGAATAATAATAGCAGGCCTGTAGACAATGGTACTTTATAGTTTATCAAACTATTGGCATACGTTAACTTCTTTGGCATTATTATTACTCTCATTTCAGAAAAAAAAGTGAGAATTAGAGATGTTATATCAATAACAACCATCTGCTAATTCCAAGTCCAGCATTCCTTCCACTAGGGAAGGTAATAAACATTTCCAAAGTACCTACTATGTACCAGGCATAGTTCTAAGGTTTTTTTTTTAATATTTTCTCATTTGGTCCTCAGAATAACCATTGGAAGTAGGTGCTGTTTTTATCCTCATTTTACAGTTAAAGAAATTGAGGCAAACAGAGGTGAAAGGCTTATCTATGATCATCCAGCTAGGAGGTATCTGAGGTCAGATATAATTTCCTGCCTCTAGGCCCAGCTCTCTACTATGCCACTAACCTTTACTACATCACGCTGGGCTTCCTGGAAGACTTCTCCACCCTAATGCAAATCTTGTGGGTAAAAATGTTGCCCACCGTGATGGAAACATGGTGCTTCTCCATGGAGTGTTGTATTGGAAAGATCATTGAACTTAGAGTCTAGAGAACTGATATTGAGGGCCCCTCTAACACTAGGTAGCTGTGTGACCTGAACAAATTACTTTACTTATATAAACCTCATTTTTCTCCTCTAAGAAATAGAAATTGTACTGAGAACATGACCTGCAGCACAGTTGTTGGAGAGTGCTCTGCAAATCTAAAAGTGCTATACAAATTACAAATAGCATTTGTGTGTAGATAGATAGATAGATAGATAGATAGATAGATAGATAGATAGATACAGACAGACAGGCAGATACAGACAGACAGGCAGACAGACAGACAGACAGATAGGTAGATAGGTAGGTAGATACAGACAGGCAGACAGACAGACAGACAGATAGATAGACTGATATATATGTACATATGAGTAATGGGTAAAAGTTGAATATTCATCAACTTGGGTTTGTTAGGAGAAAAATATCCTCTAAAGTAAATAAATAAGTAATTGAGTAAGCAGGATTCTAATTTTGACTACTATTGCAAAACTGTGTCTCTGATAAAGAGCTTCAGAAAATTCCTAGTATAATCCTGTTACATGAAATGCTACAAGGCAGCAGTGGCCAGGGGTCAGTGGTCAGCCTCCAACTTCCATCTGTGTTATGAGTCTGTGCATTTCTTCTTCTCAGGTACCAGTCAAGGGACCTTGAGATCCCCAGGGAGTGGAAGTACTTTTGCGTGTCTTTTCTTCTCCAGAGTTTGGAGGCAATTCATGAGCCAGTCAATTGACCAGTTATGAGTGGCTGCATGAAGGATAAAAGAAGGGCTTTATTGGGGAAGATACCACTTGAGCTGAGCCTTGAAAATCAGTTGGGATTCTTAGAGGTAGAAATGAAGAATTAGTGCCTTCCAGGTATGAAGGACAATTTCTGTGAAAGCATGATGGCCAGAAATAGAATGCCAACTTCAGGGTATACCTGGAACATGGAGTGGGTGAAGGGGAGTAATGTGAAATCAAGACAGTCTGACTGTGGAAGGCCCTAAGTTTCAGTGAAGAGTTTGTCTTTTATCCTGGAGGCAATACTGAGATACTAAAGGTTTTTGAGCAGGAAAGTAACATGCTGATATCTGTACTTGACACAGGGTAGGCATTTAATAAATGCTTCTTCTCTCTCCATCTCTCCCTCCCTTCCTCCCTTTCTTCTTTCCCTGTTTCATTTCTTCCTTCCCTTCCTCCCTCCTTCTTTTGTTCCTTCCTCCCTCCCTCCCTTTCTCCCTTCCTTCCTTCTTTCCTTATTCTTGCCAATTAAAGTATTCCCCTAAGAAACCCTCAATTGTGATTTAAATATGAGACAATATAAAAGTAGTTTATAACTATGAAGCAGTTTTGATGTTATCCTAAAGTATTTCTTTCCACAAAAGGGGGTGTCTTGTCTCCTCCCCACCCCCCAAATACTGAAGCCATACTTTCCTTTGAGAAATTTGTACTAAATATATTTTCTGTTACTTGTCCCAGCAAAAATGTTCCAGTTAAGGCTCTTCTTTAAAGGCACCTCTAAGGACAGAAACGGAGGGGGAGGGGATTAACCTACTGTCCATAGCCAGCCCTGGCAAAGTCATTACTGCTGATCACCCCTCCAAGTCCCAGAAGCATTAGTCACAATTCTCATGCCCTCTAGACCAATGGTGGTGAGAAGCAAAGGTTCCAATAGTTGAATGGGAACAGAATGTAGGAGTATTCTGCCACAGGGCCTCAAGGACCAGCCCAAGAACAGGACATAATGATGTCTTCAGTGAAACTGCCCAAAGACTGAATGGACTGGGACCCCTGGGAGGTGGGATGCTAATTGGCTGCTGACTCACTGGGTGACCTGGTCCAATCGCTTAACCTCAGTGTTTTTCTGATTCTCCATCAATCAATTCCTGACGAAGGCTCAGGGAAGATGTTTAAAGGGTATGTGTGAATGCTTGAAGCTCTCCAGAGGAGCCTGGCTAGTTGTGGAAGAGTTAATGGATTGGCTGCCTGAGGCTGGTTAACTTAATTGCAATTTTTTCAGCATTACTGATACCAGAAAGGCCAGTCCTAGCTGGAAATATTTATGGTCATGTTCTCATCTGTACTCTCAAAGAAGATCATTAAGAGCGAATTCATCATATTTATTATAAGAACAAAGATGTTTTAAAGTACTACCACCAGAAACAATTGTCATGTCTCTTTTTTGAACATTAGAATTTTTGTCCTCCCAAGTGATCAAAAACCAAACTTTACAGATAGTAAAACTTAGGGATGAGGACCCTTCCATCCACCAAGGACCACTGGGGGAAAAAGTTAAAAGCAGAACTGAAATTAGAATCCAAAACTGACTGACTAAGCCTCATGACCCTAACACTAGATTTCAATACTCCCTTTTTCAATTTGGAAATTGATATTTAGAGCCTCAAAGAACCTAGAAAACCCACCTGTTTTCAAGGCAAAATTTCAAGCAATTGACTGATACTACTCAGTAAAGTCTGGTTGGACTTTTGCAGTCTAGTGTTGATAGAATCTTGGAATGCTTAGACCTCATAAATCATCCAACCCAATTCTCTGCCAGAAGCATGGCTCTCTTCCATAACAGTATCTCAAAAAAACATTTCATTTTGAGGAGGTTTCAACAATTATGAGATCCTTACTTATATTGAGCTTACCTCCAGGTAAGTTCTACCCATCTGAAACTTATCTAAGCAGGTAGGTGTTACAGTAGACAGAACATAGAACCTGTAAATCTAGAATCAGAATCAGAAATTTGCTAGTTGTTTTGACCTGGAAAAGTCACTTAACTTGTTTGCCTCAATTTCTTTATCTATAAAATGGGCACAATAATATCACCTACTTCCCAGGTTATTATAAAAATTAAAAAAAAATAAATACTTGGTAATCCATAAAACATTATATAAACGGTGCTACTGCTACTACTACTGCTATTGCTGCTGCTGCTACTACTACTATTACAATTCTGCTTGTGAAGAGTAGTCTAGATGGTGAGATTAGGGACAAACAGAAATATTTTTCCACTTTAGCAAATAACCTTATCAGGACTGGATAAAAAGAAGTCCATTTAACCCAGGAAAAAAACTTGATCCAAGGGAGACCAAAGGGTTATGGGTTGCATTTCTAGGTTTGTAAGTTTGCTTGCAGATCTGAGACATTAAGAGAAAGAACAAAAATTCAATAGGTCTAATTTTAAGACTATAGACATTCAGCTATGAAAAAAGCAACCATGAAATCATTATGGAATCACTACAAAACTATGTTCCATTTATCCTTAAACACCATCCTTGTTTACAGTGTTTGTTCTCCCCAGTGCCCGTCAAATCACACCAGGCACAGCTGTGTACTCTACCTGCTTAAATAAGTCCATTGAAACACTAAGGACTCTCTGCTAGGCACAGTGCAGAAGTCTGGGAATAAAAAGATCAAAACAAAATAATCACTTTCTTCAAGGAATTCATGTTCCTGTATAATGGATATCATATAGCTTGTCTTCTCAATGGGTGGGGGAAGAGCAGAAAGGAGGGAGAGAATTTTGGACTCAAAATGTAAAAAAAAAAAGTTGAAAATAAATGGATGGAGACAGCTAGGTGGCACAGTAAATAGAGCACTGGCCCTGGAGTCAGGAGGAACTGAGTTCAAATCTGGCCTCAGACACTTGACACACTTACTAACCATGTGACCATGGGCAAGTCACTTAATGCCAATTACCCTGCCTTCTCCCCTCAAAAAAAGAAGAAAATAAATTAATGAATAATAAACATTTTTAAAAGGAATTTGTGTTCCACAGGGTGAATACAGCATGTACCCAGAGTACTAGATTTTTCAGCAAGAAAACTTTGTCTTTAATCCTATCTCTGTTAACCATATCATTTTGGGCACATTTCTTAATCTCTCTAGACCTTAGGCTCATCTTCTATAAAACATTGGGGATGTACCACAAATCTCCATGAGGACAATAACTGTCCTGCTGTGGCAAGCACATAGAATGCTGGACTTAGAATCAGAAAGACTTGAGCTCAAATCCTGACCCAGGTACTTGCTAGCTTCACAAACCTGGGGAAGTCATTTCTCCTCTGCCAGTCTCAGTTTCATCATCTGTAAGATGGGGGTGATAATAGTACATTTTTCACAGAATTGCTGTAGAAATCAAACGAGATATCTGTAAAGTGGTTTGTAAACCTTCGGGAACTATATAAATTTTGGTTGGCACATAATGATAAGTGCCTATATCTATTGATATAATCCCTAAAGTTCTTTTCAATTAAAGTTTTGATGGGATGACTCAGTAAATAGAATATAGCAAAAAAGTAAATAGAATATAATTAGAGGAGAAGAAAAACACTAATAAGAGGCAGCTTCAGAAAAGTTTTTTTAGAGAAAGCTCTATCTAGCCTAACCTTTTAGGAAGCTATCAATTCCAAGAAGCAGAATTGAGGAGGGAATCCATTCCAGACTGGGGGATGGATGACGAAACTTTAAGTTCAGGGGTCATAGATCAAGACTGGTAAGAACCAATGAAGTCATCCTGTCAAACCTTCTCTCTTTATAAATAAGGATTCTGAAACCCACCAGCCAAGTGACTTGCCCAGGGTTGTAGAAATGCCAAGCAGTGGCAGAGGAGAGATTCAAACTGAAGTCCTCTGACTCCAGAGCCATCTCTTTTCCACTATTCCAACGAGTTTGACAGAAAGTTGGCTGATAACGAGCTTTATGCAGTTCAATAGCTTTTGGTTCACTGAATTAACTGTTAGCTGATGCTTGGATTCTCCAAATGTTTATACACTTTCTGAACTCTCAGCCTCTCCATTTTATATATTTTACTATTCTTTCTACTTCTTTCATTTCTTGTCTTTTTATTCTACATTTTATCCCCAACAAATGTACCCTATTTCACATAGTCTAGGGATACTGACATCCTACAATGGGAACACACTGGTGTTGCCACCATCTCCAGGTTCAATGTGATCTAGAATCCCTGACAGAATCAGTTTCCTAATATTGTCTCTGGTGTGAATTTTACTCCAGTACAACATTCTTACTCCCCAGCTGTCCTTACCCACTATGGGTCCTGCTCAATGCAGGAAGCGCTAGGTATTGCCTCTGATTCAGTTTTCCCTCTTGTCTGATTTGTCACTAGGCCAGTTCCAGGACTGATTGCACTTTTCAGTGAATCAAAGGTTCTTCAACTTTTGTTCAAAAATGACCTCTGAAATTAAAGTATACTGAACTATGTGAGGATACAGGAATTTCAGACCTGGAAACAGGAAGATGAGTTCAAATTCTGTCTCAGACCAGTCGTGTGATATTAGGCAAGTCACATAACCTCCATTTGCCTCAATTTCTTTAATTGTAAAATGGGGGGTAATAATAGTACTTAACTCCCAGGGTTGTTGTGGATATCAAATGAGATAATATTTGTCAAGCACTTATCACATAGCAGGCAATATGCTAGGTAGGTATTATTGCTGTTGATTATCATTATTTATTACTTATTCACTGCATTGTTTTAAATGTTAAAAGTATAACACCTAAGTTCCACAAATGTAGAAGGAGGGATAAAGACAATGTTGTTACCAGGTAATCTCTTAAAGTCACTTCTAGTAATGTGATCTATAATTTTATGATTCTTTCCATTGATATTGACAAGGTTAAATATCGAGTCTACATAACTCATTATTCACAAACTTTCCAACCTCTGTCACATTTAATTATCTTTTTTCTATCAACCCTGCTTTAATATCTGTAGAAAATAATATGGTGTAGTCAGGAAAGCCATGTACTTGTAATCTACCAATCTGTGTTTGATTCTTGGCCTTGCCTTCAAACAGGTGTGTGACCCTGGTCAATCTGTTTACTTCTCTATGCCTTTTATACAAAAGGGGAGACATGATACTTTACAAATTATATCACAGAGTTTTTTATGATGAAAGCACACACTTTGATCTATTATTTTTCTTGGAGACTAGATCAATGGCAGGACATCTAGATGGAAATAATTCAGCTACCTTCTATCTCTGCCCCTCAGCTCCCTATTCCTATTGGTTAGTTACTCCTAGAACTTTGATTTTGCAGAAAGACCAAGATTAATCATCCTTCACTCTCTAGATTTTGCCACCATGTCCCAATGGCAGAACCACACCCCTCCCAACTCTATTTTTAGTTCCTTCTCTATGTTATCTTCCCCCATTACGATCTAAGTTCCTTGAGGGACTGTCTTTTTTTATTTATATCCTTCAGCTCAGTTGCCTAGTACAGAATGTGAATAGAGGCATGAATCAATCCTTTGGTAAACCTGTCTACTAAGCTCTTGGTCATAAACAGACCCTGGCCAATCTTCTTGCAAAATGCAGGACTTTGGTCACAAGGAAGGCCCATCATGAAAGAATGGGATGCCTGGTACAGATCTCTCGCCAGTATAGAAAAGCACATCAAAGGAAATGTGTTATTGATGTTGTGCCAGTCAGTATAATCTTCATATATGAAGAAGAAGAAGGTAAAGAGAAGGCATTCCCAGTCCTAGCCCCTTTTTAATGTTTGCACTAATTCCCTGCTAGAGGAAGATATCTAGATGCTGGGGTTGGTGTTGCTGTTGATGGTCCTATTACTGTTTATTAGCTATTATTGCTGGGGCTGCTGCTGCAAGATCCCAGGGCAAGGCAGGAAAGGGGAGTAGCCCCTATTCTCCTAAGGCACCCTCTTCTATCTTTAGAGAACTCTGATTGTTAGGAAGTTTTTGTTTTGTGGAGTTTTTTTTCCTAATAAGCCTAAATTGGCCAATATTCAACTCATTGTTCCAAGGTCTACCTTCTGAGATGAAGCAGAACAAGTTATTGTGAAAGATATAAAATATAGGAATTGATAAAGTAACTGAATAAGGCAGGGCCGCCCCTAAAGTATGGGTGGGGTGGGACAGGGAACTATTTTTTGCAAGACTTTTATCTACATAACCAATTTTATTAAACATGTATGATAGATAAATAGGGTCATGTGTAGTAGCAGTTTTATGAATGAAGATTTAGAATAATTAGCTTACAATATTTACAACTGTGTTTTAAAACTTTGAACTGTATAGAGACAAATGACTATCTACATTTGGTTCACTATGTACCCCAAGAGACCACTGGAATTAGAACCACCATGTGCCACACCCATCCTCCCTGCTACTCCTAACACTGTTCTTCAAGTATTCCAGAACTTGGCTTACGTCATTTCTACATTGCCTCCAAAAGCAGATGCATAAAAGAGGTAGGGTGCCAGACCTGGAGTCAGAAAGACTCATCTTCCTGAGTTCAAATCTGGCCTCAGACACTTACTATCTGTGTGACCCTGGACAAGTTACTTAACCAAGTTTACCTCAGTTTCCTCATCTGTAAAATGAGCTGGAGGAGAAAGTGGCAAACCATTCCAGTATCTTTGCCAAGAAAATCCCAAATAGGATCACAAAGAATGAGACAGGATTGAAATAACCATGCAATGATAATACTGTCCCGCTGTCCTTCAACATGCAACAAATAGCCATGGTTTCATTTTCAGAAAGAAATTAAACACCATTTAATAGTCCATACCCCTGAAGCATACATGGAACAGTCCATTATCATTCTCCAACAATATACACCCAATAAAAATGGAAAAGCTTGCCCTTTTATACAATACATATGTCACAGTGAATGAAAATTTTATCAGAGCTTAGAACTCTGTTCTGCATAAAAAGGACCTGTCATGGAAGGGCCAAAATTATATCTCTTTCCCTGAAATAGATTAAAGGTCAGCAAACTGTTTCTATAAAGGTCCTGACAGTAAATATTTTAGGCTTTGTAGGCCTAGAAGCAAAATAGAGGATTTTATACTAACACTTATATAAGAAGAAAGAAAACAAATTTCCAGAAATTTTATTGTTGAAATCCAAAATAAAATAATGAGCACATCTTTGTAATATGTGTCTACTAATAAGAGGAATGGAATCCTTTATGGAGGGATGATTCCTTGACTCATTCCAAATCATTGTGTATTTATTTTGCATATTGGTTGGTTTGTTACTTTCTTTGATCATAAGGGCAGCTGGGTGGTACAATGAAAAGAGTGCCAGTCTGGAACCAGGAAGACTTGTCTTCCTGAGTTCAAATCCATCTTCAGATACTTACTAGCTGCATGACCCTGGGCAAGTCACTTCACCCTATTTGCCTCAGTTTCTTATCTGTAAAATGAACTGGAGAAGGAAATGGAAAACCTCTCCAGTATCTTTGCCAAGAAAACCCCAAATGGGGGTGCAAATGTTCAGACATAACAACAACAACAAATGCTCCCTAAGATCACATTAGCTTTTGGGAGAGATGCCATATTGAATTGTTGACTCATACTGTGCTTTCTGTTTGTTTGTTCCCCCCGTGATAGTAATGGCATTTAAAGATTCCCCTGTATTGGCTTGGATTTCAAACTGATTGTGTTAAAACCCAGAGCTTGTTAATCCCACCTGTGGGATGGACTTGTTGACTTGAAAAGAGAGACACGAACTGGGAGGAGCTGGTGATGTAGATTTGGAGAGACAAGAGAGAGGCAGAAGAACTTTTTGGAAGCAGCACCTCGTGGAGGCAGAGAGAGACTGAGAGGATTGTTGAGTGCCACTTTGAATCGCCCTGGACTTTTGAGACCTGCCCCCTGAGCTGCCAAGGACTGAGGAGACATGGCTGTTTTGCTGGTACTTTGTCTGTCTGTTTTGATGTTGTTTTGCCAGATTTGTCCACTGGTGAAAGACAGTCCTTTCGTTGAAGAAGTGCTGGAACCTGGCTGTTGGCTAAGAGCTCCTGAGACTGTCCTGCAGACAGAGAGTGAATACTGTCCACTGGTGAAGGACAGTGTTGTTGTTGCAGGGGTCTGGGAACCTCTCTGTTGGTTCAGAATCCCTGAAGAAGGATTTTCTTGTTGTATGTTTACAGAAATCCTGGGAGAGGGCTTTGCTAATGTTTTCAGGGGTTCTAGGACTGTTCTACAGACAGAGGATGAATTAATGAAGGGACTGGCAATGTATCTTGTGGCCTTGCTAAGCCTTGTCTCCCCAGGAACTAAGATTGCTGAGAACTTGCCTGTGTCAAGATGAAGAAAAGACCTCCATTTGGGTATTAAGTGCTGTGCTTAAACTTGATGTAACTCTGGGGTAGATTCAATTGTGATCCAGGGGTGGGGAACTTTTGACCTTTTTGTGTTCTATGGTTCAACAAATGAATGTACTTTACTTAGATTGAAAACTAATCTCCATTTGAGAAGAGGGGCTTTGTGGTGGACTAAATGAAGGTATAGCCTAGGGGTGCAGAAGTATTTAGACCAGGGACTTTGTAATTGATTGAATGATTGGAAGGTCCTGGGGTGGGGTAGTCCTTGGAGATTATTTAATCACACTTAGTAAATGCTGTATTTTGAATGATGTCATGTTTTGATCTTCTCTGTTCTTGGTTGGTCACTGAATAAAATGGAGAGCAGCACCTATGCTGGTATTTTGAGCCTTGGGAAGTTGCCTTTCTTTGGCATTATATTACACCCCCCCCCCAAAGGAAAACCCGTAGCTGAACAACAACAATTTCACATATATGTCTATTTACTCATCTATGAATAAGTTCTAAGATCCTTAATAACAGGAATCACCTCACTCTTTGTATCAGTATCTCCAGGACCTAACACAGTTCCTGACTTATGCCAGGTGCTTCATACATTCTTATTGATTGGGTACTAACACTACAATAACCAATTCGCAATCTTTTCCTTTATGGAATTTACAGGCTATTTACATGTATATAAATTATCATAATACATGTAGGGTAGATTTTGATGAGTACAAGGTCAAGATCCAAACAGCTCAAGAAATATTTAGGTAGAAGAGAAAATCTGGGAAGAGGTGACACTCATCTAAACTTTGAGGGGGAAAAGATAGACTGAAAATAAATAAAAAGTGAATTCTGGATTTGGGGGACTGACTATGCAGATACACAGAAGCAAGGTATGGTAGGTAGGAGGACAGCCCTCACACCTTCACACCCCCATGATAACTGGGTGGAAGACTGAATTCAAACTACAGTTATCCTTTCCACATCCTGGGGGATTAAGTGCTCAGCACCCCTGCAATCTGGAAAATATGTGTAAATTTTTTTGGCCCTCCCTTGGTACCAGAGAAGTATGACTTTTTTTCCCCTTTTCTTTATGGGGTATTTACCGTAACTTATTGTGAAATTTGGGTTAAATATTTGGTCATAAGTTCTTTGTTGTCTGTTGGCCTTCTCAAGTCATCTGTAGCTTCTGCAAAGCTCCCCCCAAAATTCCCATTTAATTTCAAATGTCAACCCAGGCTGTAACTCAACCACAATTGAGAAAATCATGATGTGAAAGGCATAACTGTAGTTACACAAAGAAAATGTAGCAGCAGCAATTGACAATTTCAAATAAAGTAGGGAATGAAATCATACCACCAAAGAAATCATATACATATAAATATATTTTTATAATTCTGGATTACATATAATTATAATAATTTTAAGTATGAATAAATCAAATTTATGTGAGCCAGTGTGGCATCATAAACAGAAAGTTGTCTCTAGATCCAGGAAGAACTAGGCTAGAACTCCTGCCTCTGACAGACTGTGGGACCCTGGGTGAGTCCAGACCTCTCATTATTCTGGGTCATTCTAAGTCTAGAAATTGGAGAGGAGATTAAGCTCTGCACTGACAGGAAGAACTTACTCACCTCAGATCTCCCAATTCACAGGTCTTATTTCTAGCCTAAAGGATTGCCATCCTTCATTAATGTAAAAACATTCAATGACTTCTGACCTATTATTGATTGTTATCTTGTGTCCTATCAATTGTCTTTCAATAAAGTAGCTTAAAGGATTCACATGCTTGCTTAGCTATAGAAACCAAATTAACTGAAACAATCAATTTTAAATATGAGTATTATTTATGTCTGTGCCAGGACATACACAGAATTTTCATTGCTGTTGTTTTAATAATGAAACATTTAATTATACTGTTATCAGTAAAAATAAATAATGTTTTAGGGAGAACAAAAAGGATTTTATAAATAAAACATGCTAATATTTTTACCTTTTTCTTTTTAATGTCTATTTTGGTGTGTTTCATAACATAACACCAGTACAGTATCATAAGCATATAATTTATTAATAAATGTTTAACTGATGGGGATGCATTATCAGAACAATCAGGAGAACCCTAGCTGAGAGCACTGAGAGTTCAAGTGAATGGCCCATAGTCAACCAGCTGGCCTGCTCTAAGCCAAGTTGACTCTCAATAGTTCTTTACTTTGAACTAAAATTTGCCTCCTTGAAGATTATACCCATTACTTTTTTTTATTCGTTCAATAAATATTTATTAGTCTCATATTATGCAAAGTACTGTGCTAAACAATGGGGATACAAAAAGAAGCGAAAGTTCCTGCCCTCAAGGAGCTTACAATCCAATAGGGAGACAACATGGAAACACTATATATTTCAAACAAGCTATACACAAAATAAATAGGAAATAATTAAAAACTGAGTAAAAGCACTGGAATTGAAGGATTAGGGAAGGCTGTCTGTAGAAGGTGGAATTTTAACTGGAATTGAAAGGAAGCCAGGAAGGTGAGTAGTAAGAGCCAAGGAGAGAAAGCATTCCAGGTATTGGGGACAACCAAAGAAAATGCTTCTAATCCTTCCTCCCCTAAGCAACAGAAAACAACATAAAGAAAATGATGTTTCAAACACAAAATGACTATTTCTGAGGTCTTCAGTTTCTGAGATATTTAGTCCAGGCAGGCACAGTAGATAGAACTCTAGGTCTGGAATCAAGAAGGTATGCATTTAAATCTGGCCTCCTACACTTACTAGCTGTGTAACCCTGGGCACCTAATATATCTTTGCCCCAGTTTCCTGAACTGTAAAATAATGTTTGTTGTGAGACATAATAAAATGCTTAGCACATTATAGGTGCTTAATAAATACCTGTTCCCTTCCTTCCTGAAGTGCTTTGTAAGACTGACATCTCTATGTAAATGGTAACCGCTGTGATTATCATGTCTCCACTGTGTTCCATATCCCATCCTGTGACTCTCAGAGTTGGACACTGACATGGCAGGTCACTCCTGTATTCACCCCACCCATCCTGCTATTGAAGAAAACATCTGAGAATCCTTTAGCCAAGTCATTTTTCTCTGGCTAGAAGAGGACTTGGAAAGACCACATTTGTATTGTTGTGGGGTGAGGGTCAGCTCTGCTGCCAAGACAGTTCTAGAGAGCACAGGTCAAAAGCATCCCCAGCACATGGTCAGGGGCTCAGGCCCTGGGACTCTCTAAGTCTAGTCATGGGCAGAGAATTCCTGGGCAACAGCACAAAGCTTCTTCTCTTCCTTACCTATACCTGCTTTGAGGTCTTATGAAAGCAAGGCCTGGGGTAGGGGGTGGGAGAAGCTAACATCGTTTCCTTGGACAAGCCCCAACTACTTATCCAGACTGTGTTAAAAGTAGATAAAATTGGGGTGGCTAAGTAGCGCAGTGAATAGAACACCAGCCCTGGAGTTGGGAGAACCTGAGTTCAAATCCAGACTCAGACACTTAACACAAAACTAGCCATGTGACCTTGGGCAAGTCACTTAACCCCAATTGCCCTACCTTCCCCCCTCCAAAAAGGAAAAATAAAAGAGTAGATATAATCCAGACTTTTCCACCAGCTACCTCAGTTCCAAATTGATAGCTTTTCCCTCTTGGGGTCTTATTCCAGGATAGGCCTTAGGCCCTAGTTCTCCACTTTGAACCACCTAGGTGCACATAATCCAGGACAATTGGATGGCTTAGTTTAAGTTTATTAAGTTGTTCTAATATCTCATAGAATAGCTCAAATAAGACATATAATATAGCTAAATAATAAATGATACATATCATATAGTAAGATATATAATTTATGCAATAGATGCCACAAATAAGTTATCCATGTCATTCATTTTATTATTCTGCATACTTCACTTTTATCTTAATAATTTTGGTGTCTGTGACAAGGAGGATCCTGTAAAGCATGGAGCCCCTGAGGCTGGGGTAGGGGCAGGTCAGGGGCTCCACTTGCTATAACTAGGGGTAGTACTAAGGTACTTCAGAGAGGAGGGAACTCTTGACCTCAGCTTGAAGGAGGGCAGCATGATCATTCTAAAGTCCAGTTGGCTAAGGACATATATGACCTCACCTGAGCCTCTAGTACATGACTGCACAGGTTCCCTGAACATAGTAGGTGCTTAATAAATATCTGTTGAACTTCAATTAATCATTTAATAATAATAAGCATTTGGGAGCCCCAGTTTCCTGTGCCTGTTGAGTGTCTAGAAGGACTTCAACCAGTTGATCATTTCATTGGCCATAGCTTTTTTATGCAAAAGATTTAGAGGCAAAAATCTTTCTAGGGGTACTTCTTTTTGGCAGACAGAAAGAGCATCTATACAAAGTCATCTGGTCGATGGACAGAATTCAAGGGCTAGATGGATGTGTTCAGTTTCCTTTCATCATTATTTTGATTTATAGCCAGAATTATAATGTGTGCACTTAGAGGATACAAAGCTAGCATGAAGATCCAATGTGACAATGACCATGAAGGTCCTTTAAAAAGACAAATAATAAGTTCTAGAGCTACAGAACCCACAAAATGGCAGAGTGAAGCAAATCTCCAGCCCAAGACAATGTGGAAGGTGGACAGGAAGGTTCAATCACACTGGGCTGGGAGCAGAACTCAGTTCTGTACGGGCCACACAGACAGGGTCAGAGCAGGCCTCAGGGTACTGAATCACGGGCAGCTATGGGGGTTTCCAGACTTCTTTATCCTCAAACTCCAAAGACAACGTAGAATGTCAGTGGGAAAATTCTGTGGGACCTGGGTGAAAGAGGAGCACATTCCTACTGGGGTCCAGTCCCAGGGTGGTGGAGGTGGCAGTGGTGGCGACGGCAGCAGCAACTGTTTCCAGTGCTCCAGGCCCACAGACAGTGAGAAATCAAGAGGCTAATTCAAAACCCCTGAAACTTAGGGCAGTACACGCACCCCCACTCCTACCCCCACCCCCGCTGGAAGCAGTCCTATCCTGACAGAGTTACAAAGTCAAACATTTGGCTGGGAAGATGAGCAAACAGCAATAAAAAAGTCAGACTATAGAATCTTACTTTGGTGATAAAGAAGTTCAAAACATGGAACCAGAAGAGGACAAGAAAGTCAAAGCTCCTGCATCCAAAGCCTCCAAGAAAAATATGAATTAGTCATAGGCCATGAAAGAGCTCAAAAAGGATTGTGAAAATCAAATAAGAGAAGTGGAGGAAAAATTGGGAAGAGAAATGAAAGTGATGTAAGAAAATCATGAAAAATTAGTCAACAGCTTGCTAAAGGAGACCCAAAAAATACTGAAGAAAATAGCACCTTTAAAATAGACTAAGCCAAATGTCAAAAGAGGCCCAAAAAGCCAAGGAGGAGAATACCGTAAAAAGCAGAATTTGTCCAATGTAAAAGGAGACCCAAAAACTCACTGAAGAAAATAATTCCTTAAAAATTAGAAGAGAGCAGACAGAAGCTAAGGACTATGAAAAAGACAAATGATAAGCCATTTTGACCCTCAGTTTCTAATCCACAATATGAAGATGCCTTTGGACTCTAGAAGCTTTCAGGTCCTTTTCAGTACCAGTAATCTAGACAATTGAACCTAAGTACAAATTTCATTACTTTGTTCAAAAAGAAAAAAAAAAGAGGACAGAAAGAAAGAAGGGACAGAGGGAGGAAGGAAAGGGAAGGAAGGAAAACTTGAATTAAACAATAGAAGAATGACTAAGTAAATAGGGTACATTCATGAACTGAAATGCAATAATACAACTAGAACTGAAAGTATTAGGAGGACAAAGAAATATAGATATAAAAATTTTAGGAAATAGGGTAAAGTGAAGAAAGTAGAACTAGTCAAATAGAATCCACAGGATGATCCTATGAGGAGAAGTCAATGAGAATGAATGGACAAAGAATCTTGTGAATTAGAGAAGAAACTGAAATAGTATTATAAGTGTTGAATTGCATACAGGATGCAGGTAGGGGCTGGAATTGGGATTCCACCAGTTTGGGTGGAATGTCCAGTGAGGAAACGCCCTCTCCCAATACAGGTCAGCACCTCTTGGCAACTTACTAATTTAATAAAGTATCTAGAGCACTGAGAAGTGTGACCTGTCCTGCATCACACAGCCAATCTGCATCTGAGGTGAAACTGGATCCTCTGTCTTCCTGGCTTTGAGGCAGACTCTGCATCCACTCATCCACACTGCCTTTTGTGAAATGAGAATTATTTACCTGGATGTAATTACTTACTAAGCTTGCTTAATTTTGTATGTTGATGGCCAGTGTTACATATCATCCTCGACCTATAATCTAATCAGTACAGTGTTATGCCTTCCAGGCAAGAAAACTCCTATGAACATAAATTCAAATCCACATCTGCCCTACAATTTATAGACAGAGAGATGCCTGGGATCCTGAGAACCTAGATGACTTACCCTGGGTCAAGTATAGTCCAATGTTACATTTATAATAAAACATATAATTAAAAATAATAAGGTGCTATATGGAATGTATGGTATGTTCTCATGACCTGAAAATTCAGGAGTTAGGGTTAGAGTTGGCCATGGTCTCTTACCTCAACAATGACATCATGTCTTTTCCTAAATTTTTTATGTAGGGCATCCCAAAAGTCTCAGTAAAGTTTTAAACTTTAATATCTTCAGATGTATAAATGTTATAATTCTACAAAGAGACAATATTTCAAATGTCATTCTTTCAAAATTTAAAATTACTGATTTTTTTAAATCAAAAGTCAGCCTAACGACCATTTTGTGATATATACATAGCTCTAATAGATTTTCAAACTTTGTGAAAATTTTCATCAGCTGCTGCTCAGTAACTGAAAGGATTTCATTTGTAATCCTAGCTTTCAAATCATCAATAAAATATGTTTGTGGCACACAGGACAGGTTTGTCCTGACACCAAAAGAAAGAGTCTAATGGAGCTAGGTCATGTAACTGAGGTGTCCGAGTAAGTGGACATCCTCTACAGATGCACTGGTCTGACAGTGTCACCCAGGAACCACAGCTCAGATGCAATCCATGATGACAGGGTGCCCTATCTTGTTAAAATTAAAAGTGAAAATCTATCATTCAAAATTGACAAAACTAAGTAAAAGCAATTTTATTTTTATTATTTTATTATTTATTATAGTTTTTATTACTTAGATAAATTTAAGTAATAAATTTTCAGATGGTGTTTTTGTATATTTATAGCACTTACATTTATCATTAAATCTTAAAACTACACTAAGATTTTGGAGACATCCATTAAAAGATTCTGTTTTATTCACTCTATTTTGAAAATAAATATCTGAGATATCCTATAGGGTGAGTGCTGTTTGTGAGTTTTACAATAGAAAGAGCTATTCCTTTTTATACCTATGAAAAGAAATTGCAAGCCACTAGAGGAGCAAAATTTGCAAAAGGACATCGGAGACATAGGGTGTTATTTGCCCAGAGAACACATTTGCTTCTGATAACATCTATGCTAAAAATAATTATCAAGTTAACTAAAAGTCTTTGCTTGTTTAATTCTCCCAGGAGGCAAAAGTCACCTTAGGTGAAGTCCACAGGTTTGCAAAGGGAGAATCAGATTAAACATTCAACTGTCTTCATGATTTAGACTTTTTTGGAAGGACTTTTGTCTACTTTGGTTATATTCATCCCTCAGCCCCTGAATTTTCTCTTGCCCCCCAGAAACCTTGTTAGCATCTAGGGATCAACTGAGCTCAGTGTAAGCAGCTATTCCAGTGCACTGAGATGGCATTACTCCCCTGGCAGAAAGGGGTAAGTGCATTCACAATGTGAATAATGACCACACTTGCAAAAAGGAGACCAGGTAGCCAAAGATATGATATCAAGGTCCTCCCTCTGTTTCTATAACATGTGATTGCATGTTTTAGACCCAGACTTACAAGGTCTTCTAACATCCACACCCTGGCTGTGATTCAATATGGCTACCAACCAAGTCAAGATGGTGAATGAATAAGAAGTATTAGAGTAAACTTATTCCCAAATGGACCCTTTCCTATTTCGGGGCCTAGGAATCAGCATTTCTTCTTTCCAATCAAAAAAAGAAATCGTACATTGCCAGCTCCATCTTTCCCAAATGACTAGAAAGGAAAAAACAGGACCATGGATTAAAATGATGCCATCTATTGTTATTATTATTTTTAGAGTGTAATTAATGCAATCATCTTCAGAGCCTATTGTTCCCAAGACAGTCATTTTGAGTAATAAACAATGAGAGCACCATCCCAAGGGCATTTTACATGAGGTTAATCTATCATGGCTATGGATCACCTGTAATCTTTCCAATACATTAGTGAGTGCATTGAGGTTTATAAAAGGTTATCTAGGCCATCAATGTGAAATACTTAGTGACAGCATCACTTAAAATATGAAGCCTCAAAACAAATTCATTAAGTGGATTATATCCTCCTGACATCCTCACCCTTTTCTGATGGTCTCTCAGACCACTGATGGTGATTAGTTCTAATTTCAGAGACCAACAAATGTGCAGTTAATTGTTCTCTCTTCCTTGATCTCTCTGCTTTTCTCTGTGTCTCCACTGTGGCAATTGAGTTGTCTCCCTTCCTCATCCTCCCTTTCTTTCTCTCCCCCTTCCTCCCTCACTATTCTCCTCCTTCAGGGTCTCTGTTTCAGTATCTCTCTCTCTGTCTCTCTGTCTCTGTCTCTGTCTCTCTGTCTGTCTGTCTGTCTGTCTGTCTCTCTCTCTCTCTCTGTCTCTGTCTCTGTCTCTGTCTCTCTGTCTCTCTGTCTGTCTCTGTCTCTCTCTCTCTGTCTCTCTCACTCCTCCCTTCCCCCAAGAAGAAATAATATCCATAGGTATGATATCATTGGATGGAGGGATAGTCTTAAAGAGGAAGGGACCTAACAACATGCAAGCCACATAAATCTCTCTGAGAGTGTGGATACTAGATTCATGAATATCAAGTTGCTATCATGCATGCTCAGGCAGGAACTCATTCCCTAGACCTACAGGGTTATAGGAATAGACTAATGCCCTTACAAAGTCAAGGAGAAGACCCAGTGAGGATCAAGATTGCTGCCATCCTTAGAATAATAAAAGTGATCCTGTGAGTGCCTGCAGTCCAGGTGAGTGAAAGACACCCTCTCACTCAACTCTGCCTGGTCATAACATATTACTGGTCTTTGGGGTTAGTTTTCATCTTTGTTACTTAGGAATGACACTTTTGCTTATATTACCCCAAATTTAATCACCATAATTTTTACGGGATGTTCTTGAATTAAAGGTAAATCAATTTGGAAAAGACAGTAAGAAAAGGATATTTACCTAGTAGTATAGGAATAGGGCAGCAAAATATCTGATTGGATAAACCACACTAACATCTAGACTGAAGGGAGAGAAGTGTTCCCACTCATAAAGGGACATAACTAATGATAAGAGGCAGCCAACTTTCTGAGAGTCAGAGAGAGCTTGGAAGTAACCCTGATTACCTTCTGGTGTTAGGTGGTGTTCATGAAAAGTGGCATGATCAATTAGTTGACAGAATGTCTGCTGAATAAGCATAACATTGCCTTAAATTGCCCATCCATCCCACCCCACATAAAAATTCAATCCAACATATATTTAATAAGCACATATTATATGAAAAGCAGCATGGAGATAGAGACCCAGGAGTTTTGGTTTCATCAGCCCAGGGAACTCCTAGTCTGGGAACCACCTTCACCCATGCACATTGTAATAATCAGTGCTTTGGTAGATGAGTCCTAGGGAGATTCCTGAGGCACACAGAGGTCACATGACTTATTCATGAAAGATTCAAGATTGGAATTCAGGTCTTTCAGACCCTAAGTCTAATATTTTGTTCTTGCTCTATGCCTCTACAAGTAGTCAGTCAGTCAAATAGCATTTACTAAGTACCTACTGTATGCCAGGCTCTTTTCTAAGTGTTAGATCTACAAAGTGACTCTCCTCAATAAGTTTAACGTGGAATGGGGGGAGCAACTTGTAAACAACTACATATAATAAAATAATGCAACATACACATTCCTAAAAATCATTGTGCAATGCTAATATGCTTAATAAAAATCACGTGACTTAGGAGGAAAATGGCATTAGAGGCACAACACTTCCAGACATATTTTGATTTTTGCAGCAGAAAGGTAAGATGGTACCAGGTTACCAAGGTCTTAAAAATAATTATATACATAAAAATAATTTAAATGTTTATCTTCATGCATATATAGGCACATGGATTCTAATCACTCTTATACATGTATATGCAAATAAATATATCTGTATATGTATATGTGTGTATAGATCTACACAAATGCCATATGCTTTTTTCTTGATTCTAGCTTGCTAATTTTGATTAGCAAGGGGGGACTCAAGGTCAAACTCAAGCATGCATTTGTACATAGCATGGGTAGTAGAGAAAGCCAAAGCAAATCCATTTTGTCTTCAGTTTATCTATCTTGTCCTTGACCCCTTCCTTTCTTCCCCCTGTACCCACCTTCCTTACTATTGAAACAGCAGGGACAGTCCTATGCCTTTCTTGTTACTAGCTCAGCAACAGGACCATCCAATCGAAGAATACCACATCCCCTACTCCTATCCTGTGAGAACCCAGCAACAGCCCTGTCCAATCCAGAGGTACCCCATATCCAATCCACCTTCTTCCCAAATTGAAATCTATGTAAACTTTATCCTTTCATTCCTTCAGGGAGTCTCCACCCTTCTGGGTGGCCGCTTCAATAAGCCTGTGTTGGTTTAAATGTAGGATATTGGGCTTGGGGTACAGTTTTAGCTTGTGGATCTTATTTCTGGTTCTGGTTTATTGCAGCACCAACAGGTTTTACCCCCAGTAAAGTAATGGCATCATAGATTTCAAGTTGGAGGTCATTTTATTCAATCCTCTCATGTAGAGATGGCCCAGAAATTTTAAGTGACTTAACCAGACACAAATTTTCCACAAAGTGGAAGAGGTCAATTTGGAACAAAGGTTTTCTGACAACAAATCCATCACTGCAATCAGTTCCAAGATTTCTGTTGCTCCTTTTTTTACTGGTAATGAAGAAGTCAATACTGTTGTTACCTGGTTGGAGTGTTATAGGAACTAATGAGGAGTTATACATTTATTTTTTGCTTTTTGGAGGGGGGAAGGCAGGGTAATTGGGGTTAAGTGACTTGCCCAAGGTCACACAGCTAGTAAGTGTGTCAAGTGTCTGAGGTCAGATTTGAAATTGGGTCCTTCTGACTCCAGGGCCAGTGCTGTATTCACTGTGCCACCAAGTCACCCCAAGTTATACATATTTGGAACTAATGAGAAGACCCTTTTTGTAATAATAATAACTGGCCTTATATATTTAGTTTTAATATTGACAGATTGGCTTTAAATTGATCCTCACAAGAATTCTGTGGAGTAGGCAGTACATTTTCTTCATTTGATGCATATCCCAGGACCCATCCAATCTCCCATCTCCCCTTCCTTCCCCCACCCTAAACAGCCCAGGGATTACATGGACCAAGTTTGATCTTAAAGATAACCCTAAAAGAACAATATCTCTGGGTTTATTAATGTCTGAATCCAGAGGAATTTACTTTGGGGAATCTCCAAATATATCCTTGAGTCATGATTTCCACAGTTGCAAGTAACAAGGTCTCTAGGTCTTATACAAGCCATCAAGGTAACAAATGCATATTACGTAGTGGACAACCTGAATTTCACCTCACAAAAAATGCTGTACAGAATACCATAAATAGGCACAGAAAATACACAAAGCCCCCTGGGAGCTAAACTTGGGGTTGTGAGCAGGGCCATAGCTTGATATTCTGTAAGATCCCAGAGAGTTTCACACAATCTTGCCTGCTTAAGATGCCAAACCTTGTTATTTGGATCCCCCCAAAAAACAAAATACACTTTTGTAGTGTTTAAAGGGAAACCTTCTCATCAGAACTGCATTCTCATTTGTAATACTAGTGGAGAATAAAGTACAGGTTTTCTATACTGAATATGATATAATTTTAGATCCTTATTGACCCTCAAACTATAAAGGGCTATTCTATGTTCTCTTCAAGAAGCAAAATTCTTAGGAGTTCCCTTCTCGTATTATATTTAGGTCCCTAAACCTGGATTTTCTCATAAAGAAATCCTCAGGGACAGAACAGCCCCTAACTTCTCCTACCCCCCCAAAAAAACCCTGCCTTCTAGAATCATATTAACTGGGTATCCTTTTTAGAGATCCCTTCTCTGATACATTAGAATGCTATTCTTAAACTCTCCTATTGAGCTATGTGGGCAATCACATTTCTTTCCCCATCATATATTTCTGAGGGATATCTTGATACTCTACCAGTGTTCCAACACTGCCATTTTGTACCCTGAGAAAATTCATTCTTGGTTCTTCCTGTGTCCTACCTGTCTCAGAAAGCTGTCGGTGACCAGATGCAACTCCCATGTGTTTCTTCATCAAGTTACCCATTAGAGGCTCCTGGTCAATGGGAGTTTGTACAGATATAAACTTCCTCAATTATCCCAACCACCCTCCCACACCCTATTCCCCAGAACTCAGGTCTCCTCTTCCATACTTGGAACCATCCTCTTAGCAAGGAAAAGTCAAAAGGGAGTGACAACTGGGTCAACACAGATGATGAGTTCCTCTGTCAAAAGCCTGTCCTCTCAGGAGTCATAACTACCTGAATTATCTTGAAAACAATCTTAGTCACTAAAATGCCTCCCTTGGGAGGAACGAGTAAGCCTCTCTAAAGCAGATAATTTACCTTGGGGCAGATGTTTCTAGTATTACTTAAGACTTGTCTTTATCCTCTTAAAGCAGTGTGGAATGGTAGATAGAACATAGCGCTTAGAGTCTGGATGATCTAGATTTGAATTCTGCCTCATACATTTATTAGCTGTGTGACTCTGAACAAGTCATTTAACCTCTCTTTGACTCAGTTTTCCTATCTGCAAAACAGGTATAATAATAGCACCTTCTTCACAGGCTGCAAAATGCTTTGCACACTTTAAAATGTTCTAAAATTGTCAGCTATTGGGGATTAGATCTTCACAAGGTGTCAAAGAACATGTCTATCCTCTATCACACAAATAATTTCAAAAGTCCCAGACAAAGCCTAACCAGATTTATTAGGAACCACTCCCCAAATCTAGCCCCCTTTTTATACATGAGACAAATAGAAGCTCAAAATGATTAAAGGAGCTGACCAGGGTCCTAGACTCCTTCAAAGCTCAACAAAAGCTCCAAATCTTCATTAATGGGTTTTTCTCAGATACACATTTTTTCTCCCAGCAGAAAAAGACTTCTCACTCACTTCCTTTCCCCAGGTTCTTTCATCTACTACTCTTCTCATCAGGAGTTGAGATTCTCTTCCCCTCCTACTTTTATTTGGACTTACTTTTAAAGGTGACCTAGAGGCATGACCTTTATCCAATGTCTGGGTTCTCACTCAAGGTAATTTCTCCCATATCATGAAGAGATCATTCGGTGTTGTCTCAGTTTTTATAATTAATCTTCTTTCCCTGATTATATCCTGGGCTTTCAAGGACCAACTCCCCATAAATTGGAAGCCCCCTGGGGGCAGGAACTGCTTTGATTTTGCTTTTGCATCCCTATCACCTATAATAGCACCTGGCACAAAGAAGGCTTTTGATACATGCTTCTTGACTGGAATTCAGGTCTTAAAGGGGTATGCTGAAGTCAGCTGATACAGACTCAGGAGATACAATTTTGAAATTTTCACTGAGCATTTACACCTCAGAAATCAGCAAATGATACAAATTAGAGCTTCATTTATTGTTTTGTTGATTTCTGCACTTTAAAAAGTGATGCAGAAAATTTTAATATGCAAATTACACTTCAAAGTGTGTCATGTATACATTTTCCCTCAGAGTGCCTATTGTTCAATAATAATCAGCACACCCCTTATCTCATCTGACTTCAAATCGAGCAATTTTACTTCACCAGAAAAATGTTCCATTTTATTGAGGGACAGCAGGATTCATCAGTAGACTCTAGGATGTTTGAATAGGATTGAACTTAGAACAAAATCAAACCATCAACCAAGTTCAAACTTAAGTGACCAGAATGTCCTAAGCACAGGACCACACCTGATAGTGGGACCTAAGTATACTGATCCTTGGTCATAATGCCACATTGTTCTCCTTTGCACCTTCTCCCTTCAGCAGTATTTCTTGCTTCCTTTCCTATCTTCTCTGGCCTTCTACATAATGGGGAGATAAAAGGTTGACCTCTTTAAAAAAGTATTTGTTCAAAGTAGAAGCAATTATGCTAAAGCATGCAGAACTAGGGGTCCTTTACTTGATAGATGAAATAGGGACAGTTAATTGAGTTAGCAGCTTGGTGCCTAAGGACAAGTTTTTCTTACTGGAAGAAAAGCACTGGAGTTAGTTCCAAAGAGAGGGAATAAAATGCACAGTCTTATCTCTTTTGTACATTGTTGTTTCCAATCTGTAAGATGAAGGCTTGAGGCAGAGACACAAAGTGGAAAGTCTAGGAGCCCCCTCCTTCCCAAGAAGGACATTGCCTTTCAGGAGATGAAGTAAGTGATTTCTGAGTGAGAAGCTTGGGCTTGAGTTAAGAAGCTCTGTTTCAAGTAGCTGGCTACCCAGGTTGCAAAAAAATGGTGCCACCAAGACTTCTCATGTTCAGCTTCAAATGACTTACTCAGAAACACTAAAAGGAAGAATAAGGGTTTTCCAGAAGGAAAACACACATATACATGTGTGTGTATCTCGAAAAGTAAAAGGCAAAGACAAGTTTAATCATTCCAAGGATAACTCATGAGTTTATTGGTATTTTTCTTTTCTTTTTTTAATTTTCTTAATCTGCACCTAGCTATTCTAGTTCTAACTTTAACAGCAATTTGGTTTGTGACCTTGGGTAAGTCACTTGCTTTCCTTATGTATAAATGAGAGGACTTGGATAAGTGGATGTCTAAGGCACTGTCTAAGCTCTGATCTTAATAGTCTATGTTTGAATTTCTTCAAATATTTTCTGTGATATCTAGATTTTTAATTTTCAAACCAGCTATGGCAATAGAGATCTGAGTTCTAATTCTATCTTATGACACTACCTATATGACTATGGACCTCCCTGAACCACAGTTTCCTCATAAAACAAGTACAAGTTTGGTTTAAACAGCCTCTGAGGTCCTTTCCAGCTCTGATTTTATTATCTTGGGCCTATCTTGACATATTTCCTTATACTCATGCTTGCAATGGAAGGTTGGGAAGGGACTTTCTAGTTCTAAGTGCTATGAATCCCAGCTCTGCCCTTTCTGATTTGTGTGACCTACACTATCTGTATCTCAGTTTCTTCATTTGTAAAATGAGGGGGGTTAATTCACTAATCTACAAGATCCCTTGCAGTTCTAAGTGTTATAAGACTGTGGTCCCTCTGACAGTGCATTCATTCATTCATTCATTCATTCATTCATTCATTCATCCATCCATCCATTCACTCATTCATTCATCTATTCCTTCATTCATTCAACCAACATCTATTCTAATAATCAACAAACATTTCTTAAGCATCTACTATACACCAAGTATATAGTAGGTGCTAGAAATATAAAGAGACAAATGAAACAGTCCTTGCCTTTAAGAAGCTTATATTCTAAAGTTAAAATAACATAAACAAAAATATATACCTGCATTGCATATATTTACAAATGTATATGTGCATATATGCTTACACATATTTATCTAGGTACACATACAGAAATATGCATGCATACATATACATATATATCCACATTCATTTTCAGGAGGGAGGGCACTAATGCCGGGGTGGGGAGATCAAGTTGTATCTTAGGTCAAAAGCAGTGTTCGGATGAGCAGAGCAATGAAGAAAGCTAGGGACTGTGAGAAGCAGAAACAAGGAAGGAGAATTTTCAGAAATGGAGGGACCTTTGGGGAAAAGACTGGAGCAAGATTTTGGAGGGTTTTAAAAGTCAGAGAAGTCTTTGTATTTATTCTCTTAGCAATAGTGTCATGGTTAGTGGTCTGCTTTAGGGGGAGTGATTCAGTCACCCATTCTATGCAATTCTTGCCCATGTCTGACTATTAATGCTTCATAAAGGTTCCCTACAATGCCCTGGAGGAAGTTTCCTGTAGGTTTTCTAATATTCTGCAAGTTAAGCATCATTCAGGCCCTCTATTTATTGTCCCTTACCCTCACTAAATGACCAACCTACTTCCTTTTCTTATTGCATATTTTCTGAATGATATATTTTATGCCTTTTCTTGTGTACTAGCCATTGTTGGAAATAAGCCACAGTTTCCATATATCTATTATGCATTCCTCCATTAACTTTTGGATCACCCACAGTTTGGATTCTTCAGAGACTGTGGGGGGAAAAACATACATACATAAAGGCAGCAAATTAATAAGGTTTTAAAACATACATAAAGTTGTAACTAGAAATTGTGAAGGATGGAATATTGTTATTTTAAAAAGGTTTCATTTTAAAAGCAACATTGGCTGGCTTGGGTAGAAGTGTAATAAATAGCTCACATTTCTATGGTGCTTGATAGTTACAAAGTACTCTCACATCCATTATCTGGGACTCTTCCAGTTAGTGGGTATCACCAGGCACTACTATTCACCTGATGGTAGTTATTGAATTTGTAGGCATAGTGCCTAGCCAAAATTCACCAGATTCTACAGAGATAGCCTTGAATTTCTGCCCCTACTAAGTGATATGTGTTGGTAGAAGGAGTTTCTCCCCTTAGTACTCCCTATGCCAATGAAATCATAAGTCCAGACATCGCCCTCCCAGGCTTTAGCCTCAGAACAAAAGCATTCTGGTAATATCAATCTTAGAGGGAAAGAAAACATGTAACAGCATTCTCTGACTGTGTCTAAGGGTGTCTAAATAGATTCATGCTGAGAAATAAGAGTATTCAAAACATATAATTTTCAAAGAGTACCAAGAAAACTAACTCATATATGGAATTTCCATTGCATATGCATACAAATGCTATGCACATTTTGATGGACCCTCAAAAATTGCCCAAAATTATAAAATTTCAGCATTGATGCTTGGCACATAGTCCCTGTTCTTCTTTTTGAGTTTTCAGTCATGATGACTCTCTGTGACCCTATTTGGTGCTTTCTTGGCAAAGATAGTTTTCCATTTCCTTCTCTAGCTCATTTTACAGATGAGGAAACTGAAGCAAAAAAGTTTAAGTGACTTGCCCAGGGTCACACAGCTAGGAAGTGTCAGAGACAAGATGTGAACTCATGAAGATGAGTTTTATTTATTCAGAGCCCAGTGCTCTTACACTGGGCCATCTAGCTGCCCCAGTAGGTGTTTAATAAATGCTGATTGGCTGAGTGACTTGTCTTGGGCACTAAAAGGTTAAATGATTTCACCAATGCTCCAGTGCAAGTATATGTCCAAGGTGGGGCTAGAACCCAGATCTTCCTAGCTCTCTATTCACTGTGTCATGCTGCTTCTCTTTGATCACAGTGATCAAAAGGCAGTTAACTCTTTTAATTCATCTATTTTTCTTTCTTTTTTCTATTCAATATGAATAATGAATAACCCATAAAATCTAATCACAATGCCCTTTACTCATTAGTGAAATGAAACTTGAAAAAAAACAATTATGGCCTGAAAGATTATTTTATGGAAAACCCAGACTGTGCTAAAGAGCAAGGCTTCTGAGGGTGAAGCTATCACAGCAGGTGACTCAGCAGGAGCTGTGTTAATCATGTCATGGCAAATTATGACCCATGAGGTAAACGACATTACCAACAAATGGGTCACCATCGGTGTTTAGCAGCCAAAGGAAACAGGAATGACTTACTTACAAATGGACTCACATGTTGGGTCATTTATTTTATTTTTTAAAGTTTTATAAACACTGAAGATGAACACAAACAATTAAATGTGCTTTGTGACAATTTGCAGTTAAATTAATTAAATTCAACACGTAGCTATGATTAAACTATTTCTCTCATTATACGGACAGCTAGGTAGTTGGCACAGTGGATAGAGCTCCAGCCCTGAAATCAGGAGGACCTAAATTCAAATCTGGCCTCAGACACTTACTATCTGTGTGACCCTGGGTGAGTCACTTAACCCCATTTATCTCAGTTTCCTCACCTGTAAAATGGGGACATGTTTGAGAAGGAAATGGGAAACCATTCCAGTATCTTTTCCATAAGAAACCCAAATGGGATCATGGAGAGTCAGACATGACCAAAATTACTCAAAAACAACAACTATAATCACATTAAGTCAACAATATAACTCTTTGCTCATTCTTATTTCTTTTCCAGGATGAGGCCCTGCATAATGGATAAAGTGTTGAATTCAGAGTCAGGGAGATGAGGATTCAAATTTTGTCTCAGACACTCACTAGCCATGTGACCCCAAGCAAATGACTTCACCCTCTATGACTTAGGTCCTCATCTGTAAAGTGAGCAAGACTAGACTTTACCACCTCTAAGATCTTTTCTATCTTTAAATCTATGATTCCAGTATTCTTTAAAAGATGGATGGGAATTTTTGTTCAGAGAGTAAGTACAATTTCTCTCCCCTCGTCTCACAATGGAATTTCAAGAACATTAGATTCAGAAGAATTCTATAGCATGGTTTTCTCTCTTGCTTCAAAACTTCAAAATACCCATGACTTTATCAACATGGTCACTTTTTGTATGGGCAGACTTTTTGTGGGGAATGAAAGTCTTCCCAAGCCATAGGGGATGGTTTCACAAGATGCTATGAAAACAGAGCTTCTGATCCAACATGAATAATGCTGCTGAAAGGCATTCAAAGGTTCTGCACTGCTTCTAGAAAAAAATTCAAGGTCTAGCATGGTATTCAATGCCACAACTAGCATCCATATATGATCATCTTTACTTATATCTGTACAACTTCACACACCTATCTAACTGATACACTTATGCAGTCATAACTAGGAATTATGGAGAATCTAGATGGCACAGGGGATAAAGCAGTGGGCTCAGAATCAATAAGATTCATCTGGTCCCAGACATTATCTGTGCAACCCTAGACAAATCACTTGTCCCTGTTTGCCTCAGTTTCTTCATTGGTACAGTGAGCTGGAGAATGAAATGGCAAACCACTCCAATATCTTTGGCAAGGAAGACCCAAATGGGCTCACAAAGAGTCAGATATGACTGAAATGACTGAACACAACTAGGAATTATGGTGCTCAGGAAATTTTAGTTGGAGAGAGAGACTCAGAGCAGATAGTTAACCTTGATTGTGTGAGGCCACACTGGGCATCTCTGTAATACCAATGTGATATTTACAGTGCCTACAGTGACTATAAATATGCTGGAGTAGTTGTAAATCACAAAATGTAACAGGTTCTCCACATGGAGGACAGAGCCAAAGCATTTATTCAAATACCAGAAAGCTGAGTCCCAAAACCAGAAATTCAAAGTCATTATAGTAACCACAAGGTTGGTATATATAGTCAATGCAGTGAACACACACATTCCCAAGCCTTCACAACAAAACAGGTTCCCTCAAGCAAGGATCATCCTCTCCTCACTCACAGTAGCTGATCAGCCTCCATGCTGCTCACTCCCAGCCATTCAAACTCTCAGTAGTTCTCGTTCCTGGCAGTTCTGGGCAGAAGTTCTGGCTGGCTTTCAGAAGAAGTTCTGCCACCACATGTTCTGTTCTCAAAATCTCTCCTCTCTCCAGCCTGGGCCTTTCCTTATATATGGTATTAGCTCCTCCCTGCCCCACCCCTTCCTGTTATGTCAGCAAGTTTATTCCACTGTGGGATTCACAAGTTCTGGGTCTTAATACTTGACACAATTATGAACTTGAAACTAAGTACTAAGAACCTGTTTGCTTGCCAATACCCATTACCATTAAATCTTCAAATCCCATTACTATTAAAACCTCCTAGGAGGAAATGCAGAGTGAGAGAGAATAATAGGGTGATGCTGTAGTAGGATTGGAGAGAGGTGGAAGCCTCATTATGGAAACCAGACCTGAGGAACAGATGAGACCTTTGTGACACCATTCAGCACAAAGTCCATCAGGGTTACTGGGCCAAGAGTAGTCCCTCTCAATGCTCTTACAAAGCCCCAGTTGTTCTTTTCCCTTAGAGCTCTGACTATGCAATTAATTCAATCTGAAAAATATTTATGAAGTCCCTACTATGTACCAGGTAGTATGATAAGTGTTAGAACTACATAGGTATAAGTAAATGTTAACTTGTCCTTGGGGAGCTAACATTCTATTGAAAGTAGACACAACTTCTGGATATCCATAGATAAGTGAATATGAAAACCATAAAAAAATAAATACAAAGCAGATGGAGAAGGGCTATACCAGCTTTTCAGGGGATGAGGGGGAGAGGACTGGAAAAGGTCTCACTTAAGAGATGATACTGAAGCAGTATAATATTTATTTCAATGCTTCTAGGATTTATGATTTTAATAATGTGGATACTCACGTCAGTCTTGCCAGTTGTAACCCCAGTGCACAGTACTTAGCATTCAGTAGTTGCTAAATAAATGCTTATTAAATGAAGGAAGGAGATTGGCCTAGCTGGAACAGAGGGCATTTGGCTGAGGAGTATTAAGTAGAGTGAGGCATCCCTGGGATTTGCTCCAAGGCCTTGAATTTAGAGGGTACATAACAATGCTTGGAACTATTCAGCAGCATAAAAAACAGAGTTTAGCACCTAGTGTTAGCAAGAAAAAAAAGTCAAAATGTGAAGCTACCATAGGATAGTTGGGGTAAGGTCCTTCCCCAATCTTTTTTCTACCTCACCTTGTGATGCACAAGGAATAGTTTACAATGCTTGCCCTGGGATACAAGATTACTAGTGATAACTCTATCCACCTGATGTACTTTCAAGATGACTCTGTCCTCGGGCAGCTAGGTGTCACAGTGACTGGCCCTGGAGTCAGGTAGGACCTGAGTTGAAATTCATCACACTTACTAGCTGTATGACCTTGGGCAAGTCACTTAAGCCCAGTTGCCTTTCCTTCTCCCCTCCAAAAAGAAAAAAGGTGACTGACCTAATGACTTGAGTTTTCCAAAAAAGAGCTTTCTTTCCATGCCTCTTTAGGTCCTCCATCCCATCCCAAAACCACCAGGCCATCTGAAATTATTAATAAGAATCTGAGCAACTGCCATAATAATTTTCTGACTCCATAGCTTCCACTAATATGTGTGTATATGCATGTGTATATGTTCTTATGTATGTATATGTGCATGTATGTGTATATATACACATATTTGCAAATCATTCTGATATTAACACACACACACTTCCATTATCTCATACTCTTCCTATATTTTAAAAAATCCATCTCTGAGCTCCAAAATCTGTTTGTGCTTTGCCCTGTTCTTCAAATGTTTTACGGCAAGGCAACCCCGGGAGGAAAGCAAAACGTGATTTGCAGAACCCGAGGGCAATGTCTTGGTTTACTTCAGACTATATTTGGCACTGTCACTTTTACAGAACACTGTCAACCACAATTACTATACCAGAGGAGTTCTGCAATCCATGAATGCCTCCAAGCACATCTCCCGTAATGTCACAAGCAAAATAAAAGTTCGGTATGATTATGTCTCTAGCTTGGCTCATTGCAAATAGAGGGTAGACCCAGTATAGGGTGCAGGATTAATGGCAAAGGGTCTCTCAATTTCCTTCTCCATCCTTCTTTAAATAGAATTTCTGAAGGTTAGACCAAGAAGAAACTTTAGAATATACTTTCTTCTCTGCCCCCCCCCCAAAGTTCAAGCCCTCTGAAGAGAGAAACTATCTTCTCCCTGCCCTAATCCCCCTACCTAACATAGTGTCAACCATATAAAAAATCTTTGCTAAACATTTGTTCAATGAATGAATAAAGATAAGTTACAATGTCAGAGGCAAAAAGAATCTTCGAACATAGCAGGTCAGAGCTAGAAAAGACCTTAAAATGAAGCATGTCATGTCTTGAACAAAGCAAATCATCATCATGGGATCTTATATCTAGGGTAGAAAGAGACTTCAAAAGTTATCTAGTCTAAGCCCATCATTTATCTAATGGGAAAACCGAGACTCAGGGAGGTTAAGTAACTTAGCAACCTAGTATTAAAGATAGAAAGATAGGAGTCATCTCATTCAACTTCCTTTTTGCAGAAGAGGAAACTGAAGTCCACAACTTGCTCAGTCAAGATCACCCAAGTTAACCAATTAGTCAAGTGGCATTTTTAAGTATTTACCATACATTGGGCACTGTGCTAAGTCCTAGGAATATAAAAAAGGCAAAATACAATCCCTTCTCTTGAGGAACTCATGGCCCATTAAGAGAGATGACAAGCAGGCTAAATATGTGTGTGTGTGTATATATATATATATATATATATATATATATATATATATATATGCAGGATAAATTAGAGGACTGGGAAAAGTCTCCTGGAGAGGTGGGACCTTAGCTGAGACTTGAAGAAAGCCAAAGAAACTACAAGGTGGAGATGAGCTGGAAGAGTGTTTCAGGCATGGGGGGCATCCAGGGAAAACCCTCAGAGACAGGAGATGGAGTGCCATTTGCAGATAATGACTTGTCTCTGGACTGTTTCTATCTGACATCCATCCAAACAAAGTGAAAATAAAGTTTTCCAGGTAGTTCTCTAAGGCCATGTCTTAGACATTCAGACATGTACTGACTATGTGATCCTGAGTAAGTAGACCTCTTGTTAATCTCTGTCTGCCTCACTTTCCTCAACTATTACAGGGGGATAATAATAGCACCTTCCTCCCAAGGTTGTTGTGAGAATTAAATGATGATAATTGTAAAGCACTTAGCATAGTGCCTGGTACATAGTAGATACTTAATAAGTGCATGTCCCCTTCTTTTATAAGTTGCAGAAAAGGTGCCAATCTTCATTGCTAGAGATTCTACACCATGCAAATGAAAGAAGAGGTCCAATCCCTATCCATATCCATTACTGAATTAATAAGGTCAAAGCGAGAAGCACTATTTTTAAACCATAAAGTGCTGTACATGCAGACATTGTTATTCCTCACAAGTAAATGGACTTAGGCTTCTAGAAAATCAATTTTACTATGATACCAAATTCCAAAACTAGGGGATAAAATATTTCCTATAATGGGCTTTGAAGTAAAAATTAAGCTAGGTTTAACACCCCGATGTGAAACAGTCCTTAAAAGCCAAAGATACATTAATCCCACTTAACTAATGTTGACAGTGTCTAACCCTAAAATCTTGGGTCAGCTTACTGCTAATGAATTGTTTCCCATTGTGCTCTTCCATAAAGGAATGAAAGACTCAAGAAAAGATGAGAACAAGATAATAAGAAAAGCAATAGCCATGTATGTCATATTTTAAGGTTTGCAAAGTGTTCTTTGATATTTATTCTTCACCAGTTACAATAGTCTCATTTTACAAGAAAGTCCAGTTCCTTGTACAGTGTAACCTGGACATAGTAAGCTATGGAGGCATAATTCAAACCTAGGTCTTCCTAATCCCAAGTTCAGCCTCCCATAAACAGCATTGTCAGAATTACAGTAGGCATCTTAAGAAGCCAGGGTATATTAAGTCAGAGCTGGAAGAGGACTATTATAACAGAACACAGAATATGTGATCCAGGAGGGCCCTTGGGTCTTCACCTAACTATAGAGGATAGTGGAAATGTTAAGCAACTTGTCTCAAGCTACAGAGCTAGCATGTGGTAACTCTGGGACTTGAATCCAGTACCCACCAGAACATATTGTCTTTAATAAAAAATAAAAAAACAATTTGGGAATGAAGAATAGATTAATAACTCTGAGGATACTTTAACTAAGTATTGATCATAAGTCTATTTTCAGATGATTGAGACTAAAATGAAAATTCATCTATTTTAATATTTGGTAATAGATATTCTAATACATCTTTGATATCACTGATTAAGAAGTTCCCTCCAATGGCCAATTGCAACCCTTCTGCCCCTGCTTATCCAATATGGTGTTCATGTACATCCTCTCATCATTTTGTCATAGGGAGTCCATCCAATGTCCATTCTTCCTACCCCACCTTTCCTTGTTAACATCTTTTGCTGTTATTTTCCTTCCAAGTACCCTATTGATTATATTTTACAGTACTATATTTTTCTCCCAACCCTGTGTGTCTCTCCTTTGCCCTCTGTGTGATATACAGTTTTAATTCTTCAGAGATTGTTGTAAGTCATGTCTTATTACACACAGATAAGACACAGATAGGATCTTGGTTTTTAAAAACAGTGATAAAAATGATATAAATTTAAGATTTCAAATTGTTTTTCATATAGTATTTAATTTGAGCCTAAAAATAGCCCTATGAAGAAGGTGATATAAGTATTATTACCCCTGTTTTATAAATAAGGAAACTGACACTCTAAGAAGTAATGTGACTTGCCAAGTTTACAACTAGAATGTGGGATTTGAACCCAGGACTTCTGATTCGAGGGACAGCAATCTATCTACTCTTCCAGGGTGCCTTCCCAATCAGCTTCTACCTCTCTAATTAGTTAATTAACAAGGACAGCTCTGTGCTTCTTCAGTTCTTTTTCAAAGCCTCAACATCCATAGAACATTGGCTCTGCTTTCTAAAGAAAAGCTGATTTCTATCATGAGGCAATCTTAATATCCTGTAAGATAAGGGGCCCTCTGCAATGTCACACAAATACTTCATCTACTCTCCTCTACCTTAAAGTAAGTGGCTGAAAATGGAATATGTTAATTCAGTGCTCCCAGCCACAGACATCTCAGTTCCAGTTGTTTCCTTTACAGGACATACTATCTTCAAATAATTTGAAGCTTTGCAGAATTCCTTAAAAAGAAGAAAAGCTAAAAACTTCTCCTGTTATAGGTTAGCTCCGTGTTAAACTGGTCTGGCTCAGGTTTAGGATGAAATGAGACATGATTATGCCATCGGACAGTTAACAAAAGGAGGGATACTTAGCCATGGCAGGGCAATGGTGGTCCGCAGGGATATAGCATTGCTTCAGCTGGGAACATCTCCCCTGCCTCTGGGTCCTTCATCTAATCAAAGGCATGAGGAAGGAGATTTGAACTCTTTAGCCATTAAACTTTGTACTTGGGCCACCAGAAAACTGCCAAAAATGATTCACACCTTAGACCTTACTTCCAGAGAGGTCTCAAGGACTGTTTTAATAGCCTTTAAGGAAAATCTAGATACTAGGGCACCTAGTTGGCACAGTGAATCTGGCCCTGAAACTGTAGTCAGGAAGACTAATTTTCCTGAGTTGAAATCTGGCCTCAAATACTTACTAGCTGTGTGACCCTGGGTAAGTCACTTCACCTTGCTTGCCTAAGTTTCCTCATCTGTAAAATGAGCTGCAGAATGAAATGACAAACCACTCCAGAATCTTTGACAAGAAAACCACTTTTTGACAAGAAAACTCATGATGAGTTGTACATGCCTGAAAAATGACTGAAAGCTTAGCCTGAGTGGAGCTGGGTCTTAAGGTAGTATCCCCACCATACCACCATTATAAAATGGCACAAGAGGGGGTGGCCAGGTGGCACAGTGAGTAAGAGCACTGGCCCCAGAGTTGGGATGACCTGGGATCAGTTCCAGGCTCAGATACTAAACACCCACACAAAATAACTGGCCATGTAACCTTGAGCAAGTTACTTAACCCCAATTGCTTAGAGGCAGCCAGGTGGTGCAGTAAGAGCACTAGCCCCAGCATCAGGAGACCTGGGATCAGTTCCGGCCTCAGATACTCGGCACCCACACAAAAATAACTGGCCATGTAACCTTGAGCAAGTTACTTAATCCCAATTGCTTTAAAAAAATAAATAAAATGGCACAGGAGGATTTTTTAAAAAAATCAATGGACACAGGGCGGCCAGGTAGCACAGCAAGTAAGAGCACCAGCCCCAGTGTTGGGATGACCTGGGGAATCAAATCCGGGCTCTGATACTTAGCACTACACCCAGAAATAACTGGCCATGTAACCTTGAGCAAGTTACTTAACCCCAATTGTTTGAAAAAAAAATCAATGGACTGGAAGAGATGTGGTGACAGGTCCCTCTCACCTCTATCACTGTAGCATGGTGCTGTAGTGGATAGGGCACCACACCTGGAGTCTGGAAGACCTGAGTTCAATTCCACCTCAGACTCTGACCATCTATGAGCACTTGAACAAGCTGCTTAGCCTCTGTTGCCTCAATTTCCTCATCTGTAAAATGAGGATAATAATAGCACCTACCTCACAGGGGCTGTGTGATGATCAAAAGAGATACTAAATTACAGGGTCCTTAGCTCAGTGCCTATATAAATAAATTATCATCACCATCATCATTATCATAATCATCATCATCATCATCACCATTCTCATCATCATCACTACCACCAGCAGCATCATTTTGAGTGTGTTAGTGACCTTGCCACTTAAGTTCTATATACTTCATACAAAAAGTGAAGGGGCTAGCCTCCATGGCTTCAGAGGTCCCTCTCAATTCTACTCAACCTTGGACAAATCACCACCTCCCTGGGCCTCAAATTCATATATGCAAAATGGCGGGGTTGTACTAGCTGTTTTGGGAGGTCCCATCTAACTCTGAATTTATGGTTTTATGAACCTTATTACCTACTACCTCAGCAACCTCAAGCAAATCATTTCACTGCCTTTCATCTTTGAAAGAATATGACAGGGAATCAGCATTTATTAAGCTCTTACTGTGTCCCAAGCACCATGTTAAGCTCCTTACAATCATCATCTCATTTAATCCTAACAAAAAACCTTTGAGATAGGTGTTATTATTATCCTCATTTTATAGTTAGGGAAACTGAGGCAGACAGCAGTTAGGTGACTCATCCAGGGGTTCTTAACCTGGATTCCATGACTTTTAAAAATATATTTTAATAAGTTCTTTCAATGTATTTTTTCCTTTGTCATCTTATGTGTTTATGCATTTTAAAACATTCTGCAAAAATGCCCGTAGGCATTCAAAGGGATCCATAACACACCCAAAAAAATGGTTAAGAAGCCTTAGACTCAATAACTACTACTCCTTTTAGCTCTAGATTGTCTGAATTGTGTGAAATATGCAAAATGACTATTAATAGCCCCATTTCGCAGATGAAGAAACAAGCTCAGAGCTAGGTTACTTGTTTGAGGGCTACCAGGCAGTTGGAACTAGAAACATGCTTCTTAGTTGCAAATCAAGACTTTTCTGCTGTATCGTAGTAGCCTCTCCTACCCTCCACAACCTCTCCTGACAAAGAGCCCCTCCACCTCCTCCCACAAGGCTCTGTCTTCCAGCTTATCAGATCACACATCAGCCCAAGTCCAGTTTTAATAAACTAAGATAACACCACCTGCTGACTTGACCCTGACCTCCTTCCACAGGCAGATCAGGCCAGGCAAAGCAAACACACTTACCTCATTCAATCAATAGAAGGAAAGGACACCAGTGACAGTTGACTGGATGATAGAACAGTTCTATTCTAGGGGGCCTGGGATACCCTTCTAACTGTGTAGTATATTAATATAGTGCTCTTGAAGGCTATACTATACAGCCAAGGAGGTGTCTTTGAAGGATTCAGTAAAGGACCACCTCCACCCCCCACATGCACACCTCCATACAGTTTCCATGGATTCAGTCCCTCCTCTATGGAAAACTGAGCTCTCCAGAATGGTTCATTCCCTGAGGGTTTGGGGAAATTATGGTTTCAAGACGTTTCTTGTCTTCTATGAAATTTTATAGCAGTTGGATAGATTTAGATATGGTTGATATAGAAAGGTGGAGATAAAGAAAGATGATATAGGGATAGAGAAAGAAATAGAGATAGATGGTATGTAAAGTGCCTAGTGCTATGCCTGGCACACAGTAGGTGTTCAATAAATGCTAATGGAATGATAAATTGATTAAGAGAGAATCAGCAAAATAGACTAGAATTTTAAGCAATTCTTGGATTTGTCCTCCACTCTGAGTTTTGTCCCTGTCTTTGCCCCCTTTCCCCCAAAATCCATAAGGAAAGAGTGAGGCAGGTAGGAGGAGGGGAACGTCACAATCATTGCCAATAGGAGTCACCTATTCAATGTTCATTTATCCCATTGATGTGAAATGACTGCTAAAATATCATAAAACCAAAATGAATTTATGAAAATGGATGAAAATCAAAAGATATTACAAAGCTCAGTAAAAATCCTCCAAGCCCTCTGAAATATGCTTTGAATGCTCTAAGGTGGCTTTGACTTGAGAAATCTTTCCAGGGCTGCAGATCATGACCCTTCTGAGAATAATGATAAAATATCTAGCATTTTCATAGAATTTCAAGGTTTGCAAAGTGATTTAAATGTGTTGTCTCATTTGCCCTTTACAACTCTATAATGTAGGTGGTATAACTCAATGGTAAAATCATGATCAAGGGAATAAAAGGGACTCATTTTTTTTTAACAATTAAGGAAACTGAGACCCAAGATGATTAAGTGATTTGCTTAAATTTAAAAAATACATTCAATTAGGGATTCACTTACTACTCAAATAGTTGTCATCAGAGATAGGATTTCAACCTGGCTCCTTTCCATCCAGTGGTGGTGCTCTTTCCATTGGATCATTTTTTTCCCCTCATTGGTACTGGGTTTCAGCCTCCTTAGGCCCACTGCAGGGTTTTGTACTGCCCTTCTTTTGATCTATACTTTCAATTCTTTTTTTCACATAACAGGCATTTGTTTTCTCCTTCAAAACCAACCTCACCCCCATGAAAAAATAATCCTACTAAAAATGTGCATAGTCCAACCCAATGAATGACCAGCAATGGATCTCATTCTGTCCCCAGAGTCCATCCCTTCTCTGCCAGGAGGTGGGAAGCCTGATTCATCTATGGTCTTCTGGAGTCATGTCTGCTCCTTGTGTTGATCAGAGTAAAGTGATCAGAGTCAGAAGTATAATTCAGCTCTTCACAGAAGATGACATTCCATTCTAACTCACATTACAACAGCTAGACTCACCTGTAACTAATTTCTGATGCATGACAAGAAGAAGCTTTGACAGGGTACATGTTTCATACTGTCCCAACCACATCTTCAATTTCTATATGTTTTATACTATCATGGAATAACAATATTTAAATGTCCCAAGGCTCTAATTAAATTTTCCAACTTTTTCCCCCTTTTCACCATCTGGTTAATGAATTGCAAGATAATAGCATAAGGCTTATATTCTCCCAGATACCTACAGCACCACATATCTGGAAAAATTCTCATGAGTTGAGAAATATTATAAAGTTTTGTATTGAACATAGACACTATATTGGGGAGAGCATTCTTTATGAATTTGATTCTGGATGATTTTTTTCTTCAAGGGACAATGATACTCTTTGTGAAAGTACTAAAACCAATATTCTCTTCAACATCAGTAACCAATAGGAATTTTAACATTGGAAATGACCTTAAAGAAACATTACTATCTACTTTGCCACTAGGTCCTAAGGACCATGGGACCTTTCCTTCTGACTTTAAGCCAAAGCCTTGTCTAAGTGTTAGAATCTCCACCATTAGAATGTAAGCCACTTGAGCGCAGTCACAATCTGATTTTTCTGCTTGTATAACCAGTGGTTAGCATGGTACTTTTCTCATGGTTAGTACTTAATAAATGTTTTATTCATTCATTATGTGTAACGTTTAAGAGAAAGGGCTCAAGGACCAACCACTATTAGGCTGCCCAATTCCATCCTTCCCCCTCACACCATGTTATATTCCTGTCAAAATAGGATTCCTAGAGCTAAGTTCAGTTGTTCATAATTCAGCAATTATGAGACAAATTATGATTGTCCAGCTTTAATTGTACTTTACTTCCCACTGGTATACATTGTATTGGGGATGGTGAAAACCAGACCATGAACCCAACCCTAGTTCACACTGTGTTGACTGTATAGTGGAAAGATCTGGATGGTCAGTCTCATGGTGCTAAGGACTTCCATTCACATTATCATCTGATGTCACTTTCCCATTAGATCATTTCCAAAAGTGACTTCACACTCAATCATGACCTCTCCTGTTTACTTTTTACTCTGATGGCAGACACACTAATTATTGTCACTGTGTCTTCCGTGCCCAAGAAATAGAATGGTTTCCACCTATCTCAAAGATACATGCTGTGCAACTGCTACCAGAGAAGCATTACACCTAGATTCAGCAGACCTGGGTTCAAATCCCACTCAGACCACTACTAGCTGTGTAACTGTGGGCAAGTCACTTGCCCAGTAATATGTGCCTCAGTTCCCTCCTTTACAAAATGAGAGTATTAGACTTATTTGTCTCTAAGGTCCCTTCCAACTCTGAATCTATAATGTACACATGATCTATAAGCTAGGTAACATAGGGAATAGAGCACTAAACTAAAATTAGAGAGACCTGAGTTCAAATCTAGCTTCAGGCACTTGCTAGTTGGGTAACTCTGGGAAAGTCACTTAACCTCTGCCTCCTTGAGTTTCCTCATCTGTGAAATGGGGATAGCAGCATCTACCTCCCAGAGTTATTATGAAAATAAAATACTTGTAAAGTGTTTTTGCAAACCTCAGAGAGTTATATAAATACTACATAATATTGCTGTTGTTGTTATTTATTAAATTACAATATCCCAAAATTAAAGCAATAAACACATACATAGAACTTTCTTCAAGTCCACTCCTGGGAGATTGTGCAGGAAATGCTTTGGAAACCTGAAAGTACTAAGCTAATGAGAATCATTGTGCTGTTGTTATTGTTGCTGCTTTTATTACCTTCTCTCCAAGTCCTGCTTTGGACTAAAACATTCCTCTTTACTTTGGGCATTAAGAAAAGGGTATTAGACTATAAAAAGGCAATGTATTCCTTATACTCTAAGAAATATGGATTTGTGTATTTCTGTGTACATATAGAGAGACACATAGATACACACCCAGTATGCATATATGTGTGATACATATGTTATCTATGTATCTACATGCACACTTATTGCAGTTATCATTAAACAGGAAATCTACAATAGGATTAAATTACTAGCAGGATTTTAATAGATAGAAATAAATTTCAAGCTTCTCAGAATTTACTCACTATTTGAATCAGGTAAAATAAGTCCCTCCCAAAAAGGCTCCATGATGTTTGTCTTTGTTAATTCAGAAAGGGTCAACAAGAAGTCATAAAGACACATTTAAAGAACCAGCTAAACAACCAGTTACTTTTTTCAAACCACTGTGGGGATTTTATTTTAGTATTTATTTGCAGTGAGAAGTATGCAAGTGAATAGAAGGCTGATCTTAGATTCAGGAAGGCTTGGGTTCAGGGCTTGCCTCTAACATATACAAGCCAAGTGATTTCTGCCTAGTTACTTCCCCAAAAACTCTCCAGGATTATGTTACTTGCCTGCCTACATCAGTGGAGGTGAGGGTCCACCCTTCACAAAAGTGATTTCACTCGAGTAAAAGGATTTTCCTCACCTGGGAGTTTCCTACACCCAAGAAATCACTTATCTTGTCTTCATTCTTATCTTACAGATTATTATTTAGGAGTCTAATATACTAAGAAGTCCATACCAGGACCACCTAAGTCATTTTAGTGAACTTCTCCAGTGGACTCAATCCAAATGACCATACAAAAACATTCCAAGCCTTAGGTATTTCCTTTAGGACACTTCATTGCTCCAATGACACCATTCTGTCCTAAAACCAAATTAGAGAATGTTAGAACTTGGGGTTAGAGAAATGAGGTCTTAGAATTCACCTAGGCCTGTGTCATCAAGTTACAGGTGAAGAAACTGGTTGTTAAAGACATAGAATGACTTGTTCGTGGTCAGACAGCAGCTCAGTAATACAGCTATAACTTGAATCCAGGTCTCCTGACTCCCCATCCACCTACTGCTACCAAATAGGAAAGTGGATCTGGAAATCTGGCAAAAACAGTTCAGTCTTTGCATGCCTCACCTTATAGTTCCCTTCACTGGCTGTCTTTCATATGTTAATATTGCCATTCAAATTAATAAGTACCTGAGCTCTTCATTTCATTGACAGCAGCCATTTGTTGTACAGAGAATGAACAAAATGAGGTTCTAAAGTTCACAAAATTCTAAACCCAAATTTTGAAAAGATAGCTCTTGCTTATGGATCAAACAGATATTTATCAGTGTCCTGCAATTATGATAAGAGTAACCACTGTTACTTCAGAAATGGAAGGATTGCCCTTCAAAAAGCATATATTTCAATGGATCTGTTATCTCATAGTTAGGAGGCTTGCTTCCATCAGTCAAATCGAACAATCCATAAATTAATAAGCACTTATTAATTGTCTACAATGTGCTAGGTACTGTGGATGCTATGGATACAAAGAATGAAACAGGTCTTCCTCAGAGGGAGCTTATATTCTAATAAGGAGAATAATAAATATGCATATAAATACATAAATAATAAATAGAATAATAATCTTATTTTAAAAGTATAAAGACAATAATAGAGGAAAGGCACCAGTATTTGAAAGGATTAGAAAAAGCTTTATATAGAAGGTGGTACTTGAGATGTATCTTGAAGGAAGAGGAGAATTCTATAAGGTGAAAGTGAGGAGAGGATGCATTCCAAGCATGGATTTGTGGAATTGGGAGATGAACCGCCATGTCTGAGGAAGAGACAAAAAGCTAGTTTGACTGCATTGTAGAGTGAAGGCAGGGGAGTAATGTATGAAGTTAGAAAATATAACATATAATAATTGAATCTGTGTCTGAGAACCTCCTTTATAGCATTACTAATGACTGGCTATCTCATCCTTCACTTAAAGCTCATTACTGAGGGGAACCTATTATTTTTTTCAGGTACCCCATTGGTATTTTACAAAATATTGACCACATTTGGGGTAACTAAATCATATACATATGTATGTATATATACATGTGTGTACATACACATACATGAATGTATAAATGTATAAATGCACACATATATCCACTTATGGTTATATTATATAGTGTGTATGTATCTATATCTATATGTGTATTGTGCATTATCCTCTTTGATTTAACATTAACCTATATTTCTCAATGTATCTTTCCATTGATCCACTCAGGAGGCTATCCCTTACATCAAGCAATGAAAAAGAGGGAAAAAAATTAATTTTGCAAAAGTAACCATCATAATATCATAAGCACACATACACATACACACACACACACACACACACACACACACACAAACACACAATGTGCTTCACCCAGCCTCCAATCTCTTCAAATAAGTGAGAAAAGATGTCTTTTCATATCTTATCCCTGGATTCCAGATTAGATATTATATTTTTTCAACATTTAGTTTATATTGTTTTATTGTTGTTATTTCCATTTCCACTGCTATAGTCATTGTGTATATTTTCTTGGTTCTGCTCACTTCATTTTGTATCAACAATTCACTTGAGTCTTTCCATGCTTCTCTGTGTCCTTCATAATTGTCATTTTTTATATAATATAATGAAATGCCATTATGTTCATGTGATAAAGATTGTTTAATCATTTCCCTACCACTGGGCATTGATTTCTACATGATTTGCTACTATAAACAGTGCTGTTATAAATATTTTGGAAAATATGAGACCTTTGGTTTGCTCAGTGATATCCTTAGGATATGTGCCTAGCAGTGTGTCTCTAGGTCAAGGGGATAGGACATTTTAATCACTTTCTTTACATAATTCCAATTTGCTTTTCAGAATAATTTCACCCCTAATTCTTTAAGGACTGTGCTTGTCTTACCATTATGTTTCAAACATTTACTTTTCCTACATTTTATCAACTTTGCCAATTGGGTGGGTTTAAAGTGAAATTCCAGAATTTTTTTATTGTTCATTTCTCCTTTCATATTATGGTATGTGGTTTGTAATTCTTTTGAGAACTCTTTGTTCATATTCTTTGACTAATAACCTATTGGAGGATGAATTTTTGGTCTTTTACATTTTTGTTAGTTGTCTTGAATATAAGAACCCTATCAGAAAAATTTTCTACAAATAATTTTTCCTGGTCTATTGTTTACCTTCCTATTCTAGCTGAATTAATTTTGTTAAGGCAAAAGCTCTTAATTTCAGGTAATCAAAAGTATCTACTTTGTCTTTCATAGTTGTTTCTACCCCATGTTTAGTTAAGAAAAAAAACTCCCCATTTATAGGTATCAAATAAATTTATCTGGTTTGTTCTCTCTGTCTTTCTGTCTCTGTCTATCTCTCTCAGTCTGTTTCTGTCTCTGTCTGTCTGTCTGTCTGTCTCTCTTTCTCTCTCTCTCTCTGCACAACATGATTTCCAGTCTTCCATCATCTATGTCACCATTCCCTGAACATGGTACTGTTCTAGTACTCAATAAGTGTCCAGAATCAAATACTTTTCCCATTGGTGGAATCAATATCCTCTATATTGTGGACACAATACTTCTTTTCAGGAAATGAAAAAGAGTAAAATAAATAGATTCACATTTACTAAATACTTGTTAAGGGCCAGGTTTGGGGTTAATGCTAGGTATACAAATGCAAATGATATTTTGATGAAGGAGTGATAAGCACTTAGGGGCATGGTAAGAGGTGTTGGGAGAAAGACAAGAATTTGAACTACACCTTGAGGAATGGGCCAGAAGAAAACAGTCTGAATTCAACAGAAGGCATTTCTGGTGAAGAGAATTATGTAAACAAATAAACAAAAGTGGGAACCACTGTCTTTAGTAAACAGCAGGCAGTCTAGTTCAGAAGAGTTGGGTTCCTAATATATAAGTCTAGAAAGGCAAATTGAGGCCAAATTACAGAAGTCCCTGAAAGCCAAGATAATAATTTTATACTTGATTTAGATGGCAGTGAGGAGCCACTAAATATTTTTTAACACTAGGATAAATCAGTTCTTTCCAAATGTTCTACTCAATTAATAAGCAAGGTCAATTATGTAGAGGGACCCATTTTCATTTCTAAGGGAACTATAGAAATCTGGGTCAAACTTCATAATAATCTTTGAACAGTGGAAATAAACCAATATTGAACAAGTGTTTTAGTTAAGAATCTATTTCTCAGTTTGACCTTAAAAGGATATACAATTAATGAACTATGTTTGGAACTCATAGCATAATTGTTAGATGTTTAATCAAATTCATCCAGGGAATTTAAATCAATAATTATAAACTGATATAACATACTGCACTTTACAAAACACTGCAATAGAAACAAGAAAATGAGTCTGAAACTCCTGGCAAAAAAAAAGAAAAAAATAGACAAACCTATTAAAATTAGGTAAATGTTCTAAAGTACATTTGTCTGTTTGACAGAATTCTTCTATCTCCTTGATTTGATTTTGTGGGAGATCTGTGGCCATTTTTAGAAACCATGGGCAAAACATAAGGACAAACCAGCATCATATCTATGTATCTTCATAAGGCTATATCTTCCAAACCAGGTCCAACCATTCCCAAGCAAAGAAATGCACCTGCACTTGATATGGGACGAACTGAACTTAATATCAAAGGGATATTAGGGGAAAAGAAAAAGAACCCATATCTTCTAAAATATTTGTAGCAATTTTCTTTGTTTTGAACAGCTAAGTAATTTTGACTATTATAAATACACCAATTAACTACAAAGGACATATGAAGGAAGACACTATCTACATCCAAAGGAAAAAACTGATCAACATATTTACAGAATGATTTTATGTATGTGTGTGTACATATATATGTGTCTGTATACATATGTGTGTTTCTAATGGTAGCCATTTGGGGGAAGGGAAAAAAAGATATTTACATGATAAATTTATCATATATTTAAAAGGAATAACAAATTGTGCATAATAGATTTGCAGTTTCATGTACAATCATCTTTTTTTATTATACTATGGTATGAAAATACTTGCTTTATTTCAAAAGTTAAAAATAAAATAAAACACAGAATGTAGAAATCAAAAAGAACTTTAAAACTGAGAATTTTTTAAAGGGTTAGGGGGGAGCTTAGGAAATAAAATGTTAGAAACAGAAAGAGTCTTGGAGATCACCTATTCATAGCCCCTTGGTTTAAAAATGGGAAAGTTGAGGTTAAGAGAAAGGAAAAGACATAAGTCACATTTACTAACATTATTCTGATCATCTCTAGTGAGAACTAGAAGCAGTGGGTGGAAGTTTCAAGAAAGATATTTCAGACAAATATTTATATTATATTTATATTTGTATATACATATAAATATTATATTTGTATATACATATAAATATGTAATATTTATATTTGTATATAAATATACAATATTTATATTTGTATATAAATATACAATATTTATATTTGTATATACATATAAATATATACTATTTATATTTATATGAGGCAACTTGGTGTAAAGCTCAGGAGATTTGAATTCATTTCGTCTCTGACAAGACCCTGGTCAGGTCACTTAACGGTTCTCAGTAACCCCAGGAAACTCTTTAAGACTATAAGGTGCAGAGAGGATGCCAACCTATACTGGGAGAAGGTATTCCCCCCATCACCCTAAAATTATAGGTCTACTCCCTAACCCTATAATGAGGTTGACATCTTTCCCTAATAAATTTCATCTAAAGTCTCACCCTTAGTTTCAACAAAAGCAACTTCACAAAAGCAAAATGGGAGACATGGCCAGGTTGCAGTTTATCTAGAAAGGCTAAAGGATTTTAGTGGATTACAAGCTTAATTTGTGTCCACGGGGTGAAAAGTCAGACAAATGAAATTAAATGTGATCTTGAGTCGCATCAAAAGAGGAGGGATAGGATCCAAGATTAGGAAAGTTAAAATCTTGCTCTACTATGCCCTTTTTGCATCTCAGATGGAATATTGTTTTCCATTCTTCATGCTAGATTTCAGGAAGGACATTGGTAAGCCAAAGAGTGTCCAGAGCAGGGTCAACAGGTTAATGAAATGAAGCACTATGAGATCATGCCATCTGAGCACTGTATAAAATCTTTACATATGAAGGATATTTGGATTGTAGAGAAGATTGGGAGTGGGGGCATGACAAATTTCTTCAAGTACTCGAAGGGGTGCTACATGGAATAAAGGTTAGGGCTCAGAGGGAAGAACTAGGAACAATGGGTAGAAGTTGTGTAGAGGCAGATTTCAGAAGGATTTAAGGGAAAATTTCCTAATACTTGGAGTGATCTAATAGTGAAATGTGTTGCCCAAGAAGGAAGCAGGTTGCCCTTCACCAGATGTCTTTAGGCAAAAGGCTAATTCAAAGTTGAGGGCGCTGTAGAGGGCTTTCTGGTTGAATTAATTGCTACATTGAATGTCCTCGGAGGTCCCTCCAAAGTCTGTAATTCTATGGTTCTCTAACAATTAAGACAAATGAACTGCTTTGAAGGGTAGTAAATTCCCCTATTCTGGATTCATTCCAGCGGTCAGGGGTGACTTCTTATTTCTTATTGGTAAGGAAAGAATGCATGGTCCAGATGAGAACTGGACAAGATGACCTCTGAAATTTCTGCTAACTCAATGATCCATTCAATGAGTAGAGTGCTGCTGGTTCAAGTTACCACAATCCTTGGGTGAAGGTATCCAGAAATCCTGGATGCTTCAGGAGCATAAGATGTTAATTCAGGAGGAAAAACTAGGTGCTCTGAGAAGTATAGCTTTTTCTTAAGAATATTACATAAATCAAGTATTAAAGATTCTAGGTTGGTGTCAATCCACCAGCAGCCCACAAGTGTCTAATCCTATCTGACAAACAGAGAAAGTCACATCAAGATGAGTGGCATCATTCACCGCACAATGCAGCCTGATTAAAGCATCCATTCTCTAAAAGGGAATACTTCAGGTCTTCCAACAAGTTTCACAATAGAGTATCATTTTTCAAATAGAAAAAGAGATCACCACATTATGGATTTATGGTTGGAAAGAATATTAACAGCCAACCAGTTCAACCTCTTTATTTTACAGATAAGGAAACAGCAACTCATGGAGGCTAAGTGACTTGCCCAATGTCACAAAGTAGATTTGAACCTAGATCTTCTGATTCCAGCACCAACACTCTTTCTACTGAATATAGTTTCTTCTCTTTAGGGCATATCCCTAGAGTTGTTTATCACGGAATAGGGGTGAATGTCAATAAGACATACACAACCTTGTCGCTTATTTCCCTTGTATTTATTTGATGATTAAATAGGGTTAAGGATGATATTATTCTCGTGATGATGACGGTGATGATGATGATGATGATGATGATGACGATGATGATGATGATGATGCTGATTGTGGTGGTGGTGCTGGTGCTGGTGATGGTAGCCATTGGGACCTGACAAGATGGACCCAAGTGCAAATGTTTATGTTTTGGGAGAGGATGAGTGGATTTAGGAGGGAGATCCTCACAAAATCTTTTTGGTGCATTCCCCCTCTCAGAGAAAACACTGGGAATATCATCGCCTGACTCATTTTGGTCACACTAAAGAACTCTCGTCTACCATGCAAGCTAGCATAACATAAAATATAAAACAGGTTTTATTAATGCAAACAAAAATGCAGAATGGGCTTGAACCCAGGCCCCCTCAATCTGTAGGAAAATCCTATTCTACTTTCAGGAGTCTATCATGAAATTCTTTCCTCTTGATGGATCCCCACCTTTGCTTTAGGGTATAAACAGAAACATGACTCATAGTATTAATGAAGGGAAAAGGGTACAGGCAGAAATGTGTTGGTAAATATTTAACAAACAGTTCTATGTTAACATATATAATATATATTATATATATAATATTAGATATATGTTAACAGAACTGCTTGTTCTATAGATATACATACATATATGTATATATCTGTGAATCTATGTGTATGTATATATATGAGTTGCATGTAATATATATAGATACATATACATATGTACTCACAACATACTTTTAAGTTTAATCTGGATTATTAACATTTTTCTATCACTTTATTAAGTCTAGTTAGTCAACAAAATAATAAACCAAGCCCTGATTTATAGTGTTTGCCGACTTCTGGGGTATAAATACTTATACTATTAGTAAATGTCTAAGGATAGATTTGAACTCAGATCTTTCTGACTCCAGGCTCAGCATCATTGTATTACTTAGTTGCCTCAGTTTCCTCATTTGTAAAAACTAAAGAGTTGGTCTAAATAATCCTAGACTACTCTGCATTTTCCATTATTTGGTTGTGATCTGGATGTTTTGTTTTGTTTTTTTTTATTCCTCTACAGGCCTCAGCTTCTCGATGAACAAACAAGAAACTTGAACTAGAGAATTCCAATGTGCCTTCCAGCTCTAATCTTCCATTGTTCTATTTTAAAATACAATCCACTTAGGTTGAAATGGAACCCACAAATGTAGTGTATTCCTGTCCAAAAATCTATCTGAATTGGCAGGAGGAAAAGGCAACCATTTCAACTAATGCATCAATATTTCCCCTCATCTCCAGTTTACCATGTGTCTTTATGTCTACATATATATTTATGTCTGCATATATAGGAATATATGTGTGTACATAAACTATGTGTGTATGCATGTGTCTATGTATGTGTGTATCTATATATGCATGTATATATATATATATATTTGTATATAAAATCTTGTTTGCACCTTCTTGTTCCCCTCATTAGACCATGAACCTTTTGAGGATAGGAGCTGTTTTGCCTACTTTTCATCCTCAGCACCTGACATAGACCTGACACTTAGAAGGCACTTCATAAATGGCCTTATTGATTGTACTTAACTAGTGTAACAATAGCTTGAGAACAACCTCCTACAGAGGGACCTCTCTCCCTTGTGGCTATGGCCTTCCTCCTAGAAATGGCTTTCTATATATTTAGTATTTATTTATCTACATATTGTTTCAAAAAAATGTAAGCTCCTTGAGGGTAGACATTGCTTTATTTTTGTCTTGCTATCTCTAGCATCTAGCACAGTGCCTGACATATATTGCTGCTACTATTTGTCCTTTGTTCTCTAAGAGGACCATGACATCAAGAAGGTATATATACAAGGTATATATACATGACATACAAGTGAATTGTAGTTAAGCAAGGCAGAATTGTGCAAAGTCACCAGCGTCACTTTCTCCTACAGAGCCATCTGGGTCCAGTGGCCAAATATAGATCAGGATGGCTGGAGACGGCCCTGGATTCAGTGGGGGACCATGGCCTTTTCAAGCAGTTCCTGGCAGCATGACAAAGTAGAAAAGGCACTGATTAGGTGCGTGATGCATGATGATTGAATGAATGAGTAAATAAATTAATGAATGGATCCAACATTACACCTGAAGGTGGGCATCTACCACCCATCTCCTCCTTTATAGTTTGCTCCCCAGTGAGTTTTCCACATGTAGCAGAGTGAGGGCACAAAGGAGAATGAAAGGAGAGCCTTGTCCAATGCATGGCCTCCCAACAATGAAGTGTGTGCTCTGGTTTCTATTAGCCCTTCTCCAGGCCTGCAGACATTTAGATCTTTGAAGTAGGGCTCTGGAGTTTATCCCTCACAGGTCACTACTGCAGATTTGTGGCCTAACCTTTTATAAAGTGACTTACAGTCTGTCCAGCATCCAGCTGAATTCCAGAAATGCTGACAAAGAACAAACCAGCAAGGAACACAAAAGACTACTTAAAATGGATTTCTTCTGTTTCTCAATTTTCAATTGTGATCTTTAAATAGCAAAGCTTTCTAGGGGTAAAAACCTTTTGCCTACAAAATTCCATCTGATACATGCTAATGGATGGGTTTCTTTATAAAGCCTATTTGAAAGAAAAGATCTTTTTTTAATGTTTACACTGAACTCATTTATTCTTAGGCCTTTCATTTGTTGGTTCAAGTTTAGAGAAGATCAACTGTCTTTAAAAACAACAGCAGCAGCAACAATGACCTTCGCTATACTCCTCAACTGTGTTTACTTTTCTGGTGCAGACCAAATCCTTCCCACTGTTCATGGAAGAAATCTTTATCCAAATGCATATCTACTCATGCCCTTCTGCATTAGAATTTTATAATTGTACTGAATGAGACTTTTATTCAATAAAAGATTCCCCTTGGCTCATCTGAAGTTTGAAGTCAATCCCTCTACTTGAAAGAATAAAACTTTACTATTTTTTTAAAGCAATGGGGGTTAAGTAACCTGCTCAAGGTTACAGGGTCAGTTATTTTGTGTGGGTGCCAAGTATCTGAGGCCAGAACTGAACCCAGGTCTCCCGACGCTGGGGCTGGCACTCTTACTGCGCCACCTGGCCACCCCTAAAACTTTACTTTTATTATTAGATTTTTAAAATGGTCCTAACATCAAAATACAGACTGAGGCATAGTTGTTTTGTGTTCCCTTTACATCTGACTTAGGAGTAACTGACTCAAAGGCACATAAACTCATCAACTTATAGGCCCAGAACTAGAAGAAACTCAGAAAACATCCAATTCAAGCCCTTCGTTTTACAGATGAGAAAACTGAAGCCTGCAAAGGAAAAGTGACTTGTGCAAGGTGGATCAAGTGAAAAAATGTCAAACACCCCATCTCCCAACTACATGTCCTTGTTCTGGCTAGCTGCCATACTAGAATGTTTTCCCTCCTAAATTCTTCCTCTTGACTTCTCTGGTTTTCTGTAAGACCATTCCAGTCCCACATTTGGCAGGAGACCTTTCCTCACCCTATCCCTCTTTCTAATGCCTTCCCTCTTACCTTTCCATTTATGCTACATGGGATAAATCTTTGATATGCATAGTTATTTGCATGCTGTCTCCCATTTAGAATGTGAGCTCCTTGAGGTCAGTGTCTAGTTTACTTTCTTTGGCTCAGTACCCAGCACATAGGGAATGGCTAATAAATGCATGCTGGTGGACTGATTGACTATTTAGAGTATTGGAAAGGAAAAGAAGAGAATCCCTAAAGCGCTAGATCACAGCAGGAGAAAATATCTGAAAATAAGGAAGAGATCATGGAAGCAAGCTTAATCAGAAGCGATGGAGTCAGGGTGACAGCCACAGAACAGGTAATGGACACATTTTTTTCTGAAATGATTCCCCTGGGGCCCATTCTTCACAAATGTGTTTTGGGGCATCTCCCACTTCTCCTCTTGGCACCTTCTGTCTTCTAACAACCTGGCAAACTAGTCCATGGAAAGGAGATCCTGACTGCTGGGCTGCTGGACCTTCAGGTCCAGGGACCCAAACCCTGAAAAGTCCTTGAATCCATTTAGTTGCAAAGGCAGCATTTGAACTCAGGTCTTCTGACTCCAAACCCAGAGTTATTTCCACTGTGACTAACTAGAAGATGGGAGTTTCATTTTATAGCTCCACATTTACCAGTCAACTGATCATGAGCCTCCTCTGTCACAAGAATAGAAGATTTGGGCATAATTAAGAAGAGAATGAAATATGTTCACCATAGAATGCTATATAAATAACATAGGATCAGGAACTGAGAGACTCAGAAGTGAAAGCCTCTTATTCTGCAGATGAGTAAACTGAGGTCCACAGAGATGAATGATTTGTTCAAGGTCACACAGGTATTGACTAGGTGTGATTTTTTTTTTAATGCACCAAGACTTTTGGAATACCCTGTATAATTCTGGGCAAGGCATTGAACCTCTCAGCCTCCCCTAAGAGCTATACATGATCTCAAGTTATGAACAACTTATCTATATACATTCATGCTTATGGTCTTGCAAGCAGATGAAATCACAGCTGGCTTGTATATATTACTTTTGAGGCCTCCAAAGATCTGATCCCCACAACAACTCCAAAATATAAGTGCTGTTATCACCTCCATTTTACAGATGAGAAAATGAACAAAGAAAAAAAGGTAACGACCTATTTCAGTTTGCACTGAATTCAGCAAGAAATTACCTTAACAATATGGGAGATTTTATTCATCCATTCATTCCACCAGTCAGAAAAATCAATATTTATTAAGTACCTATTATATGTAGAGTCTGATGATTCATCATAGAGTGGCAGCCAGCCTGAGTTCTCAGACAGCAAAACTACAAGTTCTAGCAATTTCCACCAAACTGAAAAGTCTTGAAGTGTGTGCCAAAGGACAGAATGTTGTCTGAAGATCAGTCTCATCCCGTTCATCTATTATGTGTCTGGTTGCAGTGGCATAAAATTGTTTGACTCTAAAAACTCCCAAAGACCTTTCTCTAAACACGCTTTCCCAGGGTTATACTGCTAAGAAATGTCTAACACTATGCACTGCGCTAACTAAAAGACTCTTGATGACATAGGACAAACTCTCAAAAGTGTCCTTTGCAACTCCAAATATTGATGATTTACTGACTGGTTCATAAAAAAAGATTTGTTAAGTTCATATTTGGCACCAAATAAATTGCAGATGGATTTGTGAATCATGTGTGTATAAGGTGTCCACATAGCCATGCACACACACACATGCACATAGACTGTATCATTGTAAGAGTCAGAGGCAGCTTATGGGGATCTACTGGATACAGTGCAGGGACCTGGAGCCACTAATTCTGATGAGAGTTAAGTCACTTACCCTCCCTTCACTTCTATTTCCTCACCTGTAAAATGAGAATAATGATAACACCTCCTCCCGGAAAATAGAATGAGATAATATGGGCAAAGCACTTTGAAAATTTTAAAGTTTTATATAAAAATAACTATATTACACGCATACAAAACACATGTAGAGGTGTACACACATGAATTTACATAGACAAACATGAATATGTTTGAGTGAACTACCAGGAGGGAAATCCCCCTTCTCAATGTAGACTGGCAACTTGTCTCTGAATCATAGACATGGAGAGGTGCTTGAATCATAGCTGGAAAATCAAAATCAAAGTTCAGGGATTTGATCAGGGTCATCGTCAATATGTGGGACCAGCAGGACTTGGCCTCAGGTATTCCCAAGCATGGTGCTTGGCACAAAATAAGTTAAAAAATACTTTTCAATTCCTTCCTTCTTCCCTTCAATCCTGACTCTAACATTAGCTCTCCATATGCCTTTCTACCTTTCCTTTCATCACAATATGTGAATATATACACTCACATATAAATAAGTCAATGATTGTGAGCTTCATGGGTATAAGGCCTCTCTCCACTGATCTGGAATTTAGGAGAGAAGCTTTAGAGCATTGGCTGAGTGAGGTTCAGAGCTTTAGTAACTCAGACATGGTCATACTACTGCTGTTGATTTAAATTGTTCAGTCATTTCAGTCATGTCTGATTTTTCATGAGCTCATTTGGGATTTTCTTGGGAAACATATTAGAGTGGTTTGCCATTTTCTTCTCTAGCTCATTTTACAGAAGAGGAAACTGAGGCAAAGAGGGTTAAGTGACTTGCCCAGGGGTGCATAGCTAGTAAGTGTCTGAGGGTGGATTTGAACTCAGTCCTTCCTGACTCCACGTCTACAGCTGTCTCCATTGTACTACTTTGCTGTTCTATATAGCTGCTAGTATTTACCAAAATGGGGATGTAAAATCCATTTTCCTCACTCCCAGTCTAACCAGTAGATTCCCCCTACTTGTGGGTCTCTGTATCTTTCTCTCTATATATATATTATTCTCTCCTCCCTCTGTGTCCCTCTCTCATTCCCCTCCTTTCTTTCTCTCTCATCTCTCTGTGTGTATAAAGAACGCATATTTAGCATTTTATAAATAGTTGTTACATACCATGAATAAGGCAGCTAGATATAGACATAGATATAGGTTTAAGTAGTTAGCACAGACACACACATTCATGCAATTCATCCTCTCCCATCACCTCCCAAATCTTTTGGAGAGGGAGAAAAATTCTCTTTGGAAATATGTCTACTTCTCTTGTATCAAGCTAATTTTCTCCACCCCCCTATATGCCAATCATTAGACAGTCAGTTCTAAATTTTGATCTGGAGTATTATTGATGACATCTCAAAGATAGGTTAGAGAAACAGTCTCCCACTCTATCTTTCTGAAATAAGGAAAAGTTTGTGCCAGAGGAAAGTGCAAAAGAATGAGCCATTTTGAGTGAATTTCTGTGAACAACAAAGCAACTGGGAAGCCAGGGGGGAAAAAAGACTAATTTTGCTAGATCTTGTCCAGACAGAACAATTACTGAATTATAGTCACACTTCTTCACCTACCCAGAATTCATCTATCTGACATCCTCTTCTCTCTTGGAATGCAGCCAAACCCTAGGAAGGAAAGGTGAGGAGGGGTGGGGCAGATGGGGAAGAGATATCTGAGTACACAAAACAGAAGTGCCAAATTCTGTATACTAAATGTAACACATTTTACTCACTGAAGAACTCAAGACTTTATTCTGAGCCTATTTACTCTTGCTTTACTTTCAGTTCTAACAATTACTGCTACTTAATTTCTAATATCAAAGCCTATGAAAAGCAGCTAATTAAAATGTCAACAGGACCTATTTCAGGCCACACTGAATTCAGCAAGAAATTATCTCTTGAAAATATGGAAGATTTTTATTCATTCATTCATTCTACTAGTCAAAAAATCCACAATATTTATTAAGCACCCATTTTATGCCAAATCTCATGATTCATCATGGCTTGACAGTTCTCAGACAGGAAATTACAAGTTCTAGCAGTTTCCACCAAACTGAAAAGACTTTGAGTGTGGGCCAAATGACAGAATGTTGTCTGAAGACCACCCTGGCCCCATTGGGAGCCATCTATTTTCAGACCTATTTTTGTTGCTCAGCTGTTTTAGTCATGTCTGACTCTCCAGGACCCCATTTGGGGCATTCTTGGCAAAGATACTGGAGTGATTTGCCATTTCCTTCTCCATCTCATTTTACAAATGAGGACACTGAGGCAAACAGGGGTAAATGATTTGTCCAGGGTCACTCTGCTAGTAAGTATCTGAGACCAGATTTGAATTCAAGTCTTCCTGACTTCAGACCTAGCCCTCTATCCACTGTACCACATAGCTGCCGATCATGCTGGCTGCGGGGGTCTAAATTGTTCAACTATAACAACTCCCAAAGACCATCCTCTAAGCCCCAAGGGAGTGTGGAGGGATTGATGGCATCAACAAATTCGTATTTTTGAAGTATTTCTGCACTACTGACTATTGACAGAGCACTGTACTAGGTTCTGTGAAATATAAAGTTTAGATGAGCTGTAGTTTCAGTGTGGTTGAAGAATAAATCAAGTGCAGATAAGTATAATGCACAAAGTTGTACAGTATCTCTGGATCTGGAGCCAAAGGACCTAATTTAAATCCTAGATTTGCCACTTGTTGACCTTGGTCAAGTCATTTAAGCTTGCTAGATTTCATTTTCCTTATCTATAAAATAAAAGGATTGGATTAATGAGCTGGAGTTCCCTCTCTAATCTTAATTGGTGATCCTACGACCTTTGTCATACTTACCTGGGTAAGTAATTTTTACTCAGTTTACCTGTTTTCTCATCTGTAAAATGGGGGAGGGGTGTGAACTGGATGACCTCTTTGGTCCATCTTAGCTCTATATTTAACATCCTAAGGGCATGAACCAGTTGCAAAACCAAGAGCTATATGATGTCCTCAAGAAAGATTATTACCAACCTGATATCCCCTGTGAGCTTCTGGAGAACAGGGACTATTTTTGGACTTTCATTGTATCTCCAAGGTTTAGCACAGTGCCTGACAAAAGATAGACCTTAATCGATGATTTTTGTTGACTTGACTCCAAATGTGAAGTGAATGCCAAATAATGAAACTGACTAAGGAGTTAGTTACCAGACTAAGGAGTTTGAAATTTCTTTATTATCTAGAGAAAGCCATTTTTGAGCTGGAATGGTATGTCAAGTGGTATGCACAGGAAGAGAGAATCAAGACAGATTTCATGAAATTGGTACTATCTGAACAATATAGGTCATCCCAAAAGTCTGCTTTATGCCTCAAATGTAGCTACTCTGTCCTCATTCTCTTCCTGTTCATTCTTAGCAATTTTTTGTCCCTCAGATAACCCCAAACAAGAGAGTGTTTTGTAGAAATCTTGATGTCTGATTTTCAACATTTGCAGTTAGTGATCACACTCAGTATGGTCAGCATGACTAATTGATAGAGGAGTGTTAATTAAGATCCATATACAGAAAACGGTCAACTTTCAGATGGACTGGCCCATCTGCTAACTGGCAGATACAACCTTGGCAAGGGCAAAGAAATTAATAAAACTGCCTTTTAAAATAAACAAATTAATTTAAAATACAATTCAATTCAACAAGCATTTATTAATAAGTGCCTACTATGTGTCACATGAAAAAATAATGTCACTTTTTTTTTCAAAAGAGGCTACTTTAAAATATAGTACATTTTGAAAGTCTCACTGCTGATGTCTATGAAAGTTTTTTTAATTAAGTTTATTTTAACCTATTGTTGACTTGTTTCTATAAATTATTTTAATTGATTTTGAACTACATGTTCTTTTTTTTAATAATTTGAACAAATTTGGAATAGTAAATAAGGGCCTTATGTCTTGGAGTCAGAAAGACATAGTTTCAAATACCTCCTCATACATTATTGCATATGACCTTGGAGAAGTCACTTCACCTCTTCCTGAATTTCATCATCTGCAAAATGACAGGTTGGAGGGGTGAGGAGTGGATTCAGTGGTTTCTAAGGTTCTTCCCAATTCTAAATATTTTATCATAAGGGTGGGAGGAATGTCTTCTCTGAAAATTTGCAATCTCTGCAAATGAACAGGCTTCTGAATTATAGAAAAGGGGAATCTTTTCACCTAAAAACCTCCTGAATATTGAGCAAATTGTTTGGTTAAAACTGCTGCTTGAAAAGATGAGTAACAATCTTTAAAGCAAGTATCTCTGATAAAGATCTTTTCTCAAATATTCCTCAAATACATAAAGAACGGTGTCAAACTTACAAGACTGCAAGCCATTCCCCAATTGATAAATGATCAAAGAAAATGAACAGGTGGTTTTCAGATGAAGAAATCAAAGCTATCTATAGACAGTGCTCTAAATCACTTTTGATTAGAGAAATTCAAATTTTAAAAACTCTGAAATACCATCTCACACTAATCAGATTAGCTAATAATACAAAAAATAGAAAATGATAAATGTTGGAGAGGATGTGGGAAAATTGAGACACTAATGCACTGTTGGTGGAGTTGTGAAGTGATCCAACCATTCTGGAGTACAATTTGGAATTATGACCAATGGGCAACCAAAGTGTGCATACCTTTTGATCCAGCAATACCACCACCAGGTCTGTATCCCAGAGAGATCACAAAAAATAGAAAAGGACCTACATGTTCAAATATATTTACAGCAGTCCTTTTTATGTTGGCAAAATATTGGAAATTGAAGGGATGCCCATCAATTGGGGAAAGGCTCAACAAACTGTGATGTATGAATATAATGAAATACTATTGTACAATAAGAAATGTTGAACAGGAAGACTTCAGAAGAACCTAGAAAGACTTAAACAAACTGATGCAAAGTGAAATGAGCAGAATCAGGAAAACATCGTACACAGTATAGGCAGCATTGTGTGATGACCAACTATGAATGACTCGGCTCTTCTCAGCAATACAATGATCCAAGATAAGTATAAAGGATTCATGAAGGAAAATGCTACCCATATCCAGACAAAGAACTAATATGCTCTGAATGTGGATCAAAGGATTTTTTCACTTACTTTATTCTTTCTTCTGTTTTTTTTCTTTTGATCTGTTTCTTCTTTCACAACTGTGATTAATATGCAAATATGTTTTACATGATAGTACATGTATAACCTATATCAAATTACCTACCTTTTTCAAAAGAGGGGAGAGTTGGAGATAGGAAGAAAAATGTGGAACTCAAACTCTTGTAAAAGTGAATGCTGAAAATTTTCTTGACATGTAGCTAGGGAAAAAATAAAAGGCTATTTAAAAATAACATTGCTGTTTGAATAGCCTGGTGTTGCTTGTATGTTCTCACCTTTTTGATCTGCAACCAAAATAGTATTCTCTAAAGTCCACTTCCTCCTTGCTATATTTCCACTCACTCAAGATCACAAGATTAAAAATTTATAGGGTTTATTAACAATGGAAGAGAATATGTGAAAATTTAAGAAAAATATTAAGGTAATTAGAAGTTAATGTTTATCCATCCACTGCTAGACATTTACCCCAAGGGGATCATTGCCAAAAAGAAAGGTTCTATGCCTCAATATATTATAGAAGCACTTTTGTGATAGCAAAGAATTGTACACAAAGTAGATGCCCATCTCTTGGGCTGACAAGTTGTGGCACATGAATATAATGTAATACAACAATGACACGATGAACATGATGAATGCAAAGAAACATGGTTTGGAATGACTTATATAAACTGATGCAAAGTGAGGTAAGCAGAATTTAGGCAACAAACATAAGAATTGCGACAATGTAAAGTGAAAGAATGACAACCACAAAATAATCAAAACAGAAAGCTGTTAAAGTATAAAGACCAATCCATCCCAAAAAAGAGATATGAGAAGTCACTTTCCCCTATTCCTTTGTAAAGATGGGAAACATTACATTAATGTCAGGATTTTTTTCATTATTTTGCTGTATTCCCCTCTCATTGTCTTTTTAGTGCTTCTTTTATTTTTTTTTCAGTGCTGTGTTATAAGAGATAGCTGTCTGGAAAGGGAATGGGGCTGGGAATGGAGGTGATATAAAAACTAAAGATATCAATAATCCATTTTTAGAAAGAAGTGCATGTAAAGAGGAAACCACCAAGTAATCCTGCTCTTCCTTATCTTAATCTATTCTAAAATCTGCCCCAAACCCACCCAAGCCCACAGTGGTTAACTTGATTTCTTCTATATAGAGAGTGACTCCATTGTGTCAACATCCCTCCCCGACCACTGAAAAGAAATACATCTCCTCTGCAGAATATAAACAGGGAGGTTTTGCTATTCATCCATCAGTATGCTGGAGTTAGCTCAAATCAGCTCTTGAGAGCCTATTGTTAAGTTCTCAGTGTGAACATTTATTATTTTATCCTTGGAAATCAGCAAAAGCTTCAAATAAGGGCTTAAATCATTGTTTTGTTGATTATCTAGACCTAAGAAAGTTATGGATAAAACATTAATAATGTCATTCATTTTCAAAGTGTGGGGCATGTAATTTTTTTGGTGGAGGGCAGAGCTGGTTGTTATCTTTGTTTTTACACCAGAAAAAAGCTGTATTCATTTATCTGAGCTGTATGGACTGAATTCATTGGCCTGCTCTTCCAATCTCAGACATGCCATCAATGAATACAGGAGCCTCCCCCACAGCACAATTTCACTCAAAGAATTATGTAATTTTATCCTTACCTAGCTAGGTATTTAGCTTCACACACACACCCTCCCCCAAACCAGGGGCAAAGAAACATGAATAGGTAACAGTGCTACCAAACATCTCACAATAAGAATAAATCAATTCAATACACTCAAAGTTTAGAAAAAAATATGCCTTTGGTACACCATAACAGAGAACAAAAATGGGATATCACAACTTATTCTAGGCCAAGCATTCTTAAACTGGATTCTTTGAACATTTTAAAAATAATTTTATTTCCCCCACTTAATAGTATTTTATTTTTCCAATTGCATGTGAAGATAATTTTCAACATTAACTTGTATAAGATTTTTAGTTCCAAATTTTTTTCTCTCTCCCTTTCCCCCTTCTCAAGATGGAAAGCATTCTGATACAGTTTATGCATGTACAATTCTATTAAACGTGTTTCCACATTAGTCATGTTGTGAAAGAAGAATCAGAACAAGAGGGTAAATCCATAAGAAAAAAAACAAAAAAGTGAAAATATATATTTTGATCTTCATTCAGACTCCATAGTTCTTTCTCTGAATGTGGACAGCATTTCCCATCATGAGTCTTTTGGAATTGGCTCTTCTCAGCAATACAATGATCTAAGACAAGACTATCAAAGTTGATCTTCACACAATGTTCCTATTGCTATGGACAATGTTCTCCTGCTACTTTTAACTTTATTCAGCATCAGTTCATGTAAATCCTTCCAAGTTTTTCTGAAATCCTCCTGATCATCATTTCTTATAGCACAATAGTATTCCATTATATTCATATACCACAGTTTGTTCAGCCACTCCCCAGTTGATGGGCATCTCTTCAATTTCTAATTCTTAGCCAGCACAGAAAGAGCTGCCATAAATACTTTGCACATGTGGATCCTATCTATAATAATGTATCTTCATAACTGTATTTCAATATTTTATTGCTTTTGCAATTTTATGTATTTTATTTTATATATTTTAAATATTTTATTTCTGAGAAGTACATAGAACTTATCAGACCATCAAAGGGTCCATGACACAAAAAACGTTAAGTAGTCATGTTCAAAGAACTATGCCTTCATTAATGCAACCTTAGGTCCTTTCTGGCAATTTGTAATCTCTGCAAATGGACAGACTAATGCCTCATAGGAAAGGAGAATCTTATCACCTGAAAACTTCCTGAACATTAAGGGAATGGTTTTATCAAAACACTGCTACTTGAACTGCTTGATGTTGCTTTGGAGTTCGACCTTTTTGATCAACAGCCAAAATATCCATATCCACTGTCCACTTCCTACTTTACTCCTGTTTCCAATCATCAAAGCCACAAGATTAAAATAATATTTTTTGTCTACCATATCACGTTGCTGACTCTTGTTGAGACACCAAGACTCCCAGATGTTTTTTCATATAAACCATTGTCTAGCCATGCCCCCTCTATTCTATAATATGCAGTTATTTTTGCTTGTGTGTTTTTAACCCAAGTTTAGGTGTCTACATTTCATCCCATTAAACTTCATTCTTTTAGCCTCAGCCTGCCAAGTTCTGCCTTGGCTTTGGATTCTGTCATCCAATATATTACCTGTCCCTCTCAGCTGTATATCATTCACAAATTTGACAAGCATGCCATTTATGCTTTCATACAAATCATTGATAAAAATGCTGAATAGAAGAAAGTCAAGGACACAGCTCTGGGGCATTTTGCTGGAGCTATTTCTCCAGGTTGACATAAATGCGTTAATCACCACTCTTTGTTTCTGGTCATTCAACCAGTTCCAAATCCAAACAACTGTGCTATCATCCAGTCATCATCATTCCATCTTTCCCACAGGAGTATTGAGAGGGACTTGGCCAGATGTCTTGATGAAATCTGGCTATACTGTATCTACAATACACCCCTAATCTTCCCGTTTAGTGGCATCGTACTTTTTTTTCAAAGTTAGGCTGGTGTGACCTGTTCTTACTTTAAATTTCTTTTTTTTTGTTAACCCAGCTGGTTGTAGGAAGTAGTTTTTAAGAATTTTTATTAGAAATTCAAATTTTTTTAAACTGGAAAAAGGTATTCAGATCAGATAAAGTATTACAAACTAGTTTATTTTGAAAACAAATAGCCAGAATAGGCAAATAAACAATGTTGGATTTTTTTCCACAGTAATATATACAATGATTGCTGGAATAGATGATTCAAGGACCTAAGGGGAGCCAGAAATCCATCAAGGTGACTGGGTCTTTGATCCAAAGCAGCAAATACAAAAGCATTCTGATAATCCTTTAACTTTGAGAATATAGAAAGAATGAGCTTAGTAACTAGCTCACAAGAACCAAAAGTCAAAATGGGAAGCTGCACCCTAGGTACACTTTGGCCCCTCCCCGTTCACCACCCACCACCACCACCACCATTCTCAATAACAGCTTCCTCAACACCTGCCTCATGATGTCCTAGGGTCTGCACAAGACAGGGACTGTTGACTCAAGGTCATTGTCTTAACCCTCATGGTGTGGTGTTTTAGGGTGTTTCCCTACCATCGAATTTTCTTTTTTTATTATACTATGTTATTGAAATTCCATAAATTAAAAATAAAATAATTTTTTAAAATTCATTTTGAGGGTGTGCGTGTCATTACTACATGCCCCAGATGTCAAAATTGCTAGTTAGGACTCTGATCCTAAAGCAGCTTCTGAATCATCATGGAAACATGTAATTTCAGAGTTGGAAGGGTCCTCTGAAGAACTTCAGTCTAACTCAAACCTAAAATTTCTTCAAAGACAAGAGAACACGAGAAGAACAATGCAAAATTACCATCTTGTTTCTCTGCTTAAATGATAGGAAACTGGGGTGGCTAAGTGGCACAGTGAATAGAACACCAGCCCTGGAGTCAGGACCTGAGTTCAAATCCACCCTCTGCCACAATACTTAGCCATGTGACCTTGGGCAATTCACTTAATCCCAATTGCCCTCCCTTCCCCACCAAAAAAGCAAAAAAAAAAAAAAAAGACAGGAAACTTAAAACCTCTAAAAATAGCCCATTACATAAAGCTGTAACAACTTTCAGGAAATTACAGACCACTGAGATAATCATATTTACATTGTCATCAATAAAACTGGGAATAATCATGCCTCAGTTTCTTCATTATTGTACAAGATAAGACAATGTAGGTAATTTTTTTTTTGCAATCCTTAAAACATTTCATAAATGACAGCTATTACATTTATTCTTTACCCTTCTTAGGAGAGAAAAGATGATTTCCTTGTTCTTTCATTGTATCCCAGCATAATACATAAGATCACTATGTAGGAACACACCCTTACACAGGGGAGACAAAGAAGTATTTATGCTCGTAGCAAAATGTTATACCATCAGTTAGGACTCACTTACCAGATTGTGGTATAAGGATGCAAAGGAACATCATGGTGGAATTAGAAATTATAAATATGAGGAATTTAGGGAAGTCTGGGAAGACCCATAATCAACTAATACACAGTGAAGTAAACAGAACCAGGAGAACAATATATATAATTACAACAATTTAAATAAAAACAACAATAAAACTGATTTATTGAACTATGATTAAATAAAGAGACCAATCTTGGACCTGGAGAATACTTGACAAGACATAATTCCTTCTTTTTGATGCAATCAGAGAAAAACCAGGTCCAGGATTTTTAAAAGATGGCCATTTTGTTAACTTTGTTTCATCCAAGAACTCTATGTACTTTGGCCACGTGTACTCATAAGCATATGGACAAAAAAGAATAACTCAAAATTTAGGTACATCCTTTTCCCTTCCAAAACCCAGCTGTAAGGACCAGGTGTATATTCCTTTGCCTGACTTCAAACTCTACTTTATCTAGAATGCAATAGGGAACTATAAATGCAGAATATCACATATGCTGTCATGTCACTACATTGTCTGGTTTTCCTTAATTGCATTTTTTTGTTACAAGGTGGGTTCTATGAGGAGAGGCATAAGTCAGAAAATGACTGGGATTTTTGAAAAGTGTGAAGTAAAGAACTTAGAAAATGTCATTTAAAAAAAAGTACCCAGAAATCCCCTTCAGTATTTTCCCAAAAATTTCCATCTACTTCTTCATCCTCCTTCAATTAAGCCTATTTTTTAAAATTCAAGCACAAGAATTCAAGATAAAAAAACTAAACTAGATAAACAAAGAGACAGAGAACAGCTTCTTCTTTGGAAGGGGGAGAGGGAAGATGTACCCACATTAGAATGTCTTTCTCTTCCTCCCTATATACCTTTAGGTGCAGATCTCTTGGCTAAAACAAAGGGGATTTTGTTTTTCATTTACACTGATGCAATCATTGTGCATATGTTTTTTGTAGGTCTATTTACTTTACTCTTCATCAGTTCATATGACTCTTTCTAAGCTTCTCTGAATTCCATATATATATATATATATATTGCCCAATGAGAAAGTTACACATAGCTACCTTCCTTCCTGCTTGAGTTATCTTATTCAGTAACTCCTCAGAAGTAAAACAGATCTTGCACATTTCATGTTGAATGGCAGGTTTGAAGCTCATTTAGGGGTTCTGCTCCTTTTTTAAGGGATATATCAAATTCAAATTGAGGAGGACCAAATCTATTGCAAATAGAAAGTCATCACTTCAGTATAAACATATGGTACATCCTTGTTCCCTTTCCCAAGACCAGTAGTTGTGCTAGGAGCTGAGAGAGGGATCATCATGTCTTCCAATCTACCATGATATCCTCAAAACCAAGGATTTATTAATCCTTTGTGTTTTTGTATTGTCAGTGTAAAGCACAGGACCTGACACGTAGCCATCACTTAATAAATGCTTGTTGACTAACTGATTGATATTTTGTTCATTTGTTTTTACTTCTCTTTGAATCCTTAGCATTTAACACAGTGTCTGATGCATAGTAAGACTATGTTGTTGACTAAATGACTGACTGATTGATAATCACCCCTTACCCCCATCTAGAGGTAAAATCTGCTCCATGGAAACTTTTATTTTTTCTTAAAAAGTAATAAAATAATTGTGGATATTTAATTGGCCCAAAGAACTATGGACCAACCCAATGATGGAGATTCCTTATCATTTAAATAAAAAAGCCAGCTGAGAAAGAATCAAGACCACCCTTGGCTTGATACATGCATCTGACCAATGTGCCACCAAGACAAGTAAGGCAGGAACTGTCCAACGGAATCCATGCTGAGTAATTGCTGACTATCATTTCCATGCTATGATGAAGTAAACCAACTTTCATTAAGATGCTTTTGCTAGATGATCTCTGAGCATCTCAATCTGTTCCAATCTTGTATATGAATCACTCGGTCAACCTAAACCAGGCCCAGCTCAGAACAGCCTCTTATTCCAAACAGTAATAAGGTAAGGAGGTGCCCATTGATGATTACGATATTGTTGGCAATATAAGAACCTTCTAATATCAGAGCTCCTCTTGGTAACTCCACCCAGCTAGTTCACAGGAGGGTTCACTCATTGTCTCCTCCTTCATGCAAATGAAAGCACAAAGACCAGACTCATCTTTATCTTCCCATGAGCATAAATATTCTCAATTTGCTTTAGAAAATTCTTCATGAGTATGTGACCAAATGTTCCTTCCAATTTTTTAAGAGGTATACTTAAATACAACCACCTCATGAAGTGGGAGCTATGGGAAGCTGGCATTTCTGATTCACTCTCAAGTTGCAGCTTTCCATACGCCCTGACTATGTTGTCCTCTTCCCAACTCCTTCCCCATTCCACCATTTAATAGGGTTCTTGCAATTTTTCATTTCATTTATAGATCAGTTCAGGTGGGAGAAGAGTGCAAAAACAAATTATTGGAATGTTATTAGATTGCTATGCTTCCGGATTAAGATCAGAAAATTATTACTATGCATTAGTCTTACAAGTAGAAGTACCTAGATCATCATTTTGAGTAGGCTCATAGAAAGTCACTGGACTTGGATTCAAATCCCAGCCCTCCAACAAGCTCTTTGAACTCTCTGGGACTCACTTTCCTCTTGAACATTCCTTTCAGCTCTAAACCTATGATAATGATAGATGCCACTCCCGTTGAATTCACATTACTTAGGAAAAAGGAAAAACTGACAATAATTATGTGAGTATGATTTGTCAAAGTACTTTAAAACTCAATATTTGACTTAAGGGCTAAATCAGCAATTAAACTGATAAAAATAACCGAATGTTAAATGTATCCATTATACGATTATTTCAGTCCACAGCCAAATGAAAAAATGATGAGATAATTGTAGGATACAATATATGTATTTATTGTCACCATAGAAAGTAGTGTGGAACTTTCCTTTTTGATACCAGTGATTTGGTTTGTTTTGCTCTCATTATGTTGTAAGAGAAATACTAGTTAGGGAAGAAGGGGCTCTCCAGGACGGGACCCCCTCCTTTCCAGAGCATTCTGTTTCTTCCAGTTACAGGTGCTCCCCCCAAATTACTTTGCATTTGAACATGTTTTGCATTTACTTGCTGTCATTGCTTCTTGATATTCAGTCATTTTCAGTCTTGTCCAACTCTTAGTGACCCCATTTGGGGTTTTCTTGAAAAAGATACTGAAGGGGTTTGCCATTTCCTTCTCCAGCTTATTTTGCAGATGAGAAAACTGAGGCATACAGGGTTAAGTGATTTGCCCAGGGTCACACAGCTACTAAGTGTCTGAGGCCAGATTTCAAGTCACAAAGATGAATATTCCTGATTCCAGGCCTGTCACTCTATCCACTGAATCACCAGCTGCCCCAACTGTCAGTGCTATTTTGCCCCAAAATAATATAAGTACTTTGCTTCCCCAACATTCGGCACATAGTGACACTTAGAATTGGATATTTTCATCATTTTTGCCTCAAATTTAACTTATTTCAAACCAACTTCATCTTCAATAAAAGAATATTACTATTCTTCCTGACACTCAGGCTCAAAAGCCTAGAACCATCTTTGACTTATCTGCACCTTTCATCCTCTGTATCCAATTTGTCATCTAAGCCTGGAAAGTTTTCCTTCAATAAGTCTCTCAGATTCTTCCATTTCTCTCCATTCCCAGAGTTATCAGACTAGTCATCACTGCATGCAAAAGCCTACCAACTGACTTCCCTAATTTTCTTCCTGTCCTACTCCAATTCATCTTTTTTTAAGATTTTTATCTTAAAATTAAATTTTCAATAAATAAAATAAAATTTTGTCTTTAAATTGAATTTTTTTAGCTCAAGAGCTTTCCATGGATCCCTGGTACTTCTAAGTTCAATACTTTAAGGTTTAATTAAAGATTTAGCCTTTATTCTATGTAGGTAGTTCCTCTACTAATGGAAATCTTATTGGTGGAGAGTCATTGAGAGTTGCTAGGTTCAAAAAGTGTATTACCCTGAAGACATACTTGGAATGATTAGTCAGTCAGCAGGCACTTAATAAACACTTCCTCTGCACCAGGCAATGTGCACTGGGGACATACAAAAGCAAAAACATGACTCCAGACTTCAAGAAGCTTACATTCCAATGGGAGAAACAACATGTAAATAACTAGCATACAAGAAGATGTAGATATAGATGATATATAGACAGATAGTTAGATAAATAGGGGAGAGAGAGAAAGAGAGAGGGAGAGATAGTAGAGTAGAGATCATGGTGGTGAAGGGGTGTGGGGGGGTGGAGTACCTGTAAAGTTCTCCAGCAGAAGATGGGCTTTGAGTTGAGCTTGGAATGTAGTCATGTACACTAACAGGCCCAAGTGAGGGTACTGAACATTATGGCCCTGAGAAGTAGCCACTGAAAAGACGCAAAGATCTAAGATGGAATGTGATGTTGGAAAAGCATGAAACCAGCATGTGTTGCTAGATCACAGAGTATATTGGAAGGAATAATGTGTTAAAAGACTGGTCTATTAAGGGGGCAGGTTATAAATCTTTTTTTTAATTACAGGACTTTACATTTGATCCTGGAAGTAATAGGGAACCAGTGGGGTTTGGGGGTCTGAATTTTAGGAAGATAACAGTGGCAGATGAGTGGAAGAAAGACTGAAGTAGGGAGAATCTTGAGGCTGGGAGTCTAAACAGAGCTGTTACAATTGCCCAAGAGAGAGGGGATCAGGGCCTGCTCCAGGGAAGTGGCTGAGTGAGTGGAGAGAAAAGGACATATAGGAGAGGTATTATAAAGCTAGATTCCATAGCATCTGGCAACAGATTGGATTAGGGCAGAGGCAGGTAAGGGCCTCTCCTCCATTTCTTCTTTTACTTTACTATCAAATTGATCTTCCTAAACCACAGGTCTAACCATATCACCACTCTCTCCTACCACCATTCAGTACAATTGAGTGGTTTTCTGTTACTTCCAGGATTAAATATAGAATTATCTGCTTGGCTTTTAAAGCCCTTCATGAGCTGGTCTTTCCCTTTTCTTTCAGTCTCCTTACACATTATTCTCCTCCCTCTACTCTATGGTCTAGTAAGTCACTAATCTAGTGACACTGGCCCCCTGCTGTACTTCACACAAAATTGTCCATGTCCTAATTCCGGGCATTATCACTGCCGGTCTTTCATGGCTGGAACTTTCTCCCCTCGTCTCCATCTCCTAAATGCCCTGACTTCCTTTGAGAGTCAGCTAAAGGCCCACTTTCTGTGGGAAGCCTTTCCAGTCTTCCTCCTTAATCTCAGTGCCTTCCTTCTGACTTTAGATAGACAGATAGAGAGAGAGAGATGATAGATAGACGATAGACACATAATAGACATAGAACATACACACATGTATATGTATTTAGACACGTAAATTAATGTGCAAATATATAGACAGAGAAATAATTGTTTGACTTAAGAGGAGAGATCTTTTTGCCTTTCCCTTGTATGACCAATACTTAACACAGTGTCTGACATATAGTAGATGCTTAATAAATGTTTATTGTTTTAACTTTATTTAATTTGTTGAACTGCTTTGTTTTTCTTTTCAAAATTGTTACAGGATAAGGCTTGCTTGTAAGGGTGAAGGATATATTTGGAAGTTAGTATAAAATAAAAAAAACTAATTTTAAAATCTAGAATAATAGAAACAAATAATTTAGATGTTATTTAATCATTTCAAATATGTGTCTTGTCTATCCAATAGAATATAAATTATAAATAATGATACTTATTTGATGCTAGCTGACTGACTGACTGAACTATGCTTTGAGAATATCAATTTGGAAATGGTGGGAGAGGATATTGGGATGGATTGGAAAAGCAGAAGCAGGAAAGGCAACTAGAAAGCTATTGCAATTGTCTAAACAAGAGGTAATGAGGGCCTGAACTATGCTGATGAAGTAGATATAAGGGAAGGGCATTTGACAAGATCTGTCATGAAATCCTCGTAAATAGGATGGAGAAATATGGTAATGGTACATTTTGTTGGATTAAAAAAATAAAAACTAGCATTTATATAGCACATACTATGTACCAAGTACTATGATAAACAGTTAAAATATAATGTCATTTGCTTCTCACAATTCTAGGAGGTAGATATTATTCTCATTTTTCAGCTGAAGAAACAAAGCTAAAGTGACTTACACACTAGTCTTATGACTAGCATCTGGCTAGAGGCAGGATTTGAATTTGGATTCTCTTGATTACAGGCCCAGCATTCTATCCACTATTCCATCTAGCAAAATGAATAACCAAACCAAAAGTTCATTGATTAATAGATCAGTGTCAACTTAGACGGAATTTGTCTATTGGCATACCATGGGGATATGGCCCTGGACCAATCCATGACATTTTGATCAAAGACTTGGATAAAGATATGAAGGTCATGATCATGAAATATGTTGATGAAATGAAGCTAGGGGAAATGACTCATATTAGATAACCAAATAAAGATTCCAAAAGGTTTTTATGGGGAAGGACAAGCTGAAACGAACAAAGTGAAATCTATTATGGACAAATCTAAAGTCCTGCAATGAGGTCAAAAATATTGAACTGTACGAATACATGCTAGAGGAGACCTTTTGAGCAATGCATGTTAAGAGCATTTAAGGGTTTTAGGTAACTACAAATTCCATTCAAGTCAACTGAGTCACAATGAAATCAGAAAAGATAATACGATTTCAGGAAGCATTAACAAATGCATAATGCCTAGAACAGTGATGTCAAACTCAAATAGAAATATAGTCACTAAATTGTATATAAAGATCCATTCCTGTGGCAGGATATTGACTGAGAAAATTACACTTTAAGATAATCTGTGTTCTTTTGTTTTCTTATTTACTTTGTCAAATATTTCCCAATTACATTTTAACCTAGTTCTAATAGCTTTCAAGTGTTTTGTCTGCCCCTTGTTTAATACCTCTGGTCTATAACAAATGAAATAATATAAACATTGTAGTCTTCAGTAATCAGGACACCTTAGACCCTAGAAATTCTGAGTTTTATGCTTTTAAAAAAAAATCTTACTTTTATTGATATCTTTTGTTTTTATTAGTCTTCATTTGTGAAAAATCTCCCACCCCCTCTCCTTCTCTACTCATGGAGCCATCCCTTGTAACAGAGATTTTAAAAAGAGCCCAAAAAGGCAGTTCAATAACACCAAGCAGTATATTTGGTATGTCGGGTAGTATATGCAATATCACACCCAGAGTCCCTCACTTATGCAAAGATGAGAGGGAGGTGAATGTTATCAACTCTTCTCCAAAGGCAACCAAACTTGGTCATTATAATTTAGAGTTTGCATTCTTTTAGTTCTTTCTAATGACTTCACTGTGATCTTGTTTTCCAGGTACTGTCTACTTCATTCTGAATCAGTTCGTGAAAGCCTTCTTATACAAATTACATTCCTTTCTTTTTTTCTTGTGATCATGTTTTGAGATTTATAAACTGGAGTATATACAGAGCAGGATGGTGAGAAGCCACAAAAATCATGTTACATGAAGATCTTACATGGGGAAAAGATTTAAAGGGAACACGTTTATGTCTTCAAAGGGCACTCATGCAGAACATGAATGAGAATGAATCTGTGAGATTGCAGAGATGAAAAAAAGGTTTCAATGGGTAGAAATTAAAAGGAGCCAGGTTTGGACCTAATAGAAGGAAGGAATTTCTTACAATTTGTGTTCTCCAGATCTGGAATTAGTTACTTTTGAGATAGTGAAGTTGCCATCATTGGAAGCTGAATGGCCATCTTCCCAACAGAGTAAAGAGGATTTCTGAAATGGGTAGGTGCTTGGCCTAGATGGTCTCTAAGAAATCTAGTTCTCATATTTTTCAATTGGCCACATCACTCAGTGCCTGGGAGCAGTAAAGAAGACTGATCATCATATCTGGGTTAACGAGGTCCAAAATGTATCCCAGAATGAATTAAGCAGGAGCCCTCTCTGCACCTCCCTTCTTCCATATGCCATTCTCCAGATGGTTGAGGGCTCAGGATAGTCAGCTGTAACAATACTCTCCTTTACCCTCCCCAAGAGCATATCATTTTTTCCCCCACATAGCCCCTGGAGTCCAAGAGAACTGCTTTCTGTCCAGACAAATTCAGCATATCCCATGACAGCATGGAGAGTTATGATCAGAATTCTAAAAATGGACTCCAGAAGAGTGAGCTTAATACAGAAATCTTGTTCCAGATTGTGTCCTGTTTACAAAGGCACATATTGTGCTCATGAAGGAAGTTGGAGGGCTCTACTTCTGTGATGGTGGCCTAAAAGCAGTGCCACCCACCAATCCCAGTTCAGCTCTGCCCCTGCCTGGGCCCATCAGAAAAAATAAATTAGAAACTGAATGCCTTTTATACTTCATTGCCTTTTTACAAACATATGCAAATGTGCGCGCACACACACACACACACACACACACATACACACACACACACAACATGTTCACATCCTCCCAGAATGTCTGACACATTTACAAAACTGCTTCATTGAGTGAAATTAAATAAGCTCTGGTCACTCCCATATTGACTTCAGGCTTCCAAACTTCCTTTCACCACACTAAATATGCTCTTTTGGAGTCTGTAAGTCAATTAATAAGTGTTTGCTAAGCCCCTTCTATATTGCAGGCACTGGCTGGTGTTCAGCTTATGAAGACAGTTTCTGTCCTCCAGAAGCTTATATTATATAACAGAAAATAAAACACACATACATAAGCAAATACAAGATTCACACAAAGTAAATAAAGAGTAATACAATTAGACAAGGTTGTTGATGTGCTAATTCTGCCCAGTTAGGACGGAAGCCCCTACCAGGGAGAAAGGTAGCTTCCTAAAGTTCTGGCCTTCCTGGACTAGCCATTCTGTTTGACTCCTTCCCTCCTGCAATCACCCAGCCAGAACCTTGGATACCTTCCCCCAATACCCTTCCAGGTTTCCAGCTACACACAGTTGCCTAATAACCTGGGAGGACTCCACCCTTAGACCAAATACCTGAGGATGAGATGACCTCTCTAATCTCATTCCTCATTGATCAACAATTGATGGACAAACTCCACCTCATTATAATCTCCTCATCCCTGTGATTTTGAGAAATTGAAACTGAGTTAAGAATATATATAGTAGATCCACTGCCCCCTCCTCTCCCTCTCCCACTGCTCACCCTTCCCCTTTTCCCCCTTCCTTGTCCCCTTTCCCTTCCCTCTCACCCTCCTCCTCCCCTTCCTTTCTCGTTCCTCCCTTCCCCGGCCTAGACGATGCCGTGGTGGAGACGGCCGAGGAGCCCACGGAGCCCACCGAGGCGGACATCACGGGGCTGTGCCAGGACGTGTTCTCCAAAATGGCCACGTACCTGACGGGCGAGCTGACAGCCACTAGTGAAGATTATAAACTTCTGGAAAATATGAACAAACTGACTAGCTTGAAGTATCTAGAAATGAAAGATATTGCAGTAAACACAAGTAGAAACCTAAAGGACTTAAACCAGAAACATGCCGCCCTTCAGCCTTATCTGGATCAGATCACTTTAATTGAGGAGCAGGTAGCCTCTCTCCAGCAGGCAGCTTACAAGTTGGATGCATATTCAAAGAAACTAGAAGCAAAGTACAAGAAGCTAGAAAGGCGATGAAAGAATTCTTTAGCACAAAGAATTAAACTACGCGAATATTTTATAAGAAATATGTGGGACGGGACTTTATCGCTAGGCTTCAGTTCCCAAAAGGAAGCGGTGCTGCTGACCCAAGGAGAATCCCAGCCCCACCTCTGGCTGGTTGTGTAACTCTGGCCACCCCCGCTGTTTTCCTCAACCTGCACCCCTGGAACCTCATCTTAGCGTGTGCTTCCTTGTGTGCCCTGGACCAAGGCTCAGAAATCAGGATCAGCCCCATCTGGAGCAGACACAGATGAGAGGCTCTCAGCTCCCTGTCTCCTCCCTTGCCTCCCACCCCCCTCATAACCTGTTCTTCAGCTTAAATAATAAATGCCAACATATGACCCTCAAAAAAAAGAATATATATAGTATATAATAAATAGTATGTAATAATATACTAGTTTTATTATTACATAGTATGTATATATACATATGTATACACACAGACACATCTACACCCATGTGCATATATATATATATATATGTATAAATATAAACACATATAAAAGGGGATAAAATGTAACCTTGGGAGCTTGGGAACAGAGGAAAAAGCATTAGCTGCTGAGAAGATCAGGAAGGTTCTCATGTACAGGGTGCTACCTGAAGTGCATCTTGAAGAAAATCAGGGAATATTAGAATAAAAAGTGAGGAGACATGACCTTCCAGACATGGATGGTTGGGGGACATCTGCAGAAAAGCATTAAGAGAGAAGATGTAATGTGTGCAACAATCAGTATTGCTGAATTGGAGAGTACTGATGTGTAATCAGGCTGGAAAGGTAGGAAGGGGTCAAGTGGTGAAAAACGTTAAACATCAAACAGCAGAGTTTATATTTAATGCTAGGGGTAATAGGGATGACTTGGAGTTTATTGAATAGAGGGGTGTGTGTGTGTGTGTGTGTGTGTGTGTGTGTGTGTGTGTGTGTGTGACCAGACAGACACAGAGACAGAGAGATGGCCAGACAAGCCCTTTGCAAAGATCACTTTGGGGACTACCTAGAGGAAGGATTAGAGAGGAGACTTTAGATATTAGACCATTTAAAAGACCATTGCATTTTTCCAGAACAGAGCAAAAAAAGAGTTTGTGCTATGGGAATGCATGCCCAAGCTGCTCTACCTTCCTGATATTCCAGTG